>NC_044980.1:74087340-74687340 GCF_008728515.1 Papio anubis
CACCACCTGCATCACCCACACCACCTGCAGCACCTGCACCACCTGCATCACTACCTCACTCTTGGCCTCTCCTCATTCCACTTTGCCCCCTCAGTCCACACTACACATGGCAGCCAGAGTAACCTTTCCAAAATGTAAATCAGACAATATGATTCCCTTGGGCAAAACCCTCTGATGGCTTCCCAATACCAGAGAATAAAATTCTGCTATTTAAACTGACTTAAAAGGAGCTTGGTGATTTTGCCTACTCTCTGACTTTACCTCCCTTTTCCTGTCCCCATGATTCCTGGGCTGCAGCCATACTGGGCTGCTTCCCATCCCTCCGTCAAGCAGAGCTGTCCCAGCCTTTTCAATCACTGCTCCTTCTGCTCGAAACACTCTTCCTCCAAATCTCCACAGGACTCTCTCCTTCTCTTCATTCATGTCCCAACCCCTGTGTTTCTCCTTAGAAAGGCCTTCCACAGCCCGAGCTAGCTAATGTGCACTTTCTTTCACATGGGCCTAGTTGCCCTTCTTCTGTTCAATATTGGAATTTACCTTATTTATTTGCCTATAGATAATAATATCACTTGTATGATTTATTATTTATTATGTCTGCCTCCTCCCAGTAGAACGTAGGTTCCTATGAGCAACCAATTATTTTCCTTGTCCACAAAAGAAAACTCCTACCCATTGATTGGCACACAAATGCTCGGTAAACATTTTGTCTGACCAAGCTGGGGAAGCTTTGTGCTTCCTGGTTTCCTCCCTTCCTCCCACCCTTCCTCCCATTCATGTTGTATTGGTAAAGCCTACTGTGTTTAGACATTAAAACCTTTTTGTATAAATTATTATATATGAAAAATTGAGGAGAAGAAAATGGCCCATTTTCATCCTCCCTTCCTAACCATCTCTCAAATTCTCTGATTTGGCATCTTCAGAATATCTGCACTGCTTCGGTGGCCACCCCCTCCCCCCCCGCCTTGCATACGCAGGTGCATGCTCATTCACAACTGAACACGCTGTAAATACACCCTCCCTGATAAGAAGCTACCACTCACTCCCAATCCCATTCCCATGGAAAAGCATTTCTAGATGTGTAGGTAGGATTTTGTAGAAAGAAATACAGAAGGGTGTAAAACTCATTATTATTTTGGTTTGTGGGGAAAGTTTGCTTAATGCCAAGGGGATGACTATTGTTTCACGTCAGGCTGGAGTGCCACATCTTATCCACAGGAGGTGACTAATGCCCCATCAAGGAATTCAAACTAAAGCACACAAAATCTCCCTCCCTTCACTTTTTAGATAGTTGGTCACAAAGTTGAGCAGAAAAGAAAATTATCAGAAAATTCAAAGTGTGTTCCTTTTGTGTGTGTGTGTGTTCTGTATATTAACCATTTCTAGAGCATTTGCTGTATTTTCAAAGGCCTTTCTGAGTAATTTGGATTTTGCTGTCAAGAAACTCACCTGGAGTATTATATTTCTTGAATTTTTAGAGCACTCTATTTTAATTTTGCAACTGGTTCATGTTGTTGTCTCCCACAAATATGCTGTCACCTTTCCGTTTCTAACCTATCTCTTTCCTTCTTGCCCCAGACAATTTCTGGAAGTCTTTAAACTGGCTCACCCTATGGCTTCACCTCACACTGACCCCGTCTCCATTCTCCTTTGGCAGAAGTCACCTTCCCCCTTTCTCCTGGAAGCATGTTCTTGTTGCATTTCTATAGCAGCATAAAAGCTGATGACAGCAGCGATGGGAGGCCTGATAATTACACAGAATCACCAGGAACGACTTGCGGCTCCTCATGAGTTGGCATGCAGGCGGTGTGTGTCCGTGGGAGGAGACTGCATTTTAGAGGCACTTACCTGGTCATAAATCTTGGGTTTTTTTACTGTCTGTGACCTTAGGTGGATGTTGGACTTCTATGAGGCTCAGTTCCCTCATCTGTAAAAACAAGGAATATTGTTTTTATAGATTTATGAGGATTAAAATAATACACAAAGGTTCTCATTAAGTTTCATTTTAAATACAATATATAATCATTCCTTTAAGAATCTAAACAACACATGTTGTTTAAAAAAAACTATAAGAACAATTTAGTTGACAGTTTTAATTACTGATTTCCTTGACAGATGAAAGCAAAGATACTGATTTTACCATTCTTCATGTGGTTTTCATCACAAATAATGGTAGATCTGCTGAGCTGCTTTCCCTCAGTCTACAAGGATTTTTTGTTGTTGTTGTTACAGTTAATTGCACTTAGAGAAAATCTCAGGTTAACCTGAGTAAGGAGACGAATTTAAAAACTGAAGGATAAGAACACACTTATAGAAAGGTAAAAACAGACAAACAAATCAACTCTGAGGCATATTTGTTTATCGCCTTGTTAGCATCTTGCCAATAACACCGTTAGGAAACGGCCCCTTCACATTCTGGCCATGTGCTTTGAGTGGGAACTTACCACCCCTTAACCCTACCATTGTCAAATGATGAGTTCATAGAAGGCCTATGATGCAGTTTATGTCAACAAAATGCAAGGATTTGTTTGGGTGCCCTAGGCTAGAAACTTCCTCTATCTTCAGTGGAAGTTTCCAGAAAGAATGCCCTCTCATCCTCTGGATGATGCGTGGTGAGATTATAAGACTAGCAAGCCCTTACCCGTCTTTTCTGCTTGGCAGTGAGACAGAAATGACATCATGTGCTTCTGAATCAAATGAGATCTGAATCTAGAACTATCGCTGTCTCCAGATATGTGAAATAGCAATTCCCTTTTTACTCCAAGCCAGTTTGAGTTGGATTTTCTGTACCTTGAAAACAAAAGATTGCCAACTGGTACTCCATTAAGATGGAAGCAGTTAGGCTGAGTGTGGTGGCTCACGCCTGTAATCCCAGCACTTTGGGAGGCCAAGGCAAGTGGATCACCTGAGGTCAGGAGTTTGCGACCAGCCTGGCCAACATGGTGAAACCTTGTCTCTACTAAAAATACAAAAAATTAGGCAGGTGTGATGGTGGGCGCCTGTAATCCAAGCTACTTGGGAGGCCAAGAAGGCAGGAGAATTACTTGAACCCAGGGGGCAGAAGTTGCAGTGAGCCAAGATCATGCCACTGCACTCCAACCTAGGTGACAGAGTGAGATTCTGTCTCAAAAAAAATAAACAAATAAAGATGGAAGTAGTTTAGAAGCAGTTGAATATACCAATAGATTGCTACACCAAATGTCCTGCCCTATCCAGACTAACGCTGAGCTTCCATAATCATAACTATTATCCTAAATCATCTCTCCAGAAACAGTATGTCAATTCATAGACTCAGTGAACACTGTTACCATGATGTATGTATGGAAAATCTGCTTGTCTGCATTGACCAGTTATTTTCAGTTTACTAGATGTGTAACCTTGAACAAGTTACTTAATCTCATCATGTGTAGGAAAATGTTCTAGATTGGTTCGGTGGGCAATAGGGAGACCTGAGAAGTACTTGAGCTGGAAGAGTAACAAATTAAAGGGGTATTTGGGAGGATTATTCTGGAAGAGATAGGCACCTTACTCATTTCCAGGGTTTTGAGTTTTGTAAATTTGGCGTCTTACTTGTTTGAAGGCCGTCTCCTCCCGCTTTATAGAGCAAACTTCACGAGAGCAGGGAGCATCTCCCTTTGTTCACTCAGCACCTACACAGTATCTGGAATGTAGTAGGTGCTTTATAGATACTGATTGAATAATTGAATTGTGGACAGAAGGAGAATATAAGAACAGAGAGAATGAAGAAAGGAAGAATATCTCAGAGACAATAGCTGCAACCCATATGTGCAGCACACAGCATGGCAGCAGGAGAATGGAAAAGAAGGGATAAATCTAACTAGTGCTACCAAAAGGTCACAGAATTTATTGACTGAATGAGAAAAACCAAGGAGAGACAAAGAAGAGTAAAGCGTCCCACCTGAGAGGTTGAAACCATGACTATTCCATGAAGTCAATGGGAAAGTTAGATTGGGGAGCAGTTGGAAGGAAAGATGCATACACTTGGTTTTTAGATATGTTTCTTAGGAGAGGAGAATGTGTCGTTAATATGGACATGTCTAATAGGAAGTTTGAAATGAGGAGTTTGGGGTACTGTTGGAACTGGAGGTGTCAGGTTGGAAGGCGTAGAAAAACCACGAGATAGGGCAGGTCCCCAAGAGAGTAAGAACGGAATGGGGACAACCCTAGAAAAGAGGAACCAAGGAATCAGGCAGAGGCGGAGAGGCTGGAGGATCAGGGAGAGAATGAAGAGAGTGTTTGGTGACAGAGCAAAGCAGCACAGTGACAGGAGGAGAAGCATCTTCTGCTTTTTCCTCACCATGTTTCATAGCAAAGCACAAACTTGGTTACCCAGGATTTCAGGGAAATTAATGCAGATTCTTTAAACATAGTGCTAGTAATCAGATTGTCTATATCAATAACTTTCAAACTTTTTTATTGCAATCCACACTAAGAAAAGTTCTGGTCCACGTAAGTGTCACATAAGAAATGTGATGAGTTTGGGAAAAGAGCACATTTTGAGGAAATCTCAAAATCCCATTAGATAAGTAAAGGTTTTGCCTTAAAATCCATGACAATATGAACTTACCTGTCTATTTAATAGTGGTGTCATGCTCTCACACTTCAAAATTTAGAAGAGAGATAAAATTAAAAGGAAAGCATTTTCTTTCTCCAAATATCCAAATAGCATCTTCTCTTATCCCTTTACGTGTTGGTTTACTAACTTGCAAGAGAAACTTAAGGCTTACACTTTGGATCCTGGCACTAGAGTGTAATTAAGAGCACTCTAGCTTTAGAAATGGACAGGCCTGGGCTCAAATCCTGGTTCTCACACTTCTTAGTTCTGTGACCTTTGCCAAGTTTCTTAGCCTCTTTGGTTTTTGTTTCTTTGCTTGCAAATTGGGGTAACAACGTTTAACCTATGCAGTTGCTGTTATGTTGAAGAAGCCACGTTACTTATGGTACTATACTTAGCACTTGGCAGGCATGTAATGAATGGCAATTGTTCTTATTGTCCTTGGTTGTGAGGGTTAAGTTATAGACCACTTGTAAAGCTCCTAGCAAAGCACCTGGCACAAAGCGGCAATAAATCTTAATGATTTTTCCATAACAGCAACCAAAGAGTAGAAATCTGGTTGTAATCCAAGTGCACAGTAGTATACAAATCAGTTACATGATTTTATCTTGCCTACAGTTCTTTAGAAAAATATTTACTGGGGCTGGGCGCAGTGGCTCACACCTGTAATCCCAGCACTTTGGGAGGCTGAGGCAGGCAGATCACCTGAGGTTGGGAGTTTGAGACCAGCCTGACCAACTGATGAAACCCCATCTCTACTAAAAATACAAAAATATTAGCTGGGCATGGTGGCACATGTCTGTAATCCCAGCTGCTCGGGAGGCTGAGGCGGGAGAATCACTTGAAACTGAGAGGTGGAGGTTACAGTGAGCTGAGATTGTGCCATTGCACTCCAACCTGAGCAACTAGAGTGAAACTCTGTCTCCAAAAAAAAAAAGGAAAAAGAAAAATATCTATTGGGTAAAGCAAAGCACATTGATAACATTGGTGCTATTGGACAGATTGTGTCCCATTTGTATGAAATGAAAAATGATGCATCACTGAAATGGCGTTCTTAACTCCTAATTTGTCCCAAATGCCCTTTGGGACAATTTAGAAGTGCCCCAAACCAGATGTCATCTCTCCAAGAGACATGCCTGCAGCAATTTGATAGATCATTTTTTGTAAAAGGGGGTGCTGTATACTCATTGGTTGTGATTGTTTTAACTGTGCTGTCATGTGTGAAGCTGATCGTGTGTTCTTGCTCTAACATAGACATTGAGGTCCATGCCAACATGCTTCCAATCAGACATGCCCATCTCACCACTTTTCAGTCTTTAAAGCTATATGAACAATTTTCTACAACTTGCCTGAGTGTCTGCTGCAAACCACCATCTAAATGGAGAGCTACTTGGACAATATTTTTTAATTTAAATATGGACTACACTGCTAATTAGTGGCAGTAACCATGTGGAAGCCATTCTGTCCTAAAATCATAGACCCACCCCCAAGAAGTCCTTGTACCATTTTCTGGAAAAGAAAATTGCAAATATTTGGGGGGCTTTAGACATCTTTCACATGCGCAGCAGAACCCAATTCTCTGTAATCCAGGAGAATCTATTGTATTAATATCTCACATGTGGAATACATACTGTATGTTTAAATTAGAGCTATCTAATAGTTCTCATATCTGATATTCTTGGTGGTGGTGATGGAGGGGTGGGATGGGGAGCATCAGATTCCTGATCCCTGTGCCTACTGATCCTTGCTCATGTGGACGGTTTGTGCGTTTTGTAATTTTGGATTGTGAGCTCTTCTTCAGGGGCTTTCTCCATGGTGATCCAGTGCAGGCTGAGGTGTGTGTTCCTTGGCAGACGTTTTGCACGTACTTTTGTTGGGGTCCTCAGGGTTATCACTGGCCTAGGCCACTTTTTATTTTACCTTCTCATTAGATGGGTACACCACACAATAGGGGTTCACCCTGAGCCTCTGGCCTGCAGGAGGTGGGCTGTGATGATCTGTTCTCGAGGAGAATGTTTCCACCCTCTCCCACAACCCAACCGAGGCAGAGGCAGACAAGTTTCTTAGTAGTCTCATTTTGCAGGCAGGATAAATTTTTTCCCTGTTACATTCTTTTACAGAGGGGTGGTCCTTTGAGAGTTCCAGGTTGATGTGGGAGTCTCAGTTCCCATCTCCCCATTCCCACTTAATGAAGGCCCTGGGGCTTCTCCTGAACCATGTGGATGTTACGATCCAAACACCATGCTACTGATAGCCTCCCCTCCCCTCAGGACAGCCAGCTCAGTTCAGAGACTTGGTTCTGCTTTTCAGATCCCTCTGTGTGTTTGACCATGGAAAATTCCTTACTTTCTTGAGAACTCAGCTATGCATTTAGAAAGATATTTGTTATATTTTACTCAGAATTTCTAAGTTTTTAATAACAAAAGATTTTTTTTCCAAGATACTTACTCTGCCAAGAACACATCATCACCATCTTCTGACAGAATTAAAATGTCCACTGGTGGGTGGAAGATGCCTGTGTACATTCGAAGAGGAGTAAGGAGAAGGGGCCTCTGGCCTTTAGAAACTTAGAGGTTTTTTTTCTCTTAACTCACTCATAAGCTCCGAGAAGTCTTCTTTCAGTGATTCACTCAATTATCCTTACAGTCATATATCATTCAATAAAACTTAGTAAGTTCATAGGCTGGACACGGTGGCTCATGCCTGTAATCCCAGTACTTTGGGAGGCCAAGGCGGGCAGATCATGAGGTCAGGAGATCGAGACCATCCTGGCTAACACAGTGAAACCCTGTCTCTACTAAAAATACAAAAAATTAGGCGGGCATGGTGGCGGGCACCTGTAATCCCAGCTACTTGGGAGGCTGAGGCAGGAGAATGGCATGAACCTGGGAGGCGGAGCTTGGAGTGAGCCAAGATGGCGCCACTGCACTCCAGCCTGGGCAACAGACTCCATCTCAAATAAATAAATAAATAAATAAATAAATAAATAAAACTTAGTAAGTTCATACTTCATCTAGGCTTTCATTTTCTGCAAATATATATTGTATACGGCTTCTGCTATGTGCCAGACAGGTGCTCGTGCCCAGCAAGATCATACTAGATCCCTGTCTTCATGAATGACACAAATATTAATCAGATAATCACATTAATAAGTGTAAAATTTCAAATGTGCTAAGTACCATAAAGTAGATGTGTGTGGTGCTGTGAGATATGTAATGGGGGCTTTGTCCAATTCAGGCTGGAAAGCGCTCATTTGGAGAAGTGAAATTGGAAACAAGAGTGGCTTTCACTAAGTGAAAAGAGGAGTGGTAATTGGTTCAGGTATGTAGCAGTATGTGCAAAGACCCTGGGGTGAGGATGAATGACTGAAAAGAAGTGTGGTAAGATGGAAGAAGAATAGAAAACATGGTTTCAGAAAAGACCGAGAGGAGCTAGGGCTAAACCACCAAAGACCTTGTAGTTTGTGTTAAGGAGTTTTGTATTTATTGTAAGAGCCATCTAAAGAGCTTTAAACACTGGAACAACACATCCTAATTTTCTAAGATCCTAGAGATCTTTCTGACTTCAGCAAGGAGAACAGATTTGAGGAGGCAAGAGTGAGAGTAGACCAGTTGTTACAGTAGACCAGAGGCTATTACTGTAGACAGAGTTACTGGTAGCTCAGCCCCAGTTTTGGCTTTGTAGATGGGAAGACATGGGACAGATGTGAGATTTATATAGCAGATAAAATTATTAGGAAACAGCAGAAAGATAGGACAGGAATAATTCCAAAGTTTCAGGTTTACATAACTGGAGGGAGGGTGGTATTTCTTTACTGAGATAGGGAACATGGAAGAAGACAAAGTTTGGTGTAAAGGCCATTTGGGGTTGTTTTTTTTTTTTTTTTTTTTTAACATATCAAGTTTGAAGTGTGTTTCAAACATATAACAGGAAAATAGAAAGAGACAATTGGATATTGCATATATGGATCTGGAACTCAGAGAAGAGATCTGGAGATATAAATATATGACTAATTTGCTTGTAGGTAATCATTTAAGTGGTAGGCCTAGATGAGATTTCGTAGGGAGAGATTATAGCCTGTCCCCTGGACATGAAGGTTATTGATATGACCTTAAATGGGAGCTGTTTGTTGCTGAGATGGGATAAGAAGCTTGGAGTAGGATGTAGAGAGAATAGGAAGTGAGGAAATGGAATCAGTGAGTATAGACAACTCTGTTTGTTTGTTTGTTTGTTTGTTTGAGACGGAGTCTCCCTCTGTCGCCCAGGCTGGAGTGCAGTGGCGCGATTTCGGCCCACTGCAAGCTCCGCCTCCCGGGTTCACGCCATTCTCCTGCCTCAGCCTCCTGAGTAGCTGCGACTACAGGTGCCCGCCACCATGCCCGGCTAATTTTTTGTATTTTTAATAGAGACAGGGTTTCACCGTGTTAGCCAGGATGGTCTCAATCTCCTGACCTCGTGATCCGCCCACCTCGGCCTCCCAAAGTACTGGGATTACAGGCGTGAGCCACCGCGCCCAGCCTAGACAACTCTTTCAAAAAGTTTGCCACTGAAGTTACATAAGGCTTTAATTGATGTTTAAAGGAAATGTGATTTCATTGTGATTGGAAGGCAGAATGTTTTAAAACAGAGTGTCAGTGGAAAAATATTAAAATGGTTTCTTGATAATGAAAAGGTAGCCAAGATAGAGACATTAGCCAGCACAGAGAAGACTCAAAGACAGTGAACCAAGATTGAATTGTAATCATAGCTAACATTTATTACAGTCTCACTGCTGTGCAAGTGCCATTTTAGATGTTTAACATGTATTAAAAGTCTTAATCCCACAACAGCTCTATGAGGTAGGTACGCTTATTATCTCATGAGGAACATGGGAAGCTGATCACCAGAGAGGCGACGTAACTTGCCAGGGTGGGAGAACAGTGATTTGAGAGCAGGCAGTCTGGTTGTGGAATCCATGGGGTTTTTGTAAATTTCCTTCTTAACTGACAAATAATAATTGTAGATATTATATTCTTATGGGGTACGATGTGATGCTTTCATATAGGTTTATGTCGTGGAATGATCAAACCAAACTAACAAATCTATCACCTGGCATATTTACTATTTGTGTGTGTGTATGGTGAAAACATTTAAAATCTACTCTTGTAGTATTTTTTAAATACACATTCTTAGCCATGATGCTGTACTGCTTCTCAGTACAGGGATACACAGTAAAGTATCTGAATCATCCATGAGTCAAGATATGGCCTAATCCATCTACAGATATTGAAAATGTTATCGGTTGTGCAGTTACTTTGAGGCAAAAGTATAAATTAATGCTGACTCAAATACTTGGTTAAAATTCCTTCTTGGCTTTGTATTATAGAGCAAGACAGGTATAAATGGAGGTGTCAGGAGAGCAGCTGTAGTTTTAATCAGTGGCCTTCAATAAATACGTGCTCATTACTTATTTAATTGCACCTGTAACTACACGAGGGCCTCGCTGCTGAGAGTGTAATGGGTGAGCGGAATTCACAACGGTCTGAAGGCACGCGCACCTCTCTGCCAAGAAGTGTCGTCTGTGGGTTTCGTTAACCAATGTCCTAAAATATACGACCTTTTCCAGGTCCCGGGGGAGTGGCTTTAACTGCAACACGTGTGTGTTTCTTTTCCTCCTAAGGCTTTAACAACACCGAGCGAACATGTGATAAAGAGTTTATCATACGGAGAACGGCTACCAACCGAGTACTGAACGTCCTCCGTCACTGGGTCTCAAAGCACGCACAGGTATGTCAGTGCCCTCATTAATTACTTACAAGGATTTTTAAAAAATCATCTTTTTAAGCCGTGACACATGTAAAACACCGCCCAATTCTTTGGAGTTCAGTGTGAAACTTTGACCCTGGAACTGAGGAAGGGAAGAAATAGGCTAGGCATGCAGATCAAAGCAGACACATGGCTTGCCAACATCCACTGTTTCAGATCTGCAAATGACATGACACAGTGACACAGGGCTCCCCTGTCCCCGCATCTTCTGAGGAAACAGCACTCACCCATGGGCACCTGAGCCATAGCAAGGCCACTCTCTCCTGTGCCACCTACCCTGGGAGCACCTTTCACAGGGTCTTCTCTGTAAGTGGAGTTATGCTTGAGAGGCTGCCAGCTGCAGTGGTATCCCCGGCCCGCACCCAACTAGACGCAAACCTCACGGTGCCCCCTGGAAGTAAATAACACTCTGGGATCTGGTCAGGGAGTGCTTTCTGGGCCTGATTCTGGAGATATTTTGCCTCATACCCTTTGATGTTTTGGTTCCCAATGCTGTTTTTAAATTGTGTTACACTGACAGGACACCCACTTGTTATCTGTTTATGTGTTCTCAGTGCACGTTTGTAGAATTTATTCCCCTTTCACAAAACAAGTCAGGTGCCACTTTGCCCCCCTGATGTGATGCATGCATAATGCTTTTCTTACCCACTGCCACATACCAGGCAGGCCCTCCTGGACACCCACCTGCCTGGCACCCTGCAAGGAGCGTTTGAGAGAGAGAATGGGCCCTGCCTCACAGCAGAACATGTGCAGCGTACATTAAAAGAAATATAATCAAAGTTGTCAGTCCGCTAATGAGAATCATGTGTTATAAATGACACTCCCAGGGGGAGGTATTCCCAGGTCTTTATTATTAGGTTGGTGCCAAAGTAATTGCAGTTTTTGCCACTATATTCACAGAGGCCATCACGTGTCTGCTGCATAGTCCTCAGTAATGACAGTCCATTCAATAGGGTCACCATGAGGGCAGGCTCCTGAAACCTCCATGGTTAGAATTTACTAATTAGGAAAAGTGGCATTTAAACCTCACCACAAGTAAGCCCATAAAAAATCTTAAATATTAATTAAAATAAAGTAATAAACATAGCATACTAAATAATGTAAACATTCTGTCTTACACATCTTACATTTAAAAAAAATTTAATCCTATATGATTCAAATTCCAAGAACCATCCTTAGCACACGAGAAATGTCTAGTCTCTTTCCCCCGTAGTCTCAGTGAGCTGCTGGTAAATCCATTTTGCCTCAATGCAGATAAAACAGTATAATGAGTTTTAGTATTTACAATTTTTCCACTGTATCATGGTCCATCTTATTCTTCTCTGATTTTTTTCTCAAGAATTTTGACATTTAATTCCTGGGGCCCACAGTGGCTTCTAAGATGCAAAGTAGCTTCGATCAACAAGGCTGAGCTGGTTCTCTCCCCTGGCCTCAGCTCCCCTCCTCCCTTCCAAATCTTCTCCCCAGAGCCCTCCAGCCTTGCTTCCCTATCCACCTTACTTCCCTTTTCTCAATCCCCAGTGCCCTCTTTTTCTAATTATCTCAAACAGGAATCCCTCCCAATCCACATATAATTTTTACAGTAGCTACAAAAGTACCACAAAGCAAATGGCAGTATGCTGGGAGTTTTTTATTTTTGGTAAAGAAAATTCATAGATGGGGAGAGATTAGTGTACAGAAGCCCTCGTTTACAATAGTTTTACAGTAAGCTTTGCCACCTGATTTGGCAGCTGAATTGTTTATACAGTTCAGATGCTTTGCGACCTGAGTGACTGCAGCTGTGCCTATACATGAGCAAGCTTGTCCATCTCCAATTCCAGTTAGAGGGATCCCAGCTCCTCAGACTCTCCCTCCAGCAGGGGCATAGGTGAGTGATGTAAGTAGCTCAAGGATCCAGTCTTCTCTTCTGACCTCACCACTGGGTAAAATACAAACCCTGGCTATTTCGTTCACTGATGTGCCCAAGGAAGTTCTTCCCACAGGGTCTTTCCTTACCTCCCCTGCACGCGTGAGTGGGCCTCACGGCTCTGTGGCGGGTTATCAATGCCCTGGTGTAACCTCGTCATGTGCATCTCCTGTCACCTTCCTCATCCTCTCTGTATAAGTACACGACCATGTGCAGGACATTTCTGTGAAATTTCCACTTATTGAGAATTGTTTTAGGGCATTTTTTTTTTCTTTTTTGCTGGCTAGAGCGTCCAGATTCCCTTTCTTCCTTTTACTGACTCCCTTGTGGCTGCCTGGTAATCATCTGGCCTCCACATTGGATGGTTTGTGCAAGTCAAGGCAGGCTGTTGGTGATGGATTGGTGAATGGTTCAAATAGAGCTGCTCTCAGCTCACGGTCTCGGGGCCTCATTGTGTGCGTACTGCCTCCTCTCACCAACTGTGGGCCTAGCCTGGGCCATTTCATTCAGAAGATGTGAAGGTGGCCCTGGCTTCATGGAGCTTAAGCAAGCTGACTGTTACGGTGCTTTAAGAGTAACAGCCCATCTTGGTATCTTTATCCAAGTTTATCTGCAGGTCTTTACTCTCCCAAGGCAGCATCTAACTATAGATGGGACTGCTGGTCTGAAAACCTGGGCCATAATCCAACTGTCAACCAACCCTCACCCTCGTTGTCTTTGGTTTTCACCTCACAAAGTGAAGGGCTTGGATAAGATGATTTTTAATTATCTGATTCACTTTGTACTAGCTGAGTCCATTTAAGGGAGAATATAGCATTATTGTGGCAACCTGATTATTTTGAATCAGTAGCTTTTAAAAAATGAGTAGGAAGTTGTACTTATCTCAAAACTACAGCTAAGCATGGTAACAATTACATTTTTTCTCACACGGCTACCCAGAGAGGCCGCTTCGATTTCTAGACACAGAAAAGCTGTAGATCTACATCAACCAAGCTGTAGATTCACCCACAAATAATCTAGAGAATCAAGGCTACCACAGAGTATTAGACATCCTGTATTTATTTCTCATTTCTCATCAAAGGTAACTAATATTGACAGATACTACCCTGACCTTTGTTCAGGAGAATTAAAGGTTGCAGAAGTATGGGGGTAGGGGTTGGTTCTCTAGAGAAATAAGAATGCCCCAGGATGTCACCTCCTAACTCTACCCCGGGTAGTGCTAGGATAGCATTTCTTCTCCTGGAGGCTTCTAGTTTTTTCTTTAGTTAATATTTGGAGAGGCTAGGATGTTCCATTTTTAGGGGGTTTTTTAAATCTTCATATGTGAATACCTTCTGGCCTATTGCTCCTCATTTTGTTACACCTTCTCACTCATTTGTTGCCTTTTAAGCTGAAAGTGAAGCCACAGGCCCAAGTTCGGTTTCTCCCACGTGCCTTGTCTATCGATCAGCAGAGGGAGGAGCAGCCCAGAGTTGGGGACCAGTGTTGTTACTCCAGCTCTGCCATTGTGGCCCCTGTGGGGCCCCAAGCTGGTCTCTCTACCTCTTCGGGTGTTAGTTTCCTCTTCTGAAAATGAGAACAGCCATCCCTGCTTTACCTCTCCCAAGGATGTGATGAAGTTAAAGGTGATGTTGAATTAAGCCTAAAGCATGATATTGATGTGTGTGATGAAATCCCTTTCAGCTGTGGACAGGAGAGATGCACATTTCACCACCCTACAACCAGCCTGTAAGCTCCTTGCTTGTCTCATTCATCTTTGTGTCTCCTTTCACATAGTTCTGTAATGCTGAACACATGGCAGATGCCCAGTAAATACTTGTCAAATTGAGCTTATAGTTCAATGTTTCCATTGTTCATTCTCTCCTGGAGGTCATTTTCTAGCCTTTAAAGTTTCCAAAGTCAGCCCAGACAGAGACTGTAACCACTGATGGGTCAGAAATCAGGGCTGTGTGTTTAGGCAGTCTAAGTAAGGGAAGTGTTTTCATTAGAGGTCTACATGCGTCTTGAGCATCTCCTGCTGGGAGACCTTACATATCATTTACACAATTCCCAGGTCCCTGCAGGTGTCAGATCTGTAGTACTATTAACCAAATGCTCCCGTGATTGCTTTTGTCCTCTGTGCACAGACAGATGGCTGGGGGCTGACTATAGACGTTTCAGATCTCTGCACAAGCCTCTGTAGAAGGCCTTTCATGTATGATCTATGGCAATTTTGGTTTTCCTCAATTATCATATTGACCAACCAATTCTGAAGAGATGCTCTGTCCATTTATTGGAGGAATTTCACAGACCATGAGCGATGCTGGTAAAAGAGCTGCAGCTGTGTCTGCAGGTTACCACTAGCTCCATCAGGCTCTGGGTCCTGTCTGAATGACAAGTGGCCGAGAATGAAACAGTCATGTATTTTCTTAATTGTAGGCTTAGGGGAATGTTTTTAAAACATGAGATGAGACAAAAATGACCTACCTACATAAAAATCTCCTCCCCAAAGGAGTTTACAGAGGAACACACTGCTACTCCTTTTTCTGTTTTCTCACCTCCTTGATTCATTCACTAATAAGAATTGGGCACCAGAATGTTCCAGACATTGGGGTAGGTGTGGGCGTGAACAAGATCCATGCAGTCTCTGACCTCAAGGGGCCTCCAGCCGTTGGGAAAAGCCACTGGGAAAATACCCACTAACAGTCAATGGACTGAACGTAATTACGTGTGTGGCCGGCTGTTAAACTGAATTCTTCAGGTTGTTTCTGACATTCGGGCAGAGGACCAAAGGCACAGGGGCAGGTACAATAGGTAGCAGCAACAGCCTGCATGGCCTTAATGGAGTGGCTAGGCCACCTAAGCAAAACCAGCTAAGAGCTCGTGACATCAATCCTGCTAGCAGTTGTGATCACTCACCTGTGGGAAGTTGAGGCAGGGGAGGTCAAGGAGAGGGCAATTTCCAGAGACAGCCATCTGTGTAAGTTCTCTACCACCATGGAGAAGGCAGGGAGATGCCTCCTTTTCACTTCCAGCCACATGAGAAACATTTCAAGGAAACCACCCAGCTAGCCTCTCCTGTTAAGGTGAAAGGTGCTCGCTGAGCAAAGTGAAGAGTGGTGGATGCTAGGAGTGAGCTGCATTCATATGTGTTTCAGTGAACCAGGTGGATCCATGGGGAGTCCAATCTGGATGGCCCTGCATCCTGCCCAAGAGGATGTCCTGGAGGGGTGATGCGTAGACAGATGCTGGGTGAAGTGGACCACTGGCAGCCCAGGGCCTGGGGGAGTTGAAAGTGACTCACAGGAGGACAGACATTGCCAGGGTCAGGGGGAGCTGGCCCTAAGTCTCCCACAGAGAGGTCTCCAAAGTCTCACCAAGGCCCACACAGGAAAAGCTGGCCACCGGCCACTGTCCACCTGCCACATCTAGAGAGAGCCAGGACTGGGCTCCCCCTGCACTTTCACACTAAATTATTGCTTTCCCCTGGTGAGCTGCAGTACCAGAAGCAATAGCCCACTAGTGGAGAGGTGGTGGGGACATCAGAAAGGGTCTCCTATGCAGGCCACTAGGCTGGAAGCAGCCCACACCAAGGCTGGAGGGAGGCTGGACTGAGGTTTTGAAGAATATACTGGACTGGACATTTTGACTGTTGAAATGACATCATTCTTGTAACTAAAAAGTACTGAAAGACTTTGGTGCCTGCCCAGAACTTCATGCCAGGTGGGGAAGGATAGACTATCAACTGATTTACTGGGACTGGCAAGAAGCAGTAATGCTGTTTGATGATTCCATTATTACTTATGATACAGGGAGTCTAGGGTCCCTTGGGAGAGCAATTTCACAAAATCTATCAAAATAGCTCAGCTGTTATATTTCTAACTCGCTCCAGTTCTCTTACATTCATTTTATGGTGAACAAAGAGACACATATTTAGCTAATAATGAATAACTTGAGTTTACATTTCAGTTGATATGCTTTTTGGCATTTTTATTGAAATATCACATACCGCATATAAAGGACACTAGACTTCAGTGTGTAGGTCAGTGACTTTCTGCCTGTGTAGACGCCCATATAACTGCCACCCAGGTCAAGATCTGGGACATTGCCAGCACCTGAGGAGGGCCCCCAAGTCTCTGCCCCTCTTCCTGAGTGTTACCCTGTGCTCTGTTAGTTTTAGTATTTACATTTAGCATTGCTTATGGTATGTTTTACATATATACACTCATTTCCCATTATAAGAGGGTTTTATATATACTTTATCCTATAAACACAGACACACACATTAGCACGCACACAAAACAGAGTCCTTATCACTCTCGTGAAAATATACCCTAACACTTTCATAACACCATTAACAAATAAATATAGTCTCAGGTAGAAGACAGGAATTAGTGGATCTCACAACCCCACTCTAGTCACTCATAGCAGCTGAGGTGAGAGTTTTTACATCTCCAAAAATCACAGTAGGAGTTAAACTCAGTCCTAATGTGTCTTTGTAGCAGAGATCTCAGAGCTGGGGGGCTTCGAATCCTGTTGGAGCTGTGAAGTTAGGGTGATCGTGATGGAAATCCCTGCTCCAGCATTTATTGGCTTTTCTGAGCAAACGATTTCGCTCCTCCAGGCCTCCAGCTCTTCATCTGTAGAAATGGGGATTACTGCCACTTTTTCCTCTGTGGGAGGGTGAGGATTATGTGAGTTAAAACATACAGAGTAGCCATTACAGATGGAGGCTCAAAGCACTGCGGATGCTGCTCTTGATAGAGAGAACCGTGTGAAAGCGGCATCTGGTCCAAACCCAGACCTTCAAGCAGGCCAAATGCTGTTACCCCCATGTGACCAGTGAACCAGGTAAGTCTCAAAGGGGTTCAGTCAGCATTGTCCAGGTAAACTTGCTGTGATGGTGGAAATGTTCTATATCATGGTGCCCAGTACAGCAGCCTCTAGCCACATGCGGCTAATTGATCACTTGGAATGTAGCTAGCATGGCTAAAAAGCTGGAGTTTTAATGTTATTTAATTGAACTAAATGTTAATAGTCACAGGTGACTGATGGTTACAGTATAAACAGCACAGTTCTAGACCACTCAAAAGCTGGAAACAGACCCAGCTGTCAAAATTCCTTCCAGTCTCCCACAGTGCCCCCTTCCTCTGAAACAAGAACCCGACCAGGTGGTCTTCAGGATGGCTCCAGCAATAAGTCTGCTGAAGGGGGCACACCTATGTTAGGTTTGTGGAGAGGAAAGCAAAACCTTTACATATCCTCAGAGTCAGTGTTATCTCAGAGAAGACAATGGCTGTTTCCCAGTAAAGGATAACCAGGGAGCATCCATCTGCGCCACAGAGTTTAGGTTTTGGACCTGCAGTCCCAGGTCTGAGGTAAAGTGGGGACTCTGACTCGTTACGGTGGAAAAGCGCGTGCTGGTGTGATGGCCTCTACTTAGTGCGTTCAAGGTCTCAGGGATCAGATTTCCCAAAATGTGAGTGGACACACTTTGTCTCTTCCGTTTCTTATTTTGACAGATGACAGGGGCCCCTTCTAAATTTTTTTTGTTTATTATCTGGCATTGCCTAGTGAAACACAAAACTCAGTGTTGAATTAGAGCACTGAGTTGAGGTTTGTTCATTGTTCCAAATCTGAAATGAAAGTTGGGCCAGGACAAACACAGCGCAGAATTTTCGGTGTGGGCAGGAGAACGAGAAGCAAAAGAAACAACCGGCTATTGAGCAGGCAGCTGCTGTCACCTCTCCTGATGGCTCCTGGCCTGCTTCCAGCCCTGCCCTCCTCGTCCATCTGGGCTCCTGCCAGTCGGCCACAGGGTACTTTTCCGTCATATTCCCAGCCCAGTCTCTGCCCTTAAAGAGCGGATCTTCTCTTCCACCTGCAAGGCAGTCTCAGCATATGAGGCCCTGACCTTTGAGCTCTTTGCAGGAGGAAGATGCCTCCACTGGGAATGGCGCTTCCTGTCCCCACTTCCTGAAGATGTTCAAGACTTTATAAGCCCCTTTCCCTGAGCCTTCACCATGGTTGGATGAGACTTCCCGTGGAAAAGTGTGTCACTAGGACTCTGAACAAGGAGGAGGAAGCATTGAATTGCATAGAAGTCATCTAGGAGCAGCTGAAGTTTGGTATCGGTTTACTTATGATACGGGGCACATGATCTTTTATGGGTGACTTGAGAACCTGATTCTTAGAATGAAGGTAGTTTCCTCTGTGAGGACGGATTCTGAATGACAGAACCCCAATTTTAAAAAATAACATACTGTATCACTTATTTTATGTCAGACACTGTTTTGTTTTCAAATATTAAGTCACTTACCATGACTCCACTCATTTGAGGGAGAGGAGGTCGATATTGTTATTACCACTGCTTTACAGATGGGGAGATGGAAGCTCAGACTGAACCATTTCCCTGAGGTTCCACCCATAGCAAATGGCAGCAGCAGGTTTCAGTCCACACCGTCTGGCTGCACCATTTTTGCCGGGAACCCCCAATCTCACAGCCTCTCCATCTTGCAGGCCAACTGTTGAGATGTAGACTGCTCAAAATATGAAACATAAAAACACCGCTTCTGACTCAGGACAGTGAGAATAGTACATGTCAACACTGCCAATGCTTTCCCTGTTTCTCAATCTTTCCTTAGGAAAGTTGCTTTTGACCCTGAGTCTATTTTGTGTTGCTTAAATGATTTGTACTTGCTAAAGGCTGGTGCAGGGAGGAGTGCTGTGCCTCTGCTGACAACCACTGCAGCACCTCCCAGGCTGAGATGGTGACAGTAGCCACCCTTGCCGGCCTCCCCAGGCCACCTGCCTGCAGGAGGTACAGTTAGAGCTGCCTGCGGTGAAGGGCCAGGAAACCCCCACTGTTCTTGAAGCCTCAAGACCCCAGACATCCCACCTTGACAAGTGGGTGAGATGCTGCCCACTGCTCAGGGGCCACAGAGTGCCACAAGGCTCCTGGGCATGTCCCCAGCTGGTGGGACTGATGGGGATACCAGGAATAAGAAGATAAAATTCAGTCTCAATGTGAGATGCTAGCAGCTATGAAATGTTTTTAAATGACTAATGAGCTGTCTACTGCTTCAACCTTGCAAATGGTGTTTTATGGTTTTTTTTGTTGTTTTTGCATGTGTGTTTCTTTTTTTTTTTTTTTCCAGAGATGGGGTCTTGTTCTGTCACCCAGGCTGGAGGACAGTGGTGCGATTGTAGCTCACTATAGACTTTACCTACCCCTTGCCTCAAGTGATCCTTCTACCTCCACCTCCCAAAGTGCTGGGAATATAGGCATGAGCCACTGTGCCCAGCCACAAATGATTTTACACAATCACCATGCCAGAGGATAATTGATGGCCTATATACTTTTTTTTTTTTTTTTTTTTTTTGAGACAGAGTCTCACTCTTTCTCCAGGCTGGAGTGCAGTGGCATGATCTTCATTCACTGCAACCTACACCTCCCGGGTTCAAGCAATTCTCCGGGCTCAGCCTCCCAAGTAGCTGGGGTTACAGGCATGTGCCACCACGCCAAGCTAATTTTTTTGTATTTTTAGTAGAGATGGGGTTTCACCATATTGACCAGGCTGGTCTCGAACTCCTGACCTTGTGATCCACTTGCCTCAACCTCCCAAAGTGCTGGGATTACAGGCGTGAGCCACTGCGCCTGACATACTTTTTATGTCGGTCTCACCCTTTTATTATTCTTCAGTAACCATTCACTTCTAGCTGTCGACACACTGTCAGCCTCTGCGTATCTCAGCCAAGAGATCCGAAACATCTACCAGGCACGCACCAGTGTTTGTTCACAAACAGATTTGCCATGACAGCAGCCGAAATGAAATAGAGAATGCTCCATTTAATTTAAATAGTCCAGCAACTTCAGCTCCTTTTGAGTTCTTCTGATTTCCTGGACACACAGGCTGACCCTTATCTTTATGGCAGTGCTGAGTCCTGCTGTGATCTTTTACTGACCACTGCCCTCTCCCTCTCCCCTCAGAACAGATGCCTTAGGCGTCACATTTCACTTTAGTTCTTCAGAGATTCCTGGGTCAAAAAGGTCTCAGATGAGGAGAGAAACCTGGAAACTTGCACACTAGTTTGGATTCCATTGTTAGCTTGCTAGTTTCCACATTTGTAAAATTGGCAAAATTATCTGTGTGGAGTTATAATGCACAAATGAATTATTTGTCATATCTCTCTGGAAAATATGAAATGTACAAAACTATTATCTGATAAGTATGGATTTTCTTTTCTTTAATTCCAAAGATAGATTTTTATTCTCTCTTTTTCTCTGGTCCAGGCAAACAACCAACCAAGTAAGAAAATCCTAGTTCCTTGAACTACTTACCAAAGTTTTTTCTTATCTTTTATACATCTCTATTGTTATCTTTTAAACTCTCCTTACAGTGAGACATTTACAGCAGGATTTATTAAGCTAGCATAAGCTAGATTTAAGCTTTTAGGAAGCGTGTCTTCAGTGGCACTGATTTTCCATTTTCATTAGCTGCCGAAACAGAAACGTTTTCCCCATTGAACTAGTGCGATTCCTTAACTCTTCGTGGATGGATTTCGTTGATGGAATTTTATGTACTTCGATAGCTTCTTAGCTCTGTTGTAAGAGTTTTCTGATGCAAGTGCCACGGAGAGCCCTTATTTTTCCTCATTTGTCTCCCCACTCTTGTAATCACTCTTGGACCTTGGAAGCATTTCTGGAGACTGTGGCATGCAATCCTCAGCATGGGGAACGATGATCCTGACATCACCTTGTTTATCCGACCAGGCCTGGACCAGTGCTCTCCATCACTTCAGAGCTGCCTCAGGATGTCAAGAGCTGACTTAACACTTGTGTATCAACTGGTTCTCAGGGCCCCATGGCTCTGCCTTGCCTGTTGCCTTTCTCTTTGTGTTCCTCTCCTCTCCACTCTGCTCTCAGATGTCACTAACTTATAGCTCCCAATCTCTTCGCATAAAGTCTCTCCTTGGGTGAATGCCAAAGATGCTACTTCCTGTAACTCGGAGTGCATCTTCTCCTTGGGGAAGGAAGGATGCACCCACCAGCTTTCTTTATCGATCTTTTTCCCTCCTATGGATCAGGGTAAAAACAAAAGTATAACTAATAGACTACTTTCTAGTTATATTAAAGATAATTTTGTTGGCAAGGGGCATTATTTAACTAAGAAAGTTGAATACAGTTTTAAATATCAGCAATAAAAGGACGCCCTTCCAGACTTTTCTTTTTCCCTCTGGTCTTTGTCATTTTCTTGAAAACGACAATCCATATAAATTTACCACCTACTTAATGGAAAACACAGCATCTGGGGGAAAAAAAAAAAAAGATTCTCTCTTTTTCCGGTAAATGCTTTTTAAACTGACTGATTCCCTTTTGGGGCATAAAGATGTAAGCTTGGAAGTTATCTGATTCCGGGGCTGTGGGGCAGTATTTAAAGATTCCTATGTGCACAGCTGTTCAGAACTAGGGGCTGAATTTTAGCAAGTCATTCAAATGCAGAGTCATTTGTCAGCAAATGATCCAATAAATAGTTTTCTAGATGGTTGTTTCCTTCTCACTGAATGAGTGTCATTCATTGCCATTTGCCTCTTCCCAGTTATTTTTGTTCTAACATATCTTCCACATTTTCACTGTGCCTTCTCCCAGGAGCCTCCCACTTTGCATCTGCTAAACTAATTTCCCAAACCACCAGTTTAAAACTTAGGTAGCTTGTTACCACTTGTGTCAAAGTCAAGTATTCTCCCCCATGGACTTTTATGCATTCATTCAACAAACGTTTGAGGGCTGACCAGGAGCAGGGCACAGAGCTTACCAGTTTTGGGGTTTAACTGCCTGTGGGTTTTACCACCTGAAATATAAGTCCCTAGATGATTGTCAGGCATATATTTTCTCTACATTCTGTTCCTCTTTGAAGATTCAAGAACCTGATGAATTGTTAATGACTAGTAAGTGTTGAACGTGTATTGGAAAGTTTAGAATTACTGCCGTATTGCTTTGTAGGGTTTAATTCCAAACTTACTGCCCTTCCTTATGTTTTTCTATTAGAATGTTCTTTTTCGTTGTGTGAACAATGAGGCTTTGAAAATATTTTTGTAGTTAGGCAATGGAAAATGCCAGAAAACCCCATCCTTTCACTTTTCCAGTGAGAAGCCCTGATTCAGAGTCCCTGTTGCCCCAAGGTAGCGCCCACGCAGGCAGGCCAGGGGTGGTGGCCAGTGGGCAAGGTGAGCAGGTACCCTGCAGAGCCTCCCATCCCAGGTTTTAGCCAGCACAATCTCCCCTGGAATAGGGTTTCCTCTCCTCAGAAGAGCTGAAAAGTACCTTGGTTTAGGAGGTTGTCTCCAGTTCGTGAACATGAAGAATGCAAACCTGTGTACCCCAGACCTGTCAAGGCTGATTTGCATATATCATGATCATTCGGTACCTTTGCCTCAGCTTCCCACTTTACAAACTGGCCCGAATCTAACCTAACTCTACACCACAATTTAAATTCTTCATCTTGTGTCGTCAGAGAAGACGGAAAACCGTAGTATGCTTTTCATTTTCTTGAAAATCATTAAGTTAAACCCCCACCTCTTATTTCTGAGCTCAACACATCCTGAGTCCTTCTTTCTAAGCTCTTTGTTCCAGATTTTAAAATTATTTGTGTGATTTTAATCCACTCTGCAGCATTTCCACTTTCCTTTTAAAACCTCTGGCCACCATCAGGAATATACTGTACTTATTACACTGAGAAAATTACTCTCATAATTCTCTTTAGCCTCAAACTGCATTTATTGAATCAGATTTTCCCAATGTCCTAGAGTTCCCTTGGCCATGTATAGTAAATTACTAATTACTACCCTGCTCTCCTGCAAGAATGAATATCATTTCCACAATGCCTAAGCTATCAACAGGGATTCGTTTTAAAGTGCTAGAAAATCTGATTTATTGCTTTGCAGATGATTTTTCTGGTATATGATCTAGCCTTATTAATGCAAATTAGTTTATTCAGACTGGAAACCTCGGTTTCCAGATCCCTGTCTCAAATGGTCATCAGTGAAGGGAAATAGTTCCAGGCTCAGCAACTGTTTGACATTTCAGCCTACCCTTCCCCAAGCCAGCAGCCACTAATTCACTGATAGCTGCTTTTTTTTTTTTTTGAGATGGGAGTCTTGCTCTGTCACCCAGGCTGGAGTGCAATGGCACGACCTCGGCTCACTGCAACCTCCACCTCCTGTGTTCAAGTGATTCTCCTGCCTCAGCCTCCTGAGTAGCTGGGATTACAGGCGCCCACCACCGCCTAGCTAATTTTTGTATGTTTTAATAGAGACGGGGTTTCACCATGTTGGTCAGGCTGGTCTTGAATACCTGACCTCAGGTAGATCCACCCGCCTCAGCCTCCCAAAGTGCTGGGATTACTGGCATGAGCCACCGTGCCCAGCCCGATAGTTGCTTTTTCGCAAGAGGCTGAGTGGTTATAGCAGTTAAAAACTCAGGCTTTAGCCAAGAGTTTAGCCTGGATCTAAGTCCTGGGCCTACCACTTGCTAACTGTGTGACCTTGGATAAGATACCTAGATTTTCTGTACCTGGACTTCCCCACATGCAAAATGGTAATCATGATAGTAACTATGTTGCAGGATTGCTATTGATGATTAAATGAGATAATAAAGTAGTTAAAATGTGGCCCGGTGTGGCGGCTCACATCTGTAATCCCAGCATTTCGGGAGGCCAAGGCAGGTGGATTGCTTGAGCCCAGGTGTTGGAGACCAGCCTGGGCAGCAGAGAGAGAGCCCCATCTCTAAAAAACATCTTAAAAATTAGCTGGGCATGGTAGCATGTGCCTGTAGTCCCAGCTACTTGGGAGGCCGAGGTGGGGGGAATCCCTTGAGCCCAGGAGGTTGAGACTGCAGTGAGCCATGATCATGCCATTGTACTCCAGCCTGGGTGACAGAGTGAGACCCTGTCTCAAAAAAAATTACCTAGTATGGGGCAGTCTCTCACTGTCTTACTTATAATTACTTTAGGAGGTTTTTGTTTTGTTTTGTTTTGTTTTGTTTTTCCCAACCGATCCAGGGAAAATGCTGATTTTCCTAATTATTTATGAACATGTTGAGTGAAGTCAATACAATTTTGGTAAAATAGACTCATCTCACAATAGCATCTCTCCCTTGGAGGATTCTGACATCATCAGTGGACAATGTGTTGCTCCTAAGCCTGTGCTGGGGGCCACACTCCATCCTTCCACAGTTTTTGTCTTGTTCCTGGCCAGAACTATCCCCTTTTTGCAGGTGGTTTCCGGACCTGCGTTTCCAGGCCCAGCCTCTCCTAAGGGTCAGTAGGGTGTCCCCAAGGGGGGCCCTTGCAGATGGGCGCCCTCCTCAAGCCTCTTCCCGTTTCTTTTGTTAATATTTCTTTCATGTGCAAACCCACCCAGAAGTCTGCTGCTCCGCCTCCACTGCAGAGCCTTGTTTGTTGAGTTGCTCAGTAATTCTTTTTGAAGGAACAAGAGCTATGGGCTCCTTTTCAGAGAATGAAATATAAATGTCCTGCATTTTCTGAGCGCTCCACCTTTGAGAGCAGGGCGGTTTCTTTGTTCGAATCCTCTGTCTCCACATCCCTGCTTCAGGAATTGGAAAACAAAAACTAAATTAGATGCTGTTGCTTTGATAACTTCAATAAGTACCTCGGAGTCTCTTGGGTGCCATGGATTCGCCCTCCTGGCGCAGAAGGCTTCCTGGGGCTTTGCGTCCTAAACACGGGCAGGCGACGTCCCTCCTCCAGGCCTGCGGGCTCCACCCAGGGGCCCGCGCCAGGGCCAATGCCGACCCGGGAGTGCCATCTTGTGGGCGCCTCCATTGCTGCCTGCAAGAAGGCACTCGGGTAAGTCTTATTCCCACCGTTTCAGGACTTGGGGAAATGTAGCTAAAAATTAAATGCTGGACAATTACAACTTGGCTATCAGCCAGACATTAGCAATCATTTGTCTCTGGATTTAAATAGGGCAAATGTCTTTTTGCTGCTTTAGATTTCTTTTTATTGAGCAGGAGCTACCGTATTTTCAACAGGGACTTTTCAATGACCAATTCTGTATTTTACAAGCATTTGTAAAAAATAAAATCATCCATTCTAGGTAGTACATCAGAAGATCTAGATTTCTTTCACTTTTTGAGAGTTTTTTTAATGACCTTTTTTTTTTTTTTTTTTTTTTTTGGTAGATAAACAAAGGTAATGTAAAGTCTTGCTACTCAAAATGTGGACCCCAGACCAGCAGCATCAACATCACCCCGGAGGTTGTTGGAAACGCAGAGTCCTTATCCCTGTTCCAGATCCCCTGAATCAGAATCTAATTTTAGCCACAACCCCTAGTGACCCCTGTCCACATGACAGTTTGAGAAGGGCAAGTATAAAGGACTATGAAGGAGTCAGAAGGACTGGTGTTCTTGTCCCAGCCCCTCCATCTCCCCATGCTTCTCATCTCAGCCCATGCGATCACCTCTCTTCAGCCTCTGTGGCCCATATGTGACAGGAGACCCTGAGATCATGGTTCCTGTCTTGTCTGATGCTGGGTCAGCTGAGGAAGAATTAAAATTATATACACGGCCAGGCACCATGGCTCACGCCTGTAACCGCAGCACTTTGGGAGGCCAAGGAGGGCAGATCATTTGAGGTCAGGAGTTCGAGACCAGCCTGGCTAACACGGCAAAACCCCATCTCTACAAAAGATACAAAAATTAGCTGGATGTGGTGGTGTGCACCTGTAGTCACAGCTACTCGGGAGGCTGAGGTATGAGAACCCATTGAACCTGGGAGGCAGAGGCTACAGTGAGCCCAGATTGTGCCATACTCCAGCCTGAGCAATAGAGTGAGACTGTCTCAAAATCAAACAAATAACAACAACAAGTTACATACTAAAGGTCACTTTGTACATTGTAAAAACCTGTGCAAATGTAAGTGAAAATTATGGATGGCAAAAATTCTTCCATTTCCTACTCCGTTATCAGAGATTCTGCTTTGCATTATATCAGAGTCTGATTTATATCATCAGCAGCAAAGCAACTATTCAAGTGCGACCATTTGTCATGCTTCAAATAGTGTCTTGGCAGATTTCATTAAGTCTTTCAAAGGTCCCTCTCAGGCCAGTCGTCCCAGAGTTCAAAATAAGAAAATTACATTATGTTTTTCTTAACAAGACCTTTCACACACTTGCCATCCTGGGGCCCCAGAAGCATTCTGTCCCATTGAGCCCAGTACGGGGCACAGTAGTTACTCACCAATGCCAGCTGATTAAACCACTAATTGGCCCTCAACACGGTCTACACAGTAACCTGATATCCTTCACACTAATCGTGCATTTATGATAATCAGATTATTTGCATCATTAGAGACCTGACATAGCTACATGAAGACTCGGTTGTCTCATATATATATATATGAAATATTCATTAAGGAAATAAAGTCCTGATGGCTGAGAATGCGGTGCACACAGATTGATGAAGGTGAGAGCATTAACTGTTTACAAACATCCCTTTACCTTGAAATGAAGGAGGGAGTGGAACCGAAGGAAAGAACACTGGCAAACTATTACTCTCTTCTCTTTACATACATTTTTAAAAAACTTAATAGCTAGAAGGTGTTTGGCAATAAATAGGTGAAATTTTAGGAAAACATCATCTGAAGCCACATATTGAGGAGATGTTGGCATCTGTGTTGCTCCTGGGCCCCAGTGGCTCTTGTTTCTGAAGAATTGGGACTATGGTCAAACAGTGAAAAGTAAAATGTTGGGAATAGTTTATTACACCATTTACCACCAAACTGAGGTAAAAAAAATACTAAATTCAAATTAGATTAGATTTGCATTGTCTACAATTTATGAAATTATGATCTTGTTAATTGTTTTTACCAAATATAGTAAACTCTTGCTGTTTTCTTTTTATCTGATTTGTTGCAATTAATAAGGTTCTCTCCAATCATTTAAAAGGATTCAGAATGTCAGTGCTTCATAATTACTTCCCTTAAAGTTAAAATGTAATTATGATAAGTAACTTTATATGGTGGAAAATAAACACTCATGTCTGTACATATAAAGATATAGTCTATCGAGTAAGATCCTCAAAAGCAAGACTTTGCAGTGTTCAGTTCATCTCCGAATACCTAAAAATTCCTCTCTGCTGCCTGTATGTGTTTTATAAGGATACATTTAATTAAAGAATGTAAGAGACACAGTTCTACCTTTTTGTTCTTTTTTTCCCAACATTTACCTTGAAAATTTTCAAACTGAGAGAAAAATTGCCAGAATAAAAGAAAGTACACTGATACACATCTAGAATCCCTCAGTAATCATTCCCATGTTTAACATGTATTCTCTCTCTCTCTCTCCCCACTCCCTCTAAGAACAAAAACCTGTTCTTTAAAAAAAAAATTGCATTTTTATTTTAGTTCGGGGGGTACATGTGCAGGTTTTGTGTGGTGCTAAGATTTGGGCTTTATTGATCTCATCACCCAGATAGTGAACATAGTATACAATAGGAAGTTTTTCAGCCCTGGCCCCACCTCCCTCCCTCCTTTTGGAGTCCCCAGTGTCTACTGTTGCCATCTTTATGTCCATGTGAACTGAAGATTTAGCTGCCACTTATAAGTGAAAACATGTGATATTTGGTTTTCTGTTTCTGCATCAGTTTGCTTAGGATAATGACCTCTAGCTTCATCCATGTTGCTTTAAAGAACATTATTTCTTTTTTCTTTTTTTCTGTTTTTTGTGTTTTTTTTGAGACGGAGTCTTGCTCTGTCACCCAGGCTGGAGTGCAGTGGCGCAATCTCAGCTCACTGCAAGCTCCACCTCCTGGGTTCACGCCATTCTCCTGCCTCAGCCTCCCGAGTAGCTGGGACTACAGGCGCCCGCCACCACACCCAGCTGATTTTTTGTATTTTTAGCAGAGACGGGGTTTCACTGTGTTAGCCATGATGGTCTCGATCTCCTTACCGCGTGATCCACCCGCCTCAGCCTCCCAAAGTGCTGGGACTACAGGTGTGAGCCACTGTGCCTGGCCCATGATTTCATTTTTTATGGCTGCATAGTGTTCCATGATGTATGTATACGACATTTTCTTTATCTAATGCACCATTGATGGGCACCTAGGTTGATTCTGTGTCTTTGCTATTATGAACAGTGCTGCAATAAACATGCAAGTATATGTCTCTTTTTGGTACAGCAATTTATTTTCCTTTGGGTATATACCCAGGGATTGCTGAGTCAAATGGTAGTTCTATTTTTAGTTCTTTGAGAAATCTCCAAACTGCTTTCCGCAGGGACTGAACTAATTTGCATTCCCACCAGTAGTGTATAAGTGGGGAACCTGCTCATACATAGCCAACAGTAAAATGATCAAATTCAGGAAAATTTACCATTGGCAGAATGCTCTCTACTAGTGCACAGTCCTGATTCCATTTTTGGCAGTTGTCATAGTAATGCCCTTTTAAAGCATTCCCCTCTTGACTCCAGGTTCAAAGCCTGCATTTAGCTGTTGTCCCTTTGGTGTCCTTTGAGCTGGAAGAGTTCCTCAGTTTGTCTCTGTTGTTTATGACACTGACATTTCTGAAGAGTACAGGCCAATGCTTCTTTAAAATTAGATCAATATCATGCATTTTAGGCAGAAAAACTAAGGAGGTATTACATTATAGATCATTACATTAGTAGATATATGATGTTGGTTTCTTCCATCATAGGGGATGGTAACTTTGATTGCTTGGGGTAAGGTGATATCTGCCAGATTCTCCCTTTGTGATTAATAAGTAATCTCTGAGGTGTACTCTGACACTGTTAATTCTGTTCTCTAATACACTTCATTCAACCATTTTAGCATTCATTCATGATCCTTGCCTGAATCAGTGATTACTGCTTTGGTTGAAAATGGTGATTTTTGGCCAGGTGCGGTGGCTCATGCCTGTGTGGTGGCTCCCAGCACTTTGGGAGGCCAAGGCAGTCAGATGACTTGAGGTTAGGAGTTTGAGACCAGCCTGACCAACATGGTGAAACCCTGTCTCTACTAAAAATATAAAAATTAGCAAGGTGTGGTGGCACACACATGTAATCCCAGCTGCTCAGGAGGTTGAGGCAGGAGAATTGCTTGAACCCAGGAAGCAGAGGTTGCAGTGAGCTGAGATCACGTCACTGCACTCCAGCCTGGGTGACAGAGTGAGACTCCATCTCAAAAAAAAAAAAAAGAAAAAGAAAAAAAAGAAAATCGTGATTTTCTAACTCCTTTATTTCTTTGCATCTACTATTTGGAATTCTACTATAAAGAATAGCTTTAGGCTGGGTGCAGTGGCTCACGCTCATAATCCCAGCACTTCAGGAGGCTGAGACAGGAGGGTCACTTGAGCCCAGGAGCTTGAGACCAGCCTGAGCAACATGGCAAGACCCTGTCTCTACAAAAAAATTAAAAATTAGCTGGGCGTGGTGGCACACACCTGTAGTCCCAGCTACTTGGGCGGCTGAGGTGGGAGACCACTTGAGCCCAGGAATTTGAGGCTGCAGTGAGCTGTGATCACACCACTGCACTCCAGCCTGGGTGACAGAGAAAGGGAGACCCTGTGATTAAAAAAAAGAAGAATAGTTTTATTTTCTACCTTTTAAAAATCTGGCTTTGTGAGCATCAATATCAATAAGGACTTATAGGTTCTTCTTATTAAACTGGTTATTGCTCATTACTCTTATTATTCATTTTGATGCTCATATTGTCCCAGCTGTCCCCAGTGGGTGCCTCTTCAATCTCACTTCTATGTTCATTGAACGTGGCCCCATTAGTCTGTATCATTCTTTAGCTCTTAGCATATCTATATTGATGTAGATATAGATACTGATAGCCTTAGCATATCTTCATTCAAGTTACTGCTCAAATGACAGATTTTATTCTTGCAGCAAATATTTTTTGAGATACCGATATGTCACAGTTACTGATCTTACTCATCATCCAGAAAAAAGCCAGGCAATTAAATTGGCCCTTGCAATGTAATACAGAGGGTTGACAGCTGTGAGTTACGTGTGCCATGGGTGCACAAAGAAAAGCTCCCAATCCCACTGGGTGAATTAAGAAAGACTCCAGGGAGAGTGCATATCATCTCCTAGGCCCAAAAAATGAATAGAAATAAACGTGTGGAGGCGGCATAGTGTTCCACGCTACGGGAAGCACATATCTCTTAAGGAACTGAAGGCATTTGTTAAGTCTAGGACAGTGTGAGTGTGTTGGGGGCATGATATGTGTTGCAGGCCACGGGGATGCAAGCAGTGTGAGAGAAGAGGCTGGAGGGGTGGGCCAGGGCCTTGTAAGCTGTTTTAAGAACCCTTCCCAGTGGCTGTCCCTAGAGGCAGTTCTCAACACTGACTGCACATTTATACCCCCTGGGGAGCCACGGGGGGAGCCTGTCAGAAATACCAATAACAGACCCCCATTCCAAACCAAGTAAATCAGGACCCTAGGTGTGGCATGGGACTCTAGGGTCCATACATTTTAATTTCCATACCTAGCTTCTAGAGAATTTATCATGGAGAATGGTGTCATGTGTCACAGAGATAACCCTTTCAAAACTAAAATTTAAAAAGATTTATTTTATTTTATAGGATTTTGAACTCAACAATGAACTAAAGATGAATGTCCTAAATTTACTAGAAGAAGTTCTGCGAGACCCAGACCTTCTTCCCCAAGAAAGGAAAGCCACCGCAAATATCCTCAGGTGAAGGCAACTGAAGATGCCGACTGGATGACATTGGTTGATTCTTGTTTGTTCATAGAAAATAAGAGCCTAGCAAACCAGAAGAATAAATCTTAGAATCCTGGGGACAGTGGGGCCTATGTTCTCAGCAGTAAAGTGTTATGTATCAACTTCTCTTTCCTGGGGGCAATGTGGGGTCTGCTGTCTCAGGAAGACTTGGGACAGGGTGGTATAACTCATGTGGAGTGCAATTGCCGTTATCTATGGAGGCAGACAGCGGTTTACCGTAGAACCAACAGTTAAAGAAAGGAACCCTTGAGGAGCCTCTCCTGCGAGTCCAGCAGGCATCAAAGAGAAATGATGTTTCCTCGTGTGGGTTATTGTAAGCTCATGTTTGTGAGAGTGGTAGTGTCTATAGGAGTCTCATGCACCTAAATTGTGGATGGGACATCACAGAGTAGTTATGAATTTTCTTTGGCTCATTTCACTGGTCCTGACCAACTTTTCTACAGCTTGTCAGTTTAGGATTTCCACATGATGTAGGTGGTATAATTGTGGGGGATTGTCTAAGGTAGGACTCCACACTTCTATGTGATAAAGTCTTCAACTTTGGGCATAGTGCTAGAGATTTGTGTCCATAGTTGTTGCACCCAGTATCCAAGTGGGTAACAAGCTTTCTTATAGCTTCTTGAACTGGTGGGTGGATTTTTTTCTCGTCCACTCTATGTGGAAAGGGCGGCCATCACCGGCTTTGTGCAGACATTTCACTTGCAGCTTCCCAGCTCACTCATAACTATGTCCTCTGTCCTTGCTTGGGGATGGGAAGCCCAGCATCTCTCTGCAGGGTCTGGTACTTCTTTATCACTCTGATTTCTAGTTCCCTCTTCATTTACAACCTCCAGAAATGACCCTTCGTTTCCTGGAAGCTCGGCTGTATTGTCTCCTTGTTACATGCTATCCAGAATGCTTGCATCATCCACAGGCAGTCTATTTTAGCTCAGTCCATGTTTCTGCAAGTCCTTCCTGAAGCAGCAACACCAGATGTTGGTTTGTGATGTGTTAGCATCTGGCCTGTAAGTCTTTCTTAGCCCCCATTAGCTGAAGATCCCATAGCCGGACCATTCTTTGGTGAAGGGACTTTTATGGGTAGAATTGTATCTCCCTACCCCCTAAAAGAAACATTGAAGTCCCAGCCTCCCATACCTCAAAATGGACCTCATTTGGAAATAAGGCCATTGCCAGTGTTATCAGTTAAGATGAGGTACTGGAGTAGGGTGGACCCCAATCCACTTCGATTGGTGTCCTTATAAGAAGTCAACCATGGAAGACAGACACAGAGACAATGCCATCTGAAGATGGAGGCAGAGACTGAGTTATGCAGCTGCAAGCCAAAGAAGGCCAAAGATCGCTGGCAAACCACCAGCAGCTAAAAAGGCAAGGGAGGGTTCCCCTCCAGGATTCAGAGGCAGCGTAGCCCTGCTGACAGTTCGATTACAGACCTCTGTCTGGAAGGTGAGACAATACATTTCTGTTGTTTTAAGCCACCCAGTTTGTGGGATTTTATTAGGGCAGCCCTAGGAAACAATTAGGGGCCTTCTCCACTTTTTCCATTCTATGAAAACATCTAAATAAGCCCAGGGATTCCATTACTGTGTCTGTTTTCAGATTTTGAAATTGTAAGTACATATTAAGGTGAAGCCGGGTTTCGGTGCATGAGGGACTCTGAGTGATTACTGTTTCTTCTCTCTTCATAACTGGTTTGTTATGCTCTTTGCGTTTAAAACACTAATATTTAAAAACTACATTCTGGAAGTTTGTGCCCCTAGGGATATTTGACTAAATAGCTGTCAGGGAAGTGAGGGTGTTCAGGCTGTGAAAAACTGTCAGGATCAACCAACATGAGGGCCTTTTGTTGCCAATCCCCTCAAGACGCCGATGCCAGACTTTACCCATCAATTCTGAGAGTTTTCTCTCTGCACCAGGAGGTGACCTCAGAAGTCAGTTAGTTGGAGTTGGTTCTTAAGATGAATCCTGTTTGCCATCCCAGGTCTTGATATTCATCAGGCTTCAGATGTGCCAACTCTTTTTGCTGAATAATGACCTGAGAATTAGCAGTGTAGGACTGATAGGGAATAGAAATTTTAGTAGGCAGTACAGCTTGAAACTACAGCACTGAGCAGAGTCTGATTCTACCTTTTGCAGGATGTCACAGGGCTAAATCTTGGCTCAGCCATTTACAGAGGTCAAGTTCTCAACCATTCCAAACATGTTTCCTCATTTATAAAGTTGGACTCGTAATAGCTACTTCATTAGGTTGTTGTGAAGAGTACATGACGTGAAATGTGTAAGGAGGTTAACATGATGCCTGAAAAGTCATTAGCACTCGTAGTAAAGTGAGTATTATTACTGTTAGAAGCACTGACAGTAGTTCCCGGAAAAAGTAGTTTCTACCATTAAGGCCATATGGCCCAAGTGAAACCAGGCTGGATCTTACTCAAACTCAACATTCTTTAGGCTTCATCACCTTTTCCACACACAGAGAGTGTGGACCAATCCCAGGACAGACACTGGTTGCTTTTGGCTTTGTTTTTGGACTACCCTAATTGAAAGAGGAATTTTCCAATCATACAACTTGGATAATCCCTTTTCCTTTTATTTGGTATTTCATTATAAACGCACAATTATTAAACTGATGATACTGTTAGAGACGTGGTAGTGATGGTGGTGGGGAACCCAAGATCCTGGAATGTTCATCAATGCCCAAGGGTCGCCAGAAGACGAGAAGCAAATCTTTTCTCTCTAGGAACTGAACCAGAAGTGCAGAGGCCTCCACATCTGAAGGGAAAGAATTCTGAACCATGCCCTCTAGAAAATACAGGCTATGACTGTGAGAGATAAAAAACATATCATATGGTGTTTAAGTGCAGCCCTGACTTTAGAGATTTACATGCATTCCTGACATATAAGAGATATGAACATAAAACATGTTTTTACACATAGGTTTCATTAATGCAATAAAGCAAATGCTCTTTTGAATGAAGCCTCCCTGACTCACAGCCTCACAGGGGTCACTTGATGAATACACTTAATTGCCATACATAGTTTATTGCCCTGTTTGTAAATAAAAACCTCTACTCAAAACTTGTATTTCTAAAATACCATCTCTCCTCCTCCAAAGTTGTCTAACTAGCTGTCTTCAAAATCTATTCAGTGTAGAGATTTTTCTAGACACCCAACATGCCACAAAATAAAAGAAACAGTGATTAACTTCTTGGATGTTCCACTGTGATGGGCTCAGGTCATAGAAGAGTCATCCCCACACCCCACGTAGCATCAGTGAGAAGACATAAAATGTTAGGTAACTTAATGGAACCAGAGTGCATCTTGGAAAATGAGGGTAAGATCATTGAGAAGAGGAACAATTTGATGGGAGCTAACTAACTTTTTGACCTTTTCTTTCCAAGGGAAAGATATTATCCAGCTTCGTAAAAAGATCTTTCCCACTGGTACACATAATTATGGAGCCACCGATCTCTCTCCGGGAACCTAGAATGGCGGAAAAGATGATGTGCACTTTCAGAAAAGTCACTTTTATCCCCCATGTGTAACCCTTCATGCGATTTAATAGGCTTGGGAGAAAGAGTTAGCTTTAACTTATTTTTTCCACATCTTAATCTGCCCTTTAAGATAAGATGACTATTTCTTTCTACTCACAAATACTATGGCTAAGTCCCAATAAGAGGGCCGCTGCTGGTATAATCCGAAGCCTCCTGCTCCCCCTTCAGACAGCCGAGGAAAGGGAGCTGTGTTTATCGACTGTGCTGTGTGTGGAAGCCTTGGAGAGGTGCCTTCCCTGAGCCTGCTTAAGAGAAGTGCAAAGTAAAGGAAGGGCCCACAACCTTGGGCAACTTAGTGTCTTTGAGCTTTTGTTTCCTTATCTGTAAAACGGAGATCACAATGCCTGCATTATCCACTATCCCGTATAACAATCCCTTGGAAGGGATTTGTTAGGATACAGAAGACAGTGCATGTCAAATGTTTAGCACATGCCTGGCACAGAGCGGGCATACAGGAAGCCATCTCTGTTGATATTATATTTTTGAGGGTTGTGGTGGTTGTTTTAATCAACTCAGAACACAACAGAACAATGCATCATCATTACTTCTTTAAAAACTGGCTTCCTGCAGCAGGCAGAGGACATGGTTTGGGACCGTTTAACTATTTTAATACTTTTAATATGTGCTTGTGCCTTCCTTTTGGAAAACATAAAATCCTTGGCTCCAATGGCACATTATGTAATTGGATGCCTACTTGACTCCAGTTTTCCTGGACTCTGAACTTCTGTTGGACATAAAATACCCTGTAGTCTGAAACAAGTATCTAAGGTATTAACTTGTATTTATTCATTTACTCATTCATTCATTCATCATTTATTTTTTAAAAGATATTTATTGAGAGCTGAATAACATGTATGAGATTCAGGGCCAAAAGTGTCTGAGGAAGGTCCACCTGGAATGCAAGGGGGAAGAAGCGATCTGCTGGCTCCTGTCTGGCATTGTTCAGAGTCTTGCTACATAAGAACCCCCTGTGCTTCTGGTCTACGTAAGCTTGAGAAGGGGGTGGCCCTGCATCTCCTGCCTCTGTGACAGCAGGGAAGGCCTACGGTAGGGGATAGAGGCGTGGGGAGGAGGGCACTCAGGCCTAGGAGTATTACTGGCTGATAGCATTAGACGATGCTCCATTTTACATTATAGATGGTAACTCAGAGCACACCCAGCTCACCCTCAGACTCACTGTGATGGTGGTGGTTTCATTTACAACTTTCCATCTCACCGGTTGGCTCTTTGTTCTAAATCAGCTGTCCCGATGATTCTCTCATGCCTTGAGCATGTTTTCTGTTTGGGGATTGCTCATCTCCAGCGCAGCAGCCGGTTGTGCTGCATGGCCTTGTAGACCCAAATCTTCAGACCTCCCATCCAAGGAAAACCAAACTGCATGTTGTAGTTTTGTTCCTAGGTTGTCTATTTTTTTTTTCTATGGAGGATAATTTGATATCTTTTTCAGGGCTCTCTCACAAGATGACCAAGATGACATCCACCTAAAATTAGAGGATATAATTCAAATGGTAAGTCTGACCACATTTTTATCTAGCACAACTATGTGCAAACTACCTCGCCAAGGTGGGCAATATGCTTGTAACTGATCAGCAGTGTTGTAGCATTAGGCCTTCTGTCCTATCTATGAAGCTCTGTGAGATGAACCACATTTGGCGTGGGGTCTAGCAGTTGGTCTAAGATATTCATGTTGGCTTTGATATTTTTAGCTTTCTGCTATTTTTTTCACAGTTAGAATTTAGTGGTGAACTTCATGCTTCCACACATGCCGCTGTTTGCCTCGCTGACCTGCAATGAGATGGCAGGCACCCTCTCTCGGGTGTTTCATTTCCCTCCCTCATCTCTTGCAGACTGACTGCATGAAGGCCGAATGCTTTCAGTCCTTGTCGGCCATGGAGCTGGCGGAACAGATCACCCTCCTGGACCATGTCATTTTCAGAAGCATTCCCTACGAGTGAGTGCCACCCCCGACAGCAGCAGGGCTTGGCTGCACTAGCTGGCTTAGAAGTTGACATTATTCCTAAGGCAGATTGTGTGTGTGTGTGTGTCCCCTCAGTTCCTGTGTGAATAGCTACCAATTGTTTCCATCCATGGAACTGGCACACCTCTGTGTCCAGCACTCTGCAGGGTGGGAGCAGGACCAACAACAGCAAGGGACAAAGAACCTTGCCCAGGGACTCAGTCAACTTAAGTACGTGTCAGAGTAATTTCGAGTGTTTTTAATGCCTATACAAAATAATTCCTATATGCTCCATCTCGCTTGTCCCTTGTTTCTTGCTGTGTCTGGTGACCTGCTCAGGAATGAAGGGAATGATCAGGGATGCTGCCCTGAAGACAGCCCATCTGACCAGGTGGAGCTTCTGCCCCGCTGAACTGCCTGGTCAGGGGAACGTGGGGTACAAGCCTAAAAGGAGCGGTTTTCAGCCCTGACCATGTGCACCCTCCTGAGCGCTAGGGGGGAACAAAACACGATCCCTGCCTTTGAAATCTGCATCCTCCAGGAGAATGGCAGGCAGGGCAGAGCGGAGGGAGAAAATTCTGCTTCTGACTAACATTTTTGGCAGTGATGAAATTTTTGAACCCTCTGCTAAGGCTTAATATTTGTAAAAGCTAAAGCCTGTAATCCCAGCATCTTGGGAGGCCGAGGCGGACGGATCACGAGGTCAGGAGATCGAGACCATCCTGGCTAACACGGTGAAACCCTGCCCACTAAAACTACAGTAGCCGCTGCGGCCTGTAGTCCCAGCTGGGAGGCTGAGGCAGGACTGGCGAAATCTCGGGAGGAGCTTGCAGTGAGCTGAGATCCACTGCACTCCAGCCTGGGCTTACAGAGCGACCCGCCTTAAAAAAAAAAAAAAAAAAAAAAAGCTAATCCTGGGAAAATAGTCTTGATTTCTAAGGTAGTATTTAACCTCTTTATTTCCCTTGTGTTGATTCTTGTTTTCCACCTTCAGAGAAGCCTTTATAGGATCCTAATAGGGACGCAGTTCCAAACATTTATAAGAGAAAGCTGGAAACTGAAGAATCTTCCTTTTTGGCATTGAGAGGTAAACTGCTAGAGCCGAGGTAAAATTCACTTGTGAGGCTGGCAGCAGCAGGTGTCAGGAACCATTCTAGGCCGTGTCAAATGGAATATTTCTAATATTCATGACAATCATCCAGGATCATAGCCAGCACATTTTTAAAAACTGAATTGGTTTTGTGTTTTGTTTTTCACTTTCAGGGAGTTTCTTGGGCAGGGGTGGATGAAGCTGGATAAAAATGAAAGAACTCCTTACATTATGAAAACCAGCCAACACTTCAATGACGTGAGTAACCATAACAGTAAAACCTTGGGCGTGTTACAAGAAGATGGATATTGGGGTCTAAAGACTCCTCTAAAATAAAGCAACTCTGTCACCCCCTTTTTTTTTTTTTTTTTGAGACAGAGTCTCGATCTGTCACCCAGGCTGGAGTGCAATGGCGTGATCTCGGCTCACTGCAAGCTCCGCCTCCCGGGTTCAAGCAATTTGCCTGCCTCAGCCTCCCGAGTAGCTGGGATTACAGGCGCGTGACATCATGCCCGTCTAATATTTTTGTATTTTCAGTAGAGACGGGGTTTCACCATGTCGGCCAGACTGGTCTTGAACTGCTGACCTCAGGCAATCTGCCCGCCTCAGCCTCCCAAAGTGCTGGGATTGCAGGCGTGAGCCACCGCACTCAGCCTGCCACCCACTTTTTAAATAGAATTGATGGGATATTGAAGACAAGCTTACATCTCCTCTAGGAGCTCACAGTAATGTAATAATGTCCAATTAACTTCCTGACATAAGAGGTTCACCTTTGATGGTACTCAAGTCTGGTAAGTGCTCAATAATGTACAGGTTGCTGTTCCTATTTTTATCATCATCACTACTTCCTGGTCATAAATAGACTAACAGAATGAGCAGTACATGTGTCACTGGCCCCTGGTGGTGCTGGTGACGGTAAGGCTGGGTTGGTGCAAGTCCTCATCATTACTGAACGTTCAGCCTGAATTACATTCCAGGGTTGGAAGGGGCCTCTTGGAGCATAATCACATTGTTGCTGTAGTTCTGTGCAGCAGTGGCCAGCTGTCAGTCCATCTTCCGGCTCTGCTTTTCCCCAGCAGTAAGATTGGGAGATGCTTTTATACCTCCCCACTCTTAATTAGTGCTGTTCTCATAGTCTTAGTCCTGTGGTAGAACAAGTAACAGGTGTGGGAGTGTCTTCTGGCCTATCCAGGCAACAGGAAGCCTCCCTTTCCAGTTTCACTAAACTATAATAAAAGGAATAATGATTTTAAAAACAACGACGACAACAAACTACCAGGAACCCCATAGGTAAATTAGTAAGTCATCTAGAATCAAAATGCAAAAGCGACAGTTTAGATTCCCAAGACAGTGTTTCATGCAGGCTTTCCCCAGAGTACGTGGATGCTGAGTGAACGCTACCACACAGTGAGCTTCAGTGCCGCGGCTGCCTGAAGGACAGGGGCCATGGCCCATCTAGTCCCTGCCCTGAGAAACAGGTTCCCTGCTGTGGGAAACTAACCTCTGTTACCTGTGGTGAACTAACACACGGGATATAATGGACACTCAAAGAGAGGTTTGATCCCAGGCTCCAGACCCACATATCTCCTCAGCTGGGATGGCCGCTGCATTGCACCCTTGACAATGACAGATGGAACCTTTCATCTGCACCCCAGAGCCGCCAAGCCTGCTTCTTCATTGTCCTCTCTGTTCTCAGTCTCGGGTAGTGGCCTCACCATACACTCACTCACCCAAGCCCAGGATCTAGACGTCATCTCCTTCACCACCTCACCCTTACCACTGCCCACCATATTTGCAAACCCTAAATCTACATGTATCTCAGGCCCTTCCCCACCCTGCCTTCCCCGCTGCCACCACCTTGATATGTGGCCTTTTATCCTTTCTCTCCAGGAGCTCCTAACTCATCTCTCCCCTGCAACCTCACTGCCCTCCAATCCATCTGTTAGGTTCAGGGTCAGGTTCCAGCCCATGCTGAGGTCCGAGGGGAGTGGGTGGATACCTGAAAGAACATGCAGGGGGCCGTAGGTAGGTGAAAGATGATTTTGTTCAGCAGGAGTTCTCATCAGCAGCTCTTTCATCAGCAGCTCTCTTATGCCATCCGCTCTGTCTCAGCTGCTTGAGCCAGTCACTCCCACGCATAGCTATGTGGCCAGCTCTCCCTTGCCTTCAAGGTCAGCAACTTAACTCTTTCTCTCTCTGGGCATGAGCTCCTGGACCATGTCAATAGGGCAATTATACCTTTTACAGACAACAGTGGCTTAGAGCCAAGTGATGGTCCTCCATGTTTGGCTACATGGCTGTGATAATAGTGGAGTTACACGCCAATGCTCTAAACTCACTGAGTCCCTCTGGCCCGGATGTCTGCCTTGGCCTATCCTTGACCAAAGCACATATACCTTAAACCATCCTTCATGCAGTGGCACAGGAATGACTTCTCTGAAAGGTCAATCTAATTATCTCCCTCCCTTTGACAAAAATCCGTCAGTGGCTTCCCCTTACCTTAGGGATATGGTCCCAACTGCTCAATCTGGCATACAAGAGCCCAGCCCATCTGTCACCCTTGTCTTTCCCAGTTCTTGTGCCCCTCAGATGGCTGCCAGATCCTCCATTACACCATCCCTCCCACCTCTGTTCCCTTGCTCTTATACTTGGATCCTTTAAGACTCAATGCAAGGCTGGATACTATAGCTCACACCTGTAATCCCAGCACTTTGGGAGGCTGAGGTGGGAGGATTGCTTTAGCCCAGGAGTTCAAGACCAGCCTGGGCAACATAGTGAGTCCCTATCTCTACAAATACAAAAACTTAGCCAGGCATAGCAGTGCATACCTGTGAAGGCTGAGGTGAGAGGATCACTTGAGCCCTGGACGTTGAGGCTGCAATGGGCTGTGATCATGCCACTGTACTCCACCTGGGGAAACAGAGCAAGCTCCTGTCTCCAGAAAAACAAAAAAAAAATCAATGCAGGCATGAGCTCTTCCTGGAAGCCTCCTCTGTACCAGACCAGATGCCCCATGCTGCCTGTTTATTCTCAAACACCGCCATGAATAGACTTCACTTTGTGTTTCACCGCATGGCATTTACCTGTCTACGTATCTGCAACCCTCCCCTTCCTACCTACCTAGGCTCAGATTGCATTAAGGTCATGGATGGATTTATTTGTCTTTCTGTTCCCAGCACCTAAAAGAATCTGTTCTATCCCATTTCCTCAATAGTTATTGGCAAGAACTTCATCATCAAAATTACTGATTAACAAAACCATTTATTCCCGGAACAAACTGGATTCCAAATAATTCCTCTCCTCACGCTAAGGATGCGCAGGCCCTCAATGAATAGCACTGCAGTAGGTGCTTTAGTGAATTTCCACAGTGGTGTTGAGGCACTATGAGGTCTTAAGTATCTTCAGAATCATCAAAGAATGGGTGAATCCATCAGATTTAGTGTATGGATATAAGATTATCCGCCCTGGCTGGGCGCCGTGGCTCACGCCTGTAATCCCAGCACTTTGGGAGGCCGAGGTGGGCGGATCATGAGGTCAGGAGATAGAGACCATCCTGGCTAACACGGTGAAACCCCGTCTCTACTAAAAACACAAAAAACTAGCCGGGCGAGGTCGCGGGCGCCTATAGTCCCAGCTACTCGGGAGGCTGAGGCAGGAGAATGGCGTGAACCCGGGAGGCGGAGCTTGCAGTGAGCCGAGATTGCGCCACTGCACTCCAGCCTGGGGACAGAGCGAGACTCCGTCTCAAAAAAAAAGATTACATGCCCTATATTACCTTTGTTAATATGGTAATCCTATTTCACTTTTTTCCTTTCCATATTGCAAGAGCTGAGCTTCTTAAACTGGTTTTAAGTAATAAAATTACAGTACTCAGCCTCAAAACTGTAGGTCCTTTTAACTGCTGGTGAAGAACAAGATAAGACGAAGAAAATGTTCTCCTTTTCCCTGCAGCCAAGTGATTCTGGTTTGAGAGTTAATCAGTTCAGAATTTGATCTAACTGGGGGCAAGTGTGTTTTCTTTCTCTGTGGTAACTGTGGCTTCCCAGAGTGAGGAATCACACACTGTTGGGGGCCGAGGAGTCAGGGGAAAGGCCCCAGGGAGTGATCCATGATCTGCAGACATTGCCTTTCCGCAGGCGTTAGGTTATTTTGTCCCATTTCCTCAGTAATTATTAGAAATGACACCATCAAAATTGCTGATGAACAAAATCACCTCTTCCCCCAACAAGCGGGAAGCCAGATAATCCCTCTCTTCACTCAAAGGACAAACAGATGCTCATTAGTTTATTCTTATAGACTTTAGTCTCTTTAGAAAGTGGGTAGCTAAATGTAGAATATGATCAACATCCTGCCTTCCTGACATGTCTGCAGATAATTTACGTAATTTGCCTAAATGCATTGCTTTGGCTCTTAGACTGCCTTTCTGGGCTCTTTGATTGTCTCAGATGAGTAACCTGGTGGCCTCCCAGATAATGAATTATGCTGATGTCAGCTCCCGTGCCAACGCCATCGAGAAATGGGTGGCAGTGGCGGACATCTGCCGATGCCTGCACAATTACAACGGCGTGCTGGAAATCACCTCGGCCTTGAACAGAAGTGCCATCTACAGGCTGAAGAAAACCTGGGCCAAGGTCTCTAAGCAGGTGAGCCTCAGCGTGTGACACAGCCTGCTGCTAAGAGGAGGAGAGGTTGGGAGATGGGAGCCAAGTTAAATATTACTAATTAGGAAATCATTAACCGAAATGAGCCGCTCAGTTGCCAAAGAAAGGTGCCAACATGGGTAATTACAGTGCTCTTACCACTTAATTGATTTCATTCGTGTGTATTTCTAAACCATTCATTAAAGCATTTTGGGGGACAGCCACAAACAATGTGGTTGTCAGTCAAGAGCTGTTTCCTGAATTATTTCGGAGGGCACATTGACTTTGAGTAAGCACAATTATGTCCAATGGGTCCATTCATTCTCTCCCAGAGTGAGGGTGCAAACTCTGTGGGGCCAAAAGCCAGGGACAAAAGGCCTCATTTTTCACCTTTTTCTTGCTCATTCATGTAGCAGATGTAAAGTTTTGGCATAATGACTTAGATGTGCAGAAATATAATTTTCATTTTCTTTAATTAATCTCAACTTGCCCATGCCTGTCGTTTTCACTCAGATAATTTCAAGATTCAAACTAAATCATGATTCTTCCCCTGCCCTTTCTGCTGGCCTTCTCCCTGGGTGTTGGGTGCCTGGGAGGGCATCTCTGGGCTTCTGGGCACCTGTCTGCTCCTCTGGCCTCCTGTGGTCATTCTTTGCTGATTATTCATTGGGTACAGGCTGCTGTGAACTGCCTGTACCTGGTGTCACCTGGCCTGCCTGTCCCGCCCAGGAACAATGCATGGTGATTGCACCCAGGGAGTGTGGCTGACCTGGCTTCAGGGGTGAGGGGGAAGTTTCCAGGCTCCCACGTCCCATTGGTGCCAGAGGGTAGGAGGGTCTACATCAGGCCCTGTCTGCCTAACCCTCCCCTGCCTTGCTGTGAACACCCAGAGCTGGTGAGGGGAATCTACAGAGTGCCACCTCCAGGGTCCCAGACCAGAAGATCTGGGTATAGTCTGCTGACATGGCCTAAAAACTGTCTTGTTTTATCACCCCACTCTGAGAATTTCAGCCCCTCTCAGAGACATTCATTCTTTCTTTTCCGTCTTCATTTTGCCCTCCAAGCCTTTCCCTTTAGCATAGGAGAACAATTTAATTTCCCCATGTGGCAGGAAACCAAGCCTAAGTCATATCTTTTATCTTGCCTTCTCCCACTTATTTCTTAGTAAAAATGCAGTGCTCTGAGAATCCCAAATTCGGCCCCTTAGAATTCACAAGTCCTCTTTTCTGTCAACAATGGACCTAGTAAATAAAAGCCACAGTTTTTACAAATACTGGTTAAAAAAAAAAAAAAACAAATTTTTGTTTTGAGATGATCATAGCTTCACATGCAGTTGTAAGAAATAACACGGAGATTCCCAGCACCTCACACCCAGTTTCCCCCAGTAGCAGCATCTTGCATTACTACAGACAGTATCACAACTAGGAAATGAACATTGGTGCAATCCACCAGTCTTATCCAGATTGCACCAGCTTTCTAGGGATCACCAGCTATCACCAAGGGATCCCTAAATCTTCCTTAAGAAAATTTCCAGGTCCACTCTGTAGTTAAGTGATATTCTTGTCTTTCATAGGATGCGGGTTTAGGAATAACCGAACTGATCATGAAATAGAGACGGATGAGACTAATATTGAAATGATTGTTTCAAAATTTGAATATACCATCTGTAGAGGCTCTAAATAAAATGTTAGCATTTCAGTCACATTATAGGTCACTCACAGTGGCCTTAGCATGGGCTAGTGGACTGTCCTCCAGAGAGGCTGTCTCTAGAGCCAAGTGCCTTACTCCAGTCATGGTAGGTAGGGCCTGGTTGCAGATATGCCCTGCTTCAGACACATTTGATGACAACATCTGCTGTGCAGCTGTCCCTTCTCTGCATCTGAGATCAGCCGGGGAGTTGTTCAGCAGGCCTGATAATCTGTACTCTGGAACCCACAGATTGGTCTGTGGCTGTAGGACAGGTTGTACTTTTGCAACTGTTTTGAGCAAGGTTAGCCCTGGACCAAGCAGGAGGTCTCTGAGAGCCCTCAGACACCAGAATTGGGAAGACAGCGCTTTGCCTCTCAGGAAGCTGTGCAGCTCCTCTCCAGGTGAGACAAAGTAGTCTGAGGACCCTCAACCTGGGCATTCAAGTTCTTCTCCAGGTAGGACCTGGATCCTCCATGCCCAGCCAAGCTGCCTGGATATGGGTATTCCCGGGAATGGGTTATCCTCCCCAAGGGCCACCCTACCACTCTCCTATGTTCATGGAAGAAACACCAGACAAATGTCAACAACAATGTTATTTCTCAGTAATTATCAGTTATACTTCTCTAACAAATTGATGAAGAAGATCACAAAAGAAAGGATCTGTAGTAGAGGACATTGTTCAGTCAATACCAAGGCAACCAAACATGTGTTTTGGTCATTTGGAGATTAACACTCAAAAGGATTCATCGCAAAAGCTGTCTGACATGAGACCTCTCCTTTAAGATTCTACATTTGGCCTGGTGCGGTGGCTTATGCCTGTAATCCCAACATTTTGGGAGGCCGAGGTGGGCGGACGGAGTCAGTTCGAGACCGAAACCCTGACTTACTGAAATACAAAAAAATTAGCTGGCATGGTGGCGGTGTAATCCCAGCTGTCAGGAGGGCGAGACAGGCCAAGAACCCGAGGCAGAGGGAAACAGGCGAGATTTCTGCAAAAAAAAAAAAAAAAAGATTCTATATTCAACATGTGCTTGTCACTTGTTGTTGTTTTTTTTTTTTTTTTTTTGAGACAGAGTCTCGCTCTGTCGCCCAGGCTGGAGTGCAGTGGCACGATCTCGGCTCAGGTTCAAGCAATTCTCCTGCCTCAGCCTCCCAAGTAGCTGGGATTACAGGTGCCGGCCACCATGCCCAGCTAATTTTTGTACTTTCAGTAGAGACGGGGTTTCAGGATGTTGTCCAGGCTGGTCTCAAACTCCTGGGCTCAGGTGATCAACCCGCCTCAGTCTCTCAAAGTGCTAGGATTACAGGTGTAACCCACTGCACCTGGCCTACTTGTCAGTTCTTTAAGTGCCTGTTTTCTATCCATTGCAATTTTTCTTTCCACACATTTTCCCTCTTTTTGGCTAAATGTGTAGATACAGGCACTTCCTCTTCTCCAATAGGTTGTTAGCATTAAATGTAAACATAATGCCCTATCTCTACATCTTGAGAATCCTATCACACAATGACCTTTATTCTGGCAAAGGTATCAGCACCTGCCACCAAAGAAGAGAACTGAACATCTTTTGGCAATTCACTGTCTTTTTAAACCATAGTATTTTCATCACACTAAGTTTTTTCTTTTCTTTTTAGACAAAAGCTCTAATGGACAAACTTCAAAAGACTGTTTCCTCTGAAGGAAGATTTAAAAATCTTAGAGAAACCCTTAAAAAGTATGTGTATCTTAATTATTAAATTATTCATAATTCAGAAATATATTTACATAATGTGTATAGTATACAAACAGTGACCTACCACCTACTTTGCTTTGAAAAGAAAAATAAATGGGAAACAACTTATATCATCTAGGTATTTTTCTGATTTTCCTTACTATTTGGAATACTGTGCATATAGTACTTGTCTTATGGATATACTCATGGCATGCAGATTAAGAATTAAGCAGGCAATACCACTATAATAAATCAGACTTTTACTGTAAAAATTTTATTGATTCAGTTATTTCCTAATCTAAGCACAATGATTTCCTGTGAGTTTTATTTAAATATTCCAGCACCTGTTGATTGTTATTTTTGGTCTTTGGTTTCTAGATCATTCCCTTTCTACACACACACACACACACAGAGAGAAAGAGAGAGAGAGACTGAAATTCTCCTGCAACTGGTATTCTCATAATCCACCACATGTACTTACTGTAGAAAAACATGAGTCCTGTGATGGTATGAGTGAAAGCAAGACTAAGACGTAATAATAATAATAATAATGCAACAGCAATAATAGTATAAGAACGAACTAACAAAGTATTTACTAAATGACAGGTTTCATGCTAAGTGCTTGATGTGTGTATGTAAGCCTCACAAGAAATTCAAGAGATAAGCTTTTCTATCTCCATTTTACAGAAGAGGAAACTGCAGTTCAGAGAGTGTTCCCAGTATCACTTAGTAATTGGTCAAGCTGGGATTCGAACCCAGCTCCTCCTGCATCAAAAGCCCATGTGCTTAGCTTTCGGCCCCTGAGAAGACCAAGTATACCCAGCTCTCTCTAAAAACTAAACAAAACAGTGTCTCACCTTAGTCTGAGTTGTGATGTTAAGTCTACAGTTTCTAAAACATTTAAGAACCAACTAAAACAGAAAACAAGTTTTTACCAGTACAAAGCTCTCATTGCATGGATTTTTCCATCTAGTTCATCAAGGCTGAATGCTTGATTTAAAGAGGTAAGACCACAGAGGTTTTCCTCCAAGCTTCTACCCCTTAAAGAAGTGTGGGCAATTTATAAGTATTGCAAACAATTACTGCTAGCAAATGCTTTGTATTTGTCTCTAAGATATCCTGTTGTTTGAACATGCCATTTTGTTTTTCAAACATGTAGTAAAGCATGGGCTGTCATTTTTGTATTTTATTCTATTGTGAAATGTGTTTAAAATTCTACGTATCATGAATATGCTTCTGAAACTGAAATAAAAAGAGTTCGTTCTTCAGGATCAAAGGAGGATCCTTTAATCCTCCTTTGTTTAATTTGGGGAGGGAAATAGACATTTATTCAAATGAGTCTCAGAACAGTGCCTCTTGGTCTTGCAGTTGTAACCCTCCTGCAGTTCCTTACCTTGGGATGTACTTGACAGACCTGGCATTTATTGAAGAAGGAACACCAAACTTCACTGAGGAAGGCCTTGTCAATTTCTCCAAAATGAGAATGGTAGGTATAATTTCATAATTAGCCTGTTTCAAAGGCTTTAGAGGTTTATAGAGAAGAGGCTAAGTAATAAAAGTCAATGTTTGCTTTTTTTGTTCTCCTTTTTTTTTTTTTGGAGAAACGGTCTTGCTCTATTGCCCAGGCTGGAGTGCAGTGGCACGATCTCTGCTCACTGCAACCTCTGCCTCCAGGTGGAATCAATTCTCTTGCCTCAGCCTCCTGAATAGCTGAGAGTACAGTTGCGTGCCACCATGCCCAGCTAATTTTTATATCTTTAGTAGAGAAGGGTTTTCACCATGTTGGCCAGCCTAGTCTCAAACTCCTGACCTCAAGTGATCTGCCTGCCTCGGCCTCCCAAAGTGCTGGGATTACAGGCCCAGTCCAATGTTTGCTTTTTAATCTTGCGATGGATGAGGAGGTAGATACTGGGACTAATACCGGATGTGGGCTGATTGAGGAGATTTTTGGTCATGAAATCCTTATTTAAACCAATGTCTAGAAGGGTTTTTCCAATGTTATCTTGTAGAATTTTTATAGTTTCAGGGCTTAGGTTTAAGTCTTTAATCCATCCTAAGTTTATTTTTGTATAAGGTGAGAGAAGAGGATCCAGTTTCACTCTCCTACACATGGCTTGCCAATTATTCCAGCACCATTTGTTGAAAAGGGTGTCCTTTCCCCATTTTATGTTTTTGTTTCCTTTGTTGAAGATTAGTTGGCTGTAAGTATTTGGATTTATTTCTGGGTTCTCTGTTCTGTTCCATTGGTCTACCTGCCTATTTTTGTACCAGTACCATGCTGTTTTGGTGTCTGTGGCCTTATAGTATAGTTTGAAATCAGGTAGTGTGATGCCCCCAGATTTGTTCTTTTTGCTTAGTCTTGCTTTGGCTATGTGGGCTCTTTTTTGGTTCCATGTGAATTTTAGAATTATTTTTTCTAATTCTGTGAAGAATGATAGTGGTATTTTGACGGGAATTGCACTGAATTTGTGGATTGCTTTTGGCAGTATGGTCATTTTCACAGTATTGATTCTACCCATCCATGAGCATGGGATGTGTTGCCATTTCTTTGTGTTGTCTATGATTTCTTTCAGCAGTGTTTTGTAGTTTTCCTTGTAGAGGTCTTTCAATTCCTTGGTTAGGTATATTCCTAAGTATTGATTGAGGAGATTTTTGGCAAAGCCATTTCAGCATCCCCGAGGAGATGAGGAATCCAAGGATGAGTTCCTAAGACTGACTAGTGATAGACACTTTCTGAAAGCTTCTTGCTGGACAGCCAGGTTCTTTTATTTATTTATTTATTTATTTATTTATTTATTTATGACACAGTTCTGTTGCCCAGGCTGGAGTGCAGTGGCCAGTGGCATGATCTCGGCTCACTGCAACCTCCACCTCCTGGGTTCAAGCAATTCTCATGCCTCAGCCTCCCGAGTAGCTGGGATTACAAGCCCACGACACCACGCCTGGCTAATTTTTGTATTATTAGTAGAGACACGGTTTCACCATGTTGGGGCCAGGATGGTCTCAAACTCCTGAACACAATTGATCCACCCACCTCGGCCTCCCTAAGTGCTGGGATTACAGGCATGAGCCTCCGTGCCCAGCCTGGACAGCCAGGTTCTAAGCACTAAGCTAGAAGCAAGGAGCCCACGGATGACAGCACCCAGAGCTTGCCTCTCCCAAACATGAGGCCACATAGTGCCAGCTGTTCCCCAATTTTGAATTCAGTATCTTTTTGCTTTTGGCATTTCATGTACCTCCTTGAGGGTCAAGAAAGCACCAAGCATAGGGAATGGTCAGGCAGGCTCCACCTGCCTCACTGGAGGAAGGGACTGACCCTTCCAGGAAGAGGCCTCATAAGAATGTGCTGCAATACAGGAAATGCTTTTCTCTGCTTTTGTTGTCATTTTGTTTTGTTTTTTTCTCTGTTAGATATCACACATCATCAGAGAGATACGCCAGTTCCAGCAGACTTCCTACAGAATAGATCATCAGCCAAAGGTAATATTCTGTGGCTGTGAAGGAATTAATAAAGAACAAAGGGAAAATTACTGAATTAGAAAACAACAGTAAAAGTTGATCCAAAATACCAAAAGCTAGCTCATGGAAAAGACCAGTAAAATAGAAAATCTTTGGCTAGTCTGATTAAAAAAAAAAAAAGAAAAAAAGAACATCAATTCATCATCAAGTTCTGTTGATTTTACTTCTTATATTTCTTGTGATTCTGTCCCTCTTCCATTTGTCTTCACTGCCATGACCCTTGGTCCAAGCTGCCAATATCTGTTGCCTACTCTACCTGCATTCACTCTAGGATGCAAAATTCATTCTGCAAATCACAGCTAGGTAGAGCTCTCTGAAATGCAAAGTGGATTATTTTCTCCCTTACATAAAACATTTTCCTGGCTTCCCATTGTTCTTAGGATAAAAAAAAAATTAAGAATCTTGGACATGACCATGAAGTCTCGCATTATGTGCCCCCTACTTTTTTCTTAAGATTCAATTCACATCATATACCCCCTTACTGTCTCCATCCCAGTCACAAATGGCCTCTTACCCCCATTTTCTAGTAGACTTTACTTTTTTAGAATAGTTTTAGCTTTACAGAAAAATTGAGAAGGTAGTAGAGAAAATTCCCATATGCTTCACGGCCAATGCCCTATTATTGTCTTACATTAGTATGATGTGTTTGTTAGACTTAATGAGCCCATGTTGATACATTATTGTTGTTATTATTATTATTATTATTATTTTGAGATGGAGTCTCGCTCTGTCACCCAGGCTGGAGTGCAGTGGCACGATCTCGGCTCACTGCAAGCTCTGCCTCCCGGGTTCACGCCATTCTCCTGCCTCAACCTCCCGAGTAGCTGGGACTACAGGCGCCTGCCACCACACCTGGGTAATTTTTTTGTATTTTTAGTAGAGATGGGGTTTCACCGTGTTAGCCAGGATGGTCTTGATCTCCTGACCTCATGATCTGCCCGCCTCGGCCTCCCGAAGTGTTGGGATTACAGGCGTGAGCCACTATGCCCGGCCGATACCTTATTATTAACTGAAGACCACTGTTTATTTGGATTTCCTTATTTTTTACATAATATCCTCTTTCTGCTCCAGGATCCCATCCAGGACACCACATGTCATTTAATTGTCAAGGTTCTTTAGGCTCCTCTTGGTTGTGTGGTTTCTTAGACTTTCCTTAATTTGGGTGGCCTTGACTGTTTTGAGGAGCAAAGGTCAGGTATTTTGCAGGATGGCCCACTGTTGAAATTTGTCGGATGTTTACTCAGGGTTAGCCTGGGGTTATGGGTTATTGGAAGGAAGACCCCAGAGGTGAAGTGCCATTTTCATCACATCATATCAGGAGTTATATTATCAGCCTAATTTATGACTGTTGATGTTAGCTCGAATCGCCTGGCTAAGGCAGTGTTTGCTGGGTGTCTCCACTGTAAAGTTATTCTTTTTTCCTTCCTTCCTCATCCTGTATTCTTGGGAAGGAAGTCACTATGAACACCCCACACCTAAGGAGTGGAGAATTATGCCTGCCTCTCCTTGAGAACGAAATATCTACATAAATTACTTGGAATTCTTCGCTCAAGAGATTTGTTTCTTCTCCATTTATTAATTTATTCAATCATGTACTTATATCAGTATGGACTAATGGATTTAATACTTAGGATTGTCATCCAATAATATTTTATTCTATTGCTGAAACTGTTCCAAGCTTGGCCATTGGGTGCTCTTTCAGTTGACTTCTTTGTCATATCCTGCTCCATGTAGGGTTTTCTCTTTTTCTTTTTTGAAGACTTTCTTAACTTTCTGATAGTATAAGATGCTCCAGACCAGGTGTGGTGGCTCACACCTATATTCTTAGCACCTGGGGAGGCCAAGGCAAGAGGATCGTTTGAGCCTGGCCAGCCAGATTACCTGAGGTCAGGAGTTCAAGACCAACCTGGCCAACATGGTAAAACCCTGTCTCTACTAAAACTACAAAAATTAGCCAGGCATGGTGGCAGGCAGCTGTAATCCCAGCTACTTGGGAATGCTGAGGCAGGAGAATCCCTTGAAACCAGGAGGCAAAGTTTACAGTGAGCTGAGATCGTACCATTGCACTCCAGCCTGTGCACTCCAGCCTGGGCAACAGAGCAACACCCTGACTCTGGGGGGTAGAAATAAAAAGATGCTCTAGACTCATCTTTTATAATTTGCCCCAGTCCTAGACTCAGCTATTTCTGCCAAAAGCTCTAGTTCCTTTTTTTGGAGAATGGTTTCAGCAACCAAGATATGGACTTTAGATATGCTTGTGTTATGCAGGTATCAGCTGACAGAGCACAGGAATCTATGTGTGTATACTAACTCATATATATATATACACACACACACATACACACACACACACTTATACATATTTATAAGTATGTCTCTATGTAACCATCAGTATTTGTATTAAGCTAAATATACTGATGCCCCCAACTCTATTCTATTACCATGTGAATCATTCCAGCCCTCTCCCCACATTTGCTTATCCGTAAATTCCTTCTCCAACAGTGAGAGACACACTTTCTTTTAATAGCCCCTAGGTTTTGCCCTATTTCTGTTTGCCACAAGGCCTTTACCTATGTTCTTCCTTCTGTCTGGAGTACCCTTTCTTCCTCATTGCACAGTTTACTTGTACACAGCTTAAGTATCACTTAGGAAGACTTCCCTAACTTTCCCAAACCTCACTCCACTCTTTTAAGGTTGTATTGCACCATCTAAGTCTCCTTTCTAGCACTTACTGCTGGAGTCACCATTTTACATTTATTTGTGTGATTATGTGCACATGCATGATATCCATGAAGGTCAGAGTCAGACTTACTGTGTTTATTATCATAGCCCCAGCATCTTGCACAGTGTCTGGACCATAGCAGATAATAAATGTTTCTTGAATTAGTTAATTCAAGTCAGGAAAAAGACACGGTTGTGACCATCACTGCTACTATTCAGTTTTGAACAGGAAAAAATTTACCATGGCAATGAAGCAATAAAAAGAAGCAAAAGGTATAAAAATCATAAAGGTAAAGATTAAATACTATAATTCACAGATGATTTGATCTAGAAAATCCAAGAGAAATTATCCAAGAGAAAACCCAAGAGAAAAACTGATGAATTATTAAGGGAGTATAGCAACTGGACATGAAAAAGCCAATAATCTTCAACACATTGGCAATAACCAATTCAAATGTAATATAAAAAATCTCAATCAAAATAGCAACAAAATCTGTAATGCCTAGGATTAAGTGGGACAGGAAATATGTAAGACCTTTATGTACTGAAGTACATAAGGAGAAAGTTGTATCATATTCATGGATCAAAATACTTACTATTGTAAAGAGATCCATCGTCCTCAAATTAATCTATAAATTCATTGAAGTCCTGGTCAAAATCCCAACAGGGTTTTCATGGAACTTGACAAACTTATCCTGAAACTGTTATGGAGGCATAGATAGACCAAAAACAGACAAGAACTTTTTGGTAAATAAGAATAGTAAAGGAGAGTATTCCCTACCAGTTATGGCCATATCCTAAACTGAGAGTAAATAAGGTAGGACTCTACTGGCCTGGCAGTGCGAATCCAGTGAGGCAGAAGAAAGTCCATGTGTGTGTTTAGTCTACCTGAAAATCTACGAGAAAAAGAAGGCACTCAAAGAAAGTGCCAGAAAGAAACTGACCATTCAATAAATAGAACAGGAATTTTGGCTCTCCATCTTGCCATTCACAAAAATAAATTCCAGATAAGTTCATTACCTAAGTTTAAAAAGAAGTATTTACATTATTTGAAACAAATAAAGGATAAAATATTCATGACCTTTGGATTTGAAAGACCTTCTTAAGCACAGAATGCAAAAGCTGTAAAAGCCAAGCTTGATAAAGTTAATGAAAATTAAGGATTTCTATATGACAGAGGACAATTATTTAAGTCAACATATAAGCAGTAGACAAGGAGACAACATTTGCAACATATAAAACAAAGAAACAGAATAAAAGCATTTCTATAGTCTATAAGAAAAGCATAAACAATTCAACTCGTAAACCTGTGAATAGTTAATTCACAGAAGAAACAAAATGGCCAATAAATATTTTTTAAATACTCCTCTAGTAAAGAGAGAAAATGTAAATTACAGTGGGACATCATTTTCACTTATCAGATTGACAAAAATTTAAAAGATTGATAATATCAAACCTTGCTTAGGATATGGGAAAACAGGTACTGTCACATACTGTAGGTTTGGAAGCGTTGCAGGTCATTATCCATCATCAGTTAAAATTAAAAATTGGTATATTCAATTACTGGAACTCTTACCATTTTTGGTGAGAATAAAACCGAACAACCACTTTGCAAAACTGTGCCATTTGGAAGTTTCTTAAAATGTTAAATGAGCACCTGTCTTAGGACCTAGCAATTTCTCTCTTAGGTATTTATCCAAAGGAAAAATGAAAGCATCCTCCTCAAAAGCCTCGTATAGCAGGGCACGGTGGCTCACGCCTGTAATCCCAGCACTTTGGGAGGCCGAGGCGGGCGGATCACAAGGTCAGTAGATCGAGACCATCCTGGCTAACATGGTGAAACCCCGTCTCTATTAATAAAAAAAAAAATCAGCCGGGTATGGTGGCACATGCCTGTAGTCCCAGATACTCAGGAGAGTGAGACAGGAGAATCGCTTTAACCCAGGGGGCGGAGGTTGCAGTGAGCTGAGATCGTGTCACTGCATTCCAGCTTGGGCGACAGAGCAAGACTGGGTCTCAAAAAAAATAAACAGCCTTGTATAAAATGTTCATAACATTTCTAAATAATAGCCTCTATTTGAGAAGAGCTCAAGTGTCCATCAACAGATGAATGGATAAACAAATTATGGTACATCTCTACAATGGAATAGTCAGCTATAAAAGGGAGCAGACTACTGGTACAGGCCACAGCAAGGCTGAATCTCAAAGCACTATGCTGAGTGAAAGAAGCCACACATGAAGGAGTACACACTGTGTGATTCCATCAATATGAGGTTCCAAAGTAGACAGAACTCATATGTGGTGATAGAAACCAGGGCAGTGCTTGATTCCAAGAGCAGACTGACTGGGTAGGTGCATAAGGGAACTTTGGGAGATGCTGAAATTGTTCTTTATCATGAAATGTATGTAAGTTACATGGTGTATACATCTGTCAAAATGGATCAAACTATTCATTTCACTTTTGTGTGTTATATTTCAATAAAACTAAAGAAATGTTTTCATGGAAATCCCCCATGCCCCAACATTTTCATTTCTAGTGTCAATTGCTTTCCTTTCACTTCTGATGTCTACCCTAGCCTGGCAGAGTATTCACGCATGCACACCGGGAAGCATGCTAACAAGGAATTCACCGAAACTTTGTGTAACAGTGAAGTATTGACAGCAACTCAACATCCATCAATATGAGATTATTAAATAAGCTCCAATATATTGCACTATTAATACTGTATAGCAGTTAGAGCTCTATCTACTGTCATAGGGAGCTCTCTCTGACCTATCATTAAGAGATGAAAGCAGAATAAAATGTGCACCGTGATGCCATTTTTAGGGGGGGAAATGATATCTGTAAGTACATGTAATCTCGATAAAGACATAGAAAAACAACTGGGAGAACACAAACCAATTAGTAGCAGTAGTTCTTATTGAGGGAGGTACCTGGGATTGGGGGTTGAGAGAGGACTAGAGATGTTTGCTTTTTTTTTTTTTTTTTTTTTTTTAAACAATGGAAACATTTTTGAGATTTTTGGTCAAATAAGATTTTTAGGCATTTAAGAGAAAATATTGAATTGTGTTAGATTCCCTCAGAAAATGTACGCAGTGGTATCTGAAAGAGGTAAAAGCTGGGACTTCCCCTTTTTTTTCAGGTCACACAGTACTTGCTTGACAAAGATCTTATCATAGATGAAGATACGCTATATGAGCTGTCACTAAAAATTGAACCTCGACTCCCTGCTTGAAGATCTGGCCTTGCCCCTGAGTCCACGGGATGTTCATGGAAAGCAGGACAGACAGAATTGTGTATGCCTTGCCTCACATGGTACAGCACGAAGCCAGTCTCCTTTCTCCACCAAAGAAGATAGAACCAGACTGGAATTCTGTCTCCATTCAGAGAGAAACCCAGCTGTTTGGGTCAAAGACAGATGCTTCAAACTTGGGTGGGAAGGTGAAAGATGGCTATTTAGAAAGCTGGTGGCACGTTTTACGTAAGGGAATGTTAGATGGGAGATGGTAGTTGCCATTTTAACAAAGCAGGTAAATTGGTAAATTTTAAATTCTGTCCGTGTTCTGTTAGAACTCAGGGACAAGGATCCATGAAAAAGACCTGTGATGTTTCTCTGGCACTATACTGGCCTGGGCACACCTACCAATCTTCTAGGATTTGACTGGTTCCATTACATTTCCTTTTGGTATAAGCTTCACAGAAAAGCTGACACTTCCTCTACAGAGATGGACCAACACATAAGCAATTTCAGTCTACAGCATGTGCATGGTTTTCAGTGCATTCTAAATATTTCTATGTGGGGAATGGTACCTTCTGAAACTGGCTTTCCAGTCTTTAGGCAACGGGATAGGAAAGAAAGAACGAAACACAAATGGATTTGTATGTAACATTTCCTTAATTAAAGGCAGTAGGCTGTGCCCCAGAGGATTCCAGACAGTGGCTGGCTGAGGTGGGTGGGGAGCTTTTCCTTGAGACTGTTGGTCCTAAGCCGCCAACCCTCTTGGAGAGGCAGCTGCAGTTTGCAAGAAGGTGCACGTCCATCTCACCGACAAAACTGTGGAACAGACAGAAGGCCACCAAGTGCTGTGGGGAATCATGGGTTTCAGTGCTGAGTGAAAATCTATACCTAAAAATCATCTCTGCACCTTGCTTTGCTTGTTGTCTTTCCCCGCTCATAGTACTGCAGGAATCTATTCTTATTTACACAGACCTTTTTTAGGCTTACTATGAACATTGGCTGTATTTTTTTAAAAAACAGTTCAGTGAAATTTTCTTTTCAAATCCCACACTTCCATATGCTGTTCGTAGATCTCTTTCTTTACAAAATGATGTTGAGAGATCTCTGAGAGTATTATAAGTGCATGGGAAATGGGCCCAACCACCGAACAGCTCTTACATTACAAAACCAAATGCAGGTGTTAGTCCTGCTACCCAAGGCTGGGGAAGTGACCTTACTTTTCCCGAGATTGTCAGTTGTTGAAGAAATAGGGCTATCTCATTGTTTACCTCCCTCTTCTCTTCTCAGGGAGACTGCTGCTTTAAAAGAAGGAAGAGAAAAAATATAGTTCTATTTCCCTGAACCTGTTGCACCTGACATTTTCTCTTAGCGGCATGAAACTTATTGATGCTGACAATGAAAAATTGATCTGTCTGGCTGTTTTCCCTCTTTCCTTGCACTTTAATTATGTTGCTAGAGCTAACAGCTGACTAATAAATTCCACCTGCTGGCTCTTAAGACCCAGTGGAAGAGCTAGCATTGGTAATGTACCATAGAGGTAGAGAATGTACATTTTCTGCATGGTAAGCGCCATCTCTGTATGTAACTATATAGTGAAATATCAACTAAGTAAAAGAAAATACAATATTTGAAGACCATTCCAAAAATATTTTCAATAGTTCACATTAGCCAACAGTGTAGCACTCAACCCAAGGAGGGTTCCTTATGGATGCTTTCTTTTTCTTTTTTAAAGTTGCTTGTTTGCTCTCTTTAGTTTCAAATAAGAGGTTGACGCATCTTGATGCATGATGAGAAGCATGGGCGGTTTGGATCCTAACAACGCATAACTTGTGATTTATTTCTCAGTGTTCAGAAGCTGAGGGTTTGAAATAATACGTATCAGTTGCACCAAACACCTCGAGGTCTTGCAGAAGAAAAGTAAAGGTTAGCTTTCTTGGCTCAAAAGCATAGTCCTGACAGGTGAACTAAAACTGGGACAAATCTGTGAGAGGACCACACACAAACTAGTTTCAGGCCAAACACATGGAAAGGTTGATGCATTCTATCTGCCGTGGAGTTGCTAGAGTCCTTCAGAGGGAAAGGATGGTTCTGCATGTGCTTTTTGTGGAAGTCTGGGCTCATTTCTTTGACCCAAATGTTTCAGAGACGCTGCAGTCATTCTTATTAACAAAAAATAAGACAGGAGTTTCCAAATGCTCCTTCCCTTTTGGATCACAGCTTTTCAGTTAGTGACAAAGCTTTTGCACCTATTTCCTGCAGGATGTTGGAACTGCCCCGCAGTGGTCATATTAGGCACTGCCGATTGCTATGCTGACTTTTAGGGGGTTTTATGTTTGTTTGAAAAACAGGGTCTCACTATGTTGCCCAGGCTGGCCTCGAACTCCTGGACGCAAGCAACCTTCCTGCCTCGGCCTCTCAAGCAGCTGGGACTGCAGGGGTGCGCCACTTGCTAGCCCTTCACATTTTTGTTTGAGAATTACACCACTTTCTGGAGTCTGCAGCCTTCCTGGAGCTGCAAGAGAGCAAGAGAGAGAGCTCCGCCTCTGAGGGAGTGTCTGTTGATGACCTGCACTATTTGTGTGCCAGCTGGGAGAGGAATGCACATTTCAAAACACCTTCAATTTGGTCAAATTAAAAATCCCCAAGAGCAATTTGCAGTGTTGTTAAAGTGCCCGTTCTCTTCTGCCTACACACAAAGCCGGCATTCCCAGCTGCATCTGCCTCTAGTCCATAAATAAGAGGAGATGGGAGGTCAACCTCTAACAGCCAAGTAGCGAACATGTATACTGTAAAATTAACCTAGAAAATCAGAAGTAAAATCCAATTTCAGGCTTTCGAATGAATGCCCACATTTTGTACTGTCAACGGAATTATCTTGGAGCTTTTAGGGGATGCCTTTGGTTATTAACTGAGACATCTAGTTTTGCTACAGGGACAAATCTCTTACCTAATCCAATATATTATTTGACAGATTCAGGCATGAAGTAAAGCGTTGTCACTTTTCCTTAGTGTTTTTCTGAAGGAATTTAAAGAGGGAATTTTAAACGGCTGTTGCAATATTTTCAAGTGGCTCTCACACCAAGTCCTATTACTGTGTGTTAAATTGCAGTACGTCTGGAAGTACTACTTATAAACAAATGAAACTCAGAGAAACTGAATCACTTGGAAGAGAAAAATCCATTATGGTCCCATGTGGAGTGAGTAATGATGGATCGGCGCCCTTTCTCTCATATTATTGCATACGACGAGGCTTTTGGGCCAGCAGTGATTGGGCAGCTTTAAAATTCTTAACTAAAAGCAGTAATGCAATACAGGGATTATTCCCAATAAAAATAACTTTTATTTAAAAGCAAGAGATTTTACTTAGCTTTTTTTTTTCAAAGTTTGATTTTATCCCCTTGAAAAAAAAAAATCTCTTCACTTGAAAGTATAAAGGTTTTTAAAAATACAATTGCAAAATGTATTATTTTTACAACTATTGAAATGGCATAAAAGAGAACATCCTATTTACAGCTGAAGGGTAGAGCCAGGCTAATGTCCACAGCCAGAGGGAATCAATAAATAAGAATCATTTTCATTTCAGTAAGAAATCAGACTGTAAGTTTAAATAATGGCTCTATTATAGATACCACCATGTAATTCTGGTAAGAAGACTTAATGAAATCTAATCAGTGTGCCATTTCTCATCGGCCATTGGTGACTTAAAATTAAGACGAGGCAGAGCCAAAATGGAAAACAGTCATTTTGTTGTAGGAATAAACACACGAACGATTCAGAAAATTATTCATCATGCAGCATGACATTAACATTAGGATTGACTGTACTTGGTCTGATCTGCTCAAGGAAAATGATAGTTCTATTATACTTAATGATGTTGGTTTTTACACAGCTCATTTCATTTTTCATTGGAAAGCCAGTTATGAAAGAGAGCTGACCTGGGCATCCCAGCCCTGAGTCCTAGGCCCAGTCTCCAGCTGGAAAACCTTAGGCTGGTGTTTCTACATCCCTGAGCCTCAGTTTCCTCATCTGCAAAATGGTGTGAATAGTAATCCCTGTGCTGCTTACCTCACAGGGCTATTGTGAGGACCAAATGGATTAGACTGTAAAGTGCAAAGTGCTGTCCGCATGTGAGGTAATCTGATTACTATGCTCAGCTCTCTTGTAGAGGATTTCAATGTATTTCTTTATCATTTGAGTGTGTGTGCGATGGACGAATATGTGTGTGAGTTTGAGAAGCATATTGTTCGTGTCCAGTTACTTTGCAAATTTGTGGACACCTGTGATTGGACAGAGGGGTTTGTGCTGTGGCCTAACACTTGCCAGGTGAGGTGTAGGTTATGCCTATATGCAAATTAAACTTCACCTTTCTTGAATATTCAGAAATCTCATTGGTTTCTTCATTTAACTCTTTTCCTCATTTTTCTACGTTGTCAAAACCATGAAATGTATACATTTAGAAAAAAATAGAACTTTATTTCTTATAAAGGGTTACAGTCTGCAGGCTAGAGCCTCTGGCCAAAGCCAAAAGCAAGCACTTCAGAGAAAAAGGGAGAGGCTGAGATTTATGCCCAATGAGATGAGCCATACATATACATTTAGTAGGTTATAGGATAATCTTATGAATATTTATGAGGCCCTAATGCATGCATAGTAATCATACATGTTACATACAACCCATGTTCACTTTGGGATGGAGACTTAACATTAAAATGTAGTTAAATTGGACTGTATACCTCAAAAGATGAAACACGGGGCACAAAGACACTTGGTGTGCAGTCTCTGTAAACCGGCCAGAACCGGCTGCAGTCTGCGGTCAGTTATGAGGACAGAGTGCTTCGTAAGGCTCAACACTTGTCATGGGGAAACTGCATTGAGGGAAGGGGGGTTCGCCAAGTCAGGTTGTCTGTCTGTTGAAGTTGAGGAAGAAATCTTCCAGACACAGTTTTCAGGAACTGGTTTTAGTTTAACTGTAGGAAAGAAAGTCTTGAGGCAGTTATTGAGGTGGGGGAACGTTGGGTGTGACTGACCTCTTGCCTTGCCAAAGCTGTAGAATCCTGGTTTTTAATGTTTTCTGGGGTCTCTTTTACCACAATGAGTCTGTTTTGTTTTGCCTGGGGGCCTAGGGGCTTTATTTTTATTTTACATCTTCTTCATAGCAGTGAATTCCTTCAGATATATTATTTTACTTCTAAATATTACTTCTAAAGTTCAGGGAGAAAAACAGTTTAGAAGAGGCCCTAAAATTCAAAGAATTTGGGGAAAGCTTTGAAATGATATGAAGGATCAACTAATCACACTTTCTTTCCAGTGCTTAGATTCTTCCTGTGACATCCCCAGCCCATATTTGATTACCTCCAGGCACAGAGAACTCACTACTACCCAGAACAGCTCAGGCAATTGCATGGCAGCTCAACGCTCCTGAATGGGTGGTGGAGACAGGAGAAGCTCCACCTAGGAGGAGCTTCTGAAATAAGACTCCTATCTACCCCTAAAATTACTGCAGTGGTTATATGGATTACTATATATGAAAATACTTTAACTTCTATGAAGTTGTGGTAACATTTAGAGCTGATGGAATTAAGTTACAGTTGCTGAACGCAAGAATAGACTAAGGAAAGGGGTTCCTCCTGCCCAATTCTGAAATGAGCAATCCAGGCTGGTGGGACACAGGAACCCAGGTTCCTTTCATCCTATTATTTGCCCATCCCACAAGGGATCGTCCTTGCCTACGAGGTCAAATTTGGGGCCTGCTCTAGCCACACTCCTGCTGGACCCAGGAAGAGAAAAGAGAATAAGTCCAGGACATTTTCCTTTAAAGCAAATGATATGGCAGTCGCATACTTCAATTCTGTTCCTGCCCCTGTGGCAGAAGCCAGCCACAGGACAGCCTGGTGTGGCTAGAGCCCCAGAGCTTCAAAGGGAGTTGGCAACGATAAGAAGGGAACGGATGGCATGTGACAGAGATGGCATTTGAAAGATTTCCAGAAAGCCAGAATTTCTACTGTGAGTCCCTTGTAGAGATTTCGTCCCCATCACACCACCTGTATAATATGCTTGAAGAGGACCAGGCCCCCAAAAGAAGAGTGGTACTCTCTTGTCTCAACAATGACCCAACTTTTCTTCTGACCTTACTAACATATACATTTACTCTGTAAAATATAAGGTGTTGAGGTAGGGTGAGTGGAGGGGGCCCTAAATGCTGATTAGGCAATTGGGGAGGAAAAGGAGGTTTTTGCTATAACTGCCATCCTTTAAATCTACAATTCCACGCTCTTCAAAAGCCTTGTAATTTTCTGGATCTGGAAGCTGGGCTATTTCAGGGTCACTGGATTTATTTCACTTGGTGTCTGAACTGACTTGAAACAAGTGTGTGTGGAAAAGAGCTATTTTGAGAAGGAAGAAACCGAGACTGCCCTGATGACGGAATATGCAAGCTGGTGGGTCTTGACTCCTTAAAGGACTACGAAATTAATTTGATTGGTCCCAATCTTTATAGAACCACCCCAATCAGGAACCTTTCCGTCCTGCCAAAAGGCCCCCTCATGTGCTCTCCCAATCAGTACCCCATGCAAAGGTAAATTCGATGATATTTTTAAACATGGGTCGTGATTTAAAGAAATGGAAACTCTGAAGGAGAAAGCACACTGGGTAGAAGGTTATTCCTGGGGCTCCACCCCCTGCTCCATCAAGTCCTTTGAGCATGAGCTAGGCTCTGAGAAGAGACAGGAACCAGTTGGTCATGTCCACGTGGCCTCGGAAGCCGAGTACGTGACGGTCACCAGATGCCTAGGCAGGCTCCCTTGAAATGGCAGGGCTGCTGTCCAAAATCCTGCTGGGTCATTGCTATTTACAGGCAACCTTCCCGGCGTGCGGTGGATATCCCAAGTAGGACTATTTTTAAGCAGGGCTATGGCCTGCCGTGGGTTAAGCTGGTGTGGACAGAAAGCGAGATGATCTAGCCGTCTACTGCAGATGGCCTGATCTTGAACAGAAACGTGACTGTAATTGTCCCTGGATCTAGGCCCCAGACAAAGACGCTGGAAAGAGGTCCCTCCAGCCCCTGGCTCAGGGCCTGGTCAGCTGCTGGAGCCAGGCAGCTTGAGATATCCTCCTCTCCGACCTTGGCTTGAGGGGTTCATCCTTCAGAACTCACCAGGGCCCCAAGGCTGGTACACCTGAGAGAAGAGGGAAACAAATCCCCCAACAGATACGCAATTTCACCTGCTGGGCCTTCCATTCTGAGATCCAGAGCCCTGGCAGAGGAGCCTTCAGGACCAGGCCTGGAGAGCAAGATTGGCTCCTCCTTTTATGTTTCAGAGAAAGGGCAGGTGCTCTGAAGAGCCAAGCGCCCAGGGGCCTGCCTTCAACGGTACAGCTGTGGGGGCCGGTGCGCCCGGAGGTCTGCGCTGGGATTGGCGAGGTCCTCTGGCCCCGCCCCGCCAGGGAGGCTTTTCCAGGCCCGCCCGGCCAGCTCGCCCTACATACACTTCTTGGCTGTGTGCGCTCAGCAGGACGTGGGAGACTCCGGCTTCAAGGTCGGTGAGTCCGTGAAACTCTGCTTTATTCCTCCAAAGAGGGGTCATGGCTAGAGCCAGTGTGAAGGGCCTTGGAGGAGTGGATGCAGGGCTGTGGACCGGGACCCCGTTAGGACGCTGACTGCGAGGAGGCAATGGTGACTCGCTAAAGCCAGCAGAGCGCCCGCCCTTGGCCGAAGCACCCCCTCCTCCCTGCACACAGGTGGGGGCAGCTCAGCACCAGGAGCAGAACAAATCAGCACGCTGCCTGCAGAGTCTCTTTTTGGTAGTGAATCAGGACTTTTTCTTGATTTGGAAAAAAAAAAATTCTAAAGGCTGTATTTTGACGCTAAGTTTGGGACAACTTTAAACTTCAAATGTCTTTCCCTTGTAATTTAGAGAGTCTAATCCACTGATTTCTGGGAATGTTTTTCCCCAGCAGTCTCAGTCTCAAAAGACGTGTAAATCAGTGACTTGGGATGAACTAACTAGAAAATTAAAATTTTGAGAAGCTATTTACTAATAAGCCCAATAGCCAGGCCCAGTTTAAACTGGCAAATAGTATTGCTAGAGATTCAGTTTTGCCATCACTAACATGAACACATTGATAATGAGCCAAGTAACTATCTCCCCTCCCTGCCATCCTTACCTTTCCCACTGGAAGTTAATTTTAAAAAACAACAAAAACCTGTGGAATTGGCCCCATGTGTTGCACCTGGGCAGAGGCCTAGTCTTTGCTAGCTTGCTTGCTTGGTAGTCCTGGGGTTAAAATCAGTCCTGTCCTTGTCCCTCAAGTGGTCTGCCTTCAAATGCTCTCCTCCGAATGTGAGGAAGAGTGACATTTGACAAACAGCAAAACCTTTAGGTCTCCTCAGTGCTGCCCTTTAGACCTTTCAGAAAGTGTTGCCAGGCTCGTGACCCCTCACAATGTCAGCCGAGTCAAGTGAGGGGCAGTCAGTGCCCTCAGGACAAGGTGACGCTAGGTACACCAGTGCGCTGTTTCCAGAAGGGCTGCTTTTCCTGTCTACGGCTCTCACATTTTCTCTGTTCTGAATTCGTGTCCTTGGTCTGTTCTGTCTGTCCTCTCAGGGAGGCGAGCACGGCCACAGCATGTGGCCTGAGGCTTCCTGACAGGCTCTTCCAGGAGGCTCTGGGCCTTGTTTGGCGGTGTGGGCACCTCACTTCCTCTGCACTGATAGGCACCTTCTCCAAAGACCCCAGACTTTGGAGTTAATCATGCCTGTGGGTTAAGGTACTGTCCCAGCAAAACACAGGAGTGCCACATGCACCCCATGGACTCTGCCAGCCTCATGACCAAATCACCTCACAAGGAAATGGCCCATAGCCAGGTCAGTTTTCCTAAGGAAACTGTGGGTTGGGGGAGTGCCATACAGAATGAGGAGTCCTGGGGTTTCGGACACAGGAGGGGGACTGACTTTGCCCCTAACTCAGAGGCCCTGGGCCTCCATCTCTGCCATAGCCTAGAGCAGGCTCCATTTGTCTTCCCAAAGGAACCCCCGATACAGCCTGTGTCAAGCATTCTCGGAGCTTCTGCCCACAGAGCCAGGAATCCAGCAGCAACCCATGCTGAAGGTGACTGCTGGAGGTCACACCAACCCTGCCTGGGAAGTCTCAGAGACTCCCTCCCTTGGGCGGGGAAGAAGGCAGCCCACTTCTTCACAGCACTTAAAAGGACTAGATGGCTCCTAGCTTCCTGTTTTCTTGTAAACAATTTACCCCTTGAGGGACAAGTCTGGTAACAGTCCCATGCCTTCATTACAGGAGGCCTAGGAAAGGCCTCTGTTTTACAGAGTAGGATTCTAAATATCTCCTGCCTAGGACTGTCTATTTGCTGAGTAGAACAGTGATGCCAAGAGTGCCCATTAAGGTTGGCTGTGTACCCAGTGCTTGTGAGGTAATGCAAACCCTTTGCTGTCTTAGAACTGGGAGGGGAGAGGCATTTTCTGCTGGCCTAGGCGCCTGGCATCGTGAGAATTTGTTCAGTGTGTTCTGTGGAGCTGGTCCAAGCCCAAGGACGTCCTCTGTTTTGGGGTGGCTCTCTGGATGGAAAGATGACATGTGGTCCTCCTCCGGGCCTTCCACCTGCCCTCTGGCTGAGGAGTTCACACACAGGGACACTGAATGGCTGGCCCAGAAATAAGTCTGAGTCAGCAGAAAGGCAGACATGGTCCATCCGGGATGCCCAGGAAGCACAGGGGGCTCAGGCTGGAGGCAGTGACAGAACCCAAGGCCTCCCTTTCACATTCCAGGATGTCACAGAACCAGAGAAGACCATTAGACCGGGATCTGAACTCCCGGTCTGCCTGCCTGGGACCAAGAAATGTGCAGCTTGTGTGGCCACTTAACAAAAGGGCTTGATGCAGCTGTCCTTGTTTATTTAGTGGGGAGGGCAGTGTAGGAACAAACAGGATATTACTGCTTTTGGCTCTGTCTGGCTGTGCTCTTGCACCTTCCCATCACCCCAAATCTCCCTGGCTTGGAGCCCAGGCATTCTGCTAATTTTAGCCTAGATGCTGTAAACAGTGTTTTTCAACTCAGGAGTCATAGCGGTGTTCCAGGTTAGGGAAACTGAGGCAGACAGCTTCTATGGGGTGAAAGCTGGAGACTACCTTCCTCCTCACACTGGCACAGCATCCCTCGCAAGGCCTGGCAGGCACATTGAGCAGCTAGGGTCAGAGTGGAGCGGGCAGAAATGTCCCTGGCATTTGGGCTACTTCAGCAGAGGCCTGAGGACAGGGAAACAGAACAGTTGATAATCTGCAACTCTAGGAGTCATGTGCCCTGAGGTGACGATCCTGTGCCTAGGAGCTGCTGTGGTCAATGCAATTCTGCGGTCTTCAGGGTGTGACCGAGTGGAATGACCTGTGGCGCCACAGCTTTTAAGCCACAAGGGTGGTTTCCCTCCAGCTGCTGGTCAGTGCAGGGCTGTATGTGAGGTGCCGGGGTCTGCAAGGAAGCTGAATCCAGGGTTAGAGCCAAACCTGGGTTCAAATCCCAGCTCCACTAGTGTGCTGGTACTGAAACCTGGGGCAGGTCACTTCTCTTGAGCCTCAGTTTCCCCATGCACAAAATAAAGCATACTTGGCAGGATTGTTACACAGACTGATAGTGTTTGTAAGGTCCCTTGTATAATGCATGGCTCATGATAGGTGCTCATAAATGTTAGTTCAAAAAGAAGACAGAAGGTTTGACTCAGTCGGTGTACAGGGTTGGAAAGGATTTTCCAGGTAAAAGAAAACACTCAAGCAAAGGCTCAGAGGTGGCCAAGTGAAGGACCTGTTCGGTGATGCCAGGAAGTCATTGGAGACACTGTTGGAGGGGTGGAGTCTGGAAGAAGAACTGGGGAGCCCAATTGGTTAAATCCATTTTGTGAACCCTGATGTCGGTTTTCAGAAGATGATCAGTAGATCTGAAAGTATGTGATAGACACCTTTGAAGTCTTGTCCACAGAGATACAAAATACAAATTGAATGAAGCCAGCTGTGGTGGAGGGCAGGTGGATCACTTGAGGTCAGGAATTCGAGACCAGCCTGGCCAACATGGCAAAATCCCATCTCTACTAAAAGTACAAAATTAGCCACATGTGGTGGTGGGCACCTGTAATCCCAGCTACTTGGGAGGCTGAGGCAGGAGAATCGCTTGAACCCGGGAGGTGGAGATTGCAGTGAGCCGAGATCGCACCACTGCACTCCAGCCTGGGTGACAGAGCAAGACTCTTTCTCAAATTAAATGAAACATTTAAATGCTACAAATGTAAGCTAAAATCAAAAAGCATTCAGAAAAGGGGCAGGCCGAGTGCCGGCTGGAGTAATCAGGTGTGGCTTCGGGGTGGGAGTGATGATGATCCCATAGCCTTAGGGTCATCAGGGGAAGGGACTCACATTTATTCAGTGCCTACTGCAGCCTGTCCTGTCATCTTCACAACACCCCACAGGGAGACCTCATCATGCCCATGACGGGGAGGAGCTGCTGAGGCTCAGGTGGGCACCATGCAGGGTTGCTACACCCAGCGGGGCTTGGTAACATCCTGTAATTGGGGAGCTTTTTCTCACTATACATGTGAGGGCCCCACTCTTGGAGAGACTCATTCAAAAAGGTGGAGCCTAGAAATCCAAAATTTTAACACACATCAAAATTTTCTTTTTTAGGTTTTTACTTTTTTATCATAAAGGTAATACATGCTTATTTTTACAAATGATACAATACAGAGTTCCATTAAGAGAAAATTAATCTGCCTTCTCCAAGTCTGGTACTCTGAAGCAACCCTTTTAGCAGTTGGATGAATATCCTTCAAAACTTTTATGTTCATACAAATATATGAAAATGTATATGTATATACATCATCGTTACAAAATTGCAACCACTCATATTCAGTTCTAAGCAAGTTTTTCTTTTCCTTTTAACCTAAAAGGGTGTCACAGATGGGCATCCAGGAAAGTGGAGGCAGTTTTAACTCCTTTAATAGCTGCAGAATATTTCACCATCTGAATGCACCAGCATTTGTTGAGTGGCAACGCTGGGCTTCTCAAACTATCTGTGGCAAAATCTCTTATTTCTAATCCATAGCAGACCCACACATTTGTAAAATGTGATAAAGTGCAACTATTAGAAAAATAGAATAAGGCGGGGCACGGTGGCTCACACCTGTAATCCCAGCACTTTGGGAGGCCAAGGTGGGCAGATCACAAGGTCACGAGATTGAGACCATCCTGGCTAACATGGTGAAACCATGTCTCTACTAAAAATACAAAGAATTAGCTGGGCATGGTGGCAGGCACCTGTAATCGCAGCTACTCAGGAGGCTTAGGCAGGAGAATGGTGTGAACCCGGGAGGCAGAGCTTGCAGTGAGCAGAGATTGGGCCACTGCACTCCAGCCTGGGCAACAGAATGGGACTCTGTCTCAAAAAAAAAAAAAAAAAAAAAAAAAAAGTAGAATAAACAGGTATGCAAAATGCCAGCTCAAAATATAAAAACTAAAATGACTATCAAAGTGCTGTAGGTATTCTAAATGCTCACTCTCAATTTCTGTAGTTATGTTGTCATGAACTGCTAACAGCCCACAGACCACACTTCGGCAGCACTGGTCTGGGGTCAACCTTCCATAAGTTGAATAAAATCACTCTTCTGCGAAGAACCTTGTCGTCACTTTTCACTGCCTCCAAACTCAAGTCCCAGGTCTCATGGTTTGTTCCTTTGGCTATGGCTCCAGTGCCATCGTGCTTCGGCTCCAGCCTGTCTCTGCAGTCCCTGCCCTGCCTCTGCCACTTATGGCTCCTGCCTCTGCACATTCTGTCCACTGTATCTGGAAAGTCCTCCCTTTATCCACCGGATGAGGTGAAGTGATAGCCCCAAAGATTTTTCACCTCCTCTAGAAAGCCCTCTCTGACCCACCAGGGAAATTTGAGTCTTCTCTCCTCTTTACTATTTTTGCTCCTGTCCTTTGGATTATAGTGGTAGGTTTTTACAGTGATCTGTCTCCCCCACCAGGCTGTACCCTGAACTTTATAAAAGCTCCTTGAGGGCAGCCCCAGTATCTGACACAGGGATTGATTCTCTAACATTTGTTGAGCAGGTGGAGGGATGGATGGTTGGATGGATGGACAAACAGATGGATGAAAGAGCTTCCAGGCTTAGCTCTCAGGATGTAACGTAATCTTTGCTGTACACAGGCCATGAACTTGGTGGTTGGCCTTGCCCATGTTCAAATCCATCCCCGGTAGAACAGGTGTTCTGTTCTAGACTCTAGGATCTGTCAGGGTTGTCCTGAACCATGGTTTTTCCTTGAGGCCCTCTAGAGTAGGTGGCCGCCACAAATTCCAGGCACGCTCAGTCCTAGCTTAATTCAACTCTCCAAATTTCAGGGGAATTATCTTTCAGAGTCCCTCAGAGGCAAATTTGTATTAGTGACAGTGGCTCAGGATGCTGTGTCCTCATCCTTAAGAATCTGGACTAGGAATAGAACAGGGGACACATTTAGTCCCTTCTTTTTTTCAGCAGCATTCAAGGGTAGGCTAAGTCTGCTGTGGGCTGAGGGCAATGGCCATTTCCCCAGCTGGAAGATGCCTGGAAGCAGCTGTTGGGAGGGAGGAGTGGGGGCACACGGCATCCACAGTCCTCCATTGATGCACATGGGTGTGCAGGGGTCTATTCGTTGTTTCCACTGGAATCCTGTGCAGTGTGTGACCTGGTCCTAGTCCCAGGGCGGGTGGAGGCATGCAATACAATGCTTTGGTATGGTTAAGACCTGACAAGGCTCCTCAAACAACATCGTTGAATGGTCTGTCCCATAGCCGACCATGCCCTCCCAGGACCCCCCAACAGGCTTTGGCTCCCCAAGTAGACCACAAGTCACACACAATTTCTAGTTGCCCAGCAAAGGGCCCTGGTTGTGGGTGGACTATGACTGCGGGCCAGAATCCCAGCGCTGCCACTCACAAACTGTGTGGTCCTGGGTGAGTTATTTTGCCTTTCTCTCCCTGCATCTGCTCACTTGTAAAATGGGAATAACATGAGCATCTACTTCCTGGGTCTGTAGTGAGGATTAAATGGGGTAATACTCATAAAACTAATAGAACCCAGTGCTCAGCACATAGGGTTTTTCCTCAGACTAAGGACTGGAAAAGCTGCCACACAGTAGGTAAACAGTCATCAGATGAATAAGTAGACAAATACTATCTCCACCCCCTCCTCGCCCCCCCTTTCCCCTCCCTCCAATGCTGCCCACCATGGCTTCTCCCTACCTGAAGCATATCAGTGTCATTCACTCACTTGCCCTTGACTCACATGACCCACTGATCGCTTGGAACTCTGTGGTGAGTGGTGCTCCTGCGAAGGAAGGCTCCAAGGGCCATCCCCTGGTTCTGCTTCCCCTCAGTGCTGCCTGGAATGACACCTATGTGCTGTGGGCATTTTGGCCCCATACTTAGCCTCCCCTCGGCATTCGCCTGTGGAAACACTGCTTGAGGGAAAACACTCAGCATCCCTGAGAAATCAGGGAGAATCTGAGGCGGCTGGAACTCTCTGGCAGCTCCATTCCTTGGGAGACAAAGGGGGTGACCCCATCTAGACATGCTGTAATATTTGTATGGTAAACCCTTGTGAGTGAAAGGATCTTTATTTAAATGAGGGGCTGATGCAGAACACTCGATACATGTGATTTCCCTTTAGCTGTGTGACCTTGGGCTGTTAAAGTCTCTGTTTTTGAGTTCCCTCCTCTGTGACATGGGATACTTGCTTCTTGGGATTGTTTTGAAAAACGTACCTTGCCCTTGAAAGATTTTGTTTTCTCTCCTTATTGAGATATGAAAAATGTTGTAATAATTAGTTATCCAGTAAAATGGGTTGCTTTGGCAAGTGGTGGGATCACCAGCACTGCTGGTATTTAAGGAGAGCCTAGGGAAAGGGATGCCTGAATTTCAGCTGAGGCAAATAACCTCTAAAGTCTCTCAGGCTCCTGACATTCATTCACTCACTCATCAGACATTTAATGATAACCTATCATGTGTGGGCCAGCATGCTTTGAGAACCAAGAGAAACTGTGGCCCAGTTCTACATTCATTGGGTCTTGTCCCTCTGAAGTATAGGATGGACCCAGTGATTGTCCCTTGTCCCTTTGATGTGTGGAATTCCCAGTGATTGTCCACCCCTGACTGCAGCCTTGCCAAGCTTCATACACGGTGCCCTCCAGCACGTGGAGGGAGGAAACCAATTCATGCTCCTCATGAATTCCAGAATGTTACCCCACAAGCCCATGCAAAAAGGGGAAGAGCTTCTTCCTTTTACTTAGAGCATTTCCTTTAGAAAAATTGTAAAGTATTTTGCTGCCCCTTTGAAATGTATATAAATCTTTTAAAAAGCTAAGTAAGGCTCCAGTCGATTTTACAACCTAGGACTCTTTTCCTGCAAGGGTCTGGAAGCCATCTCTTTGAAAATGTAGACATCAAGGAAGATAGCTCCCTACCTCCCACTGTCAGTGGGTAGTAGTTTCATGTAAGCACCTGGCTCCAAGTTGTAAAACTACCTGCTGTCCTAGAGACTTCAGTTTTATTTTTCCTTTTTATAAAGGCAATTAGCGAACACAAATGGCCACCCCAATTACCAGGTGAATTTAGGAGGAATTATGCTTGACAAATGGTGCTGTCATGTCCTCTTGAGTTAGAGAACATGTATGCAATGAATGGGTCCTATTTGCTTGCTTATATAAAAGGGTGGGATGTCTTTCTGTCTTTGCAATCTCCTTAGCAGAATGCTAAAGATACGCATCACTAGTTTCATGTTTACTCAATAATAAATTTTTTTCTCTCCTATATTTTATAGAGAGGAAATTCTGGGGTGGTAGGAAATTTAAATTGTTTCCCCAATACCCAGCACTTGCTCCTCATCTAATTCTTCCTTCCCTACCTGCCTGCTCAGTCAGAACCCCTTAAAAAAAAAAAAAAGAAACAGAAGGACATGCACATTTATGCCTTGTACTCTGCTGGCTTTCATCTGTTATCTCTGGGGTAGTCTCTGCTGTGTCACACACGGACATCTCTGAGGATGGGCACAACGAGCTCCCAGGCTTCAGCCAGCCTGTCATGGTCAAAACGTCAGGAGCCTGCACTGGGTCACCCTAATTTGCAGATATCAGAAAACAAAGCAGGTACATGCTCAAAACCAGACTTGTCAGTCTCACCTGGTGGCTTTTACTGATAGGATTTCAAAATCCATGTCTGAAAGAAATGTATGTCACATCATATAAGTAGATTTCATTCAAAAGTTTGTGGGGTTTGTGAGCCAAAGATTTGTTCATTTCTTGCGTTTGAAGTACTCTTTGATGACATCCTTGGCGTGTGACTCCTTGCCATAGTCCTGAACTACTACACAAGTACAACCAACCACTTTACAGGGTTTCCTCTCTCTGTCAATTTTGCAAATGCCACCTACTCATTCCCCTAGTTTCTTGTTGTCATCCACCTGAATTAGGTTGATTTGGTGTTCAGCACAAAGGGCCTCGACCAGCTTGACATACATAGGCTCATCAGAGTCAGATGCAAGTACACAAAGAAGGGGTTGGTTCTGGTCGCCCAGCATGCCAAAAAAGCCAAACATTGATGCTGGGATTTGTAGTGAGAAAAAGGCGTTTATTGCCAGGTGCCAAGCAAGAAGAATGGGTACCTAGCACTTAACACCTGAGCTCCCTGCTAGCTTATAAGCAAGGGTTTTTAAAGCAGGAGTGAGGGGGTATCCATAATGAGTTAAGAGCTAGGGAATTTCTGGAACTTCCTTATCTATTTTTTGGTTTCAGTCTTTCTGAGGTCTATGACAGTGGTCAGCATTTTCCATCTGGTGTGGGAACTGGTTTCTGAAAAGCAATGCAAGGGCATATGTCAAGATGCTGTCTTTAGTTTCTACAAGGAATCAAACATTTTGTGACTCTGACTTGGGGTGGCTTTTAAGTTATTATCTTCTTGTTTAGCAGGTTATTCGTTAACTTCCCTAATTGCTGGTTGTAGGACTAGCTAGGTACCTGGAACTTCCCTTAAAGGGACTGAGAATGTTGCCTTGATTTCTATGCTTGGCAGATGTGGGTAAGGGGAGGAACCCAGCATGGCCATAAGAGAGGTCCCTTGGGAAGACAATACAAACAGGAGTTAACAGGATAGAGATATGTGGCATCGAGTTTACTCGCAGATGCCAAAAAGGCACAGAGCACAAGGGCAGGTGAATGAGCAGCCAGTGAGTGCACTGGGAACTGAGAGAGAATGCAGTCATCTTGAGCTAGAAGGGAACAGATTTTGTGGAGATTGAGGCACCAGGCTGTGGTCCAATTAGGCAGAGAAAGATGGACAACAAAGTCCAAACGGTAGGGGGTGATAAGAAGCAAGAAACAGTAATAACTTTTTCTAAAACAAATTAGATTTGTTGCATTAGCACAAAATAGAAATGGCAAACCAATATTTTAAAAAGTCACATACAATATATTAGAAGAGATACAAATATAGATACACATGTGTGTTTTTCAAATTAAGATCATGCAAGACTCTAGTGCAATGGAGCTGAATGTGAGGCTGGCTACTCTGTCCTGATGTTCTGGGCCCCCGTAATAGGCCCTGAATGATGTGCGAGCTTTCATGAAATTCCTAATAGGATGTGTGTGTGTGTGTGTGTGTGTGTATATATATATATATATGTATATATATAGAGAGAGACAGTCTCTATCACTCAGGCTGCTGGAGTGCAGTGGTGCGATCTCGCCTCACTGCAACCTCCGCCTCCTGGGTTCAAGCGATTCTCATGCCTCAGCCTCCCAAGTGGCTGGGTTTATGGGCATATGCTACCATGCCTGGCTAATATTTTTTGAATTTTTAATAGAGACAGGGTTTCGCCATGTTGGTGAGGGTGGTCTCGAACTCCTGACCTCAGGTGATCTGCCTGCCTTGGCCTCCCAAAGTGCTGGGATTACAGGCATAAGCCTCCGTGCACAGTCCCTAATATGATCTTATTTAGTTGACATTTGCCTTTCCCCAAAAACAGATCAAAAGAAATGTTTCCCTTTGTGCCATTTCACACTAAACGGGTTGGGGAGGAACTAGGGGAGATGTCTGAACCTTCTGCTGGTGGCTGGGGAGTTTTCTGCAAGTCCTCCACAGCACAGGCCAGCAGGCCACTTTTCACTAACAAGTCACAAGGCAAGTGAGATAAAGTTCCTTAGTGTAATGCATCATGGCTCACGAAAGTCACAAGACATAACTGCCTGCCTCACATCATTAACATCATCTGCCCTTTCTGGTGTGGGCCTCTGTGTTCTTGGAATGAGTAACCACTATCTATGTGGGCCTTTCTACCTGTCTACCTTGACCTGAGCAGTTCCACAGTCTGATGCTGCTGGAGGTCTTAGCCTGGTTGTAAGACAAAGTAAAATCAGACGCAGATGTCATCTGCCTGGCATTTCCAGAAAGAGCCCTCAGACTGCCTCGAAAACATGTTGGAGCTTCTACACTACATATGCTACAGTTACATGAAATGAGGCAACTCTCTGTTAGGCTCTGCCCAAAGGAATTTCAATTTTGAAGACAAAATTGTGGGTAAGAGAATTCCTCTTTCCCGAGTGGATGAGTATACCATAGCAGGCTCCCAAAGGGCGCCACTGTGATGATACATGAGGGTATCAGCGGCTTGTCTTCAAAGCTCTCATTGCCCTTCCTCCTCCACCCACTGGCTCCATCAAGGCACATACCTGAAAGGCGTTCCTTTATCACAGTGCTACATAGGAGGAGAAACGGACCAAGCCATTGTTCCTCTGTCAGGATTCCTTTGTGTGGACATGCATCCCCCTCACTAGTTTGTTTTGTTTTTTTGGACAGTCTTACTCTGTAGCCCAAGCTGTAGTGCAGAGGCACAATCTCTGCTCACTGCAGCCTCCGCTTTCCGAGTTCAAGTAATTCTCCTGCCTCAGCCTCCCAAGTAGCTGGGATTACAGGTGCCCACCACCACACCCAGCTAATTTTTGTTTTTTAGTAGAGATGGGGTTTCGCCATGTTGGCCAGGAATCCTGGCTTTAGATCAAGGAGTCAAATGCCTGGTACAGCATCTGTGACATCAACACATGATGGAGGTCCAAAGTACGCCTGTGTTGAGGTTTTTTGGCAGCTGCCACAGGCTTTGACAGCTGGGGCAGGGCAGAACCCCTTGTCAAGATCCAGAAAGGGGGGCAGAAAGAGGGGGTAGCCACCTCCCAGAAGTGTGAGGTGGGACAGCGGAGCTTGCTGGCCATGTGGAAAAAACATGAGAGGTGGAGTCAGATAGATGTGCATTCAAATTCTATCTCTGTCACTCCCTAGCAGCATAAGCCTGGACAAGTCATTTAACTTCACAGATAGTAGACATCACTTACACTTTCTCTGAATCTGGCTTCATCTGGAAAACAGGACAATAGCACATAATGTGCCTGGTACAGCAGATACCCAATGGTTCCCTCTCCTTTCCTCCTTGTAATGCAAATATTACTCATTTGGGTGGAGATGTACATTGAAGGCCTGAGAGAGCAGCTACATCTGAGGTTGTCTGGGAGTTGAAGAGTATGTGGGGAAATTCTTAGGGCAGATGTCATCTCTGGGTATAGCAGTCTCTGCGGTGGTGCTGGGCAGAAATGGGGCCTGGTGGCCAGGCCTTCACTATAAGTCTTACAAAGCCTTCGAAAGAGTCCCAGGAGCCAGTGGGATGGGAAAGCTCAGGTGGGGCAGCAGGGGATCAGGCAGAGAGCGAAGCAGGGCCAGAGCTGTGAAGAGGCCCAGCGGCTGTGGTGCAAGGGGCCTGGGGCCACCACACAGATCATCCACATCTGCCAGCAACACTCTGCCCTCCAACTGCTCCCCCACCAGTGGGCCCCAACACCTAAGGCTCTCACCACCCACCCAACTGTAGACCAGAAATCTCAGGCATCCCTGATTTTCTCTTATCTTTCATTTCCAAACCATTAGCAAGACCTGTCAGTTCTGCCCCAGAATAGACTGCAAACACATTCTCTTCCTCATCCTCGCTGACTCACCTGGGTCTCAGCACCTCATCTCTCACCAGGACCACCTCTAGGGCCTCTGACTGCTCTCTCTCTCTGCATTCTGCACATGTCCCTCTAAACCATTCTCCACTGGCAGCCAGAGCCACCCCTGTAACTCATAAAATGAGCTCAGCTCATCTACTTGCAAGCACGAATGTAAATTTCCTCTGCACTGGGATAAAATCCAGACTCCTTAGGGTGGTCTCAGGGTCTGCACACCTGGCTCCCTTCCACCCTGCCCCTCCATCCTTCCTGAAGTCCACTGTGATTTGCTCCCTGTTCTTCAGCCCACTGACCTCCTTTCTGTCCTGGGGCGAGTCCAGATCTGTCTAGCTTTAAGGCTTTGCTGTTCTATTCTCTGCCCCTGCCTAGCCTATTTAAAAGTAGATATCATTTACACTTTCTTGGAATAATATGCTGCTTATTCCCTTGTTTGCACTCATCCCCACCTATGATTTTGTTTTCTTGTTTCTTAACCGTCTGCCACAAATGAATTAGAAGCCCCCACAGGAGAGAACTGTTTCTTTTGCTCACTTTCATGTCATTGTTGCCTAGTGCAATGCCTGACACTCAGTAGGGTCTCAGTAAAGAGTTCCTGATGGATGAATTCCATGCCTCCCACTGGGGCTAGAAGCCAATCCCAGGCTGTAACTGATCTAAGACTTCCTGGGATCCCTGTGAGAAAGGGCACAGTGGCAGATGTGAGGCCGGAAAACAGGGCCAATTAGAGGGGAGGGGATGGTGGGAAGAAACACAGGCAGCAGCAAAGTTGAGAAGCCAGGTTCCCTTAGTCTTGTGAGATCTAGCAGCCAGGGTTCCCTGGGAGAAGGGTCCTTGTGGACCCGTACCTGCCAGGATTGGAAGTGTGGTCCTCTCACCAAACTGCTCACCATATGCTGACAGGGAAGCTGGATCAGCCAGCAAGGACCAACTGCAAAAATGAATATTTGGGGAAAACGTGTGTGTTTCCTACAAGCTGTATGTGAGATGCTCCTGCTGTTTCCAATCCCCTCTGGCTACAGAAGCAGAGCCCACAGTGAGGGTGTCTGAATGCTTGAGCTTTTATCCCAGGGAGAAACATCCTGGCTGCTCTGGTTCCTCATCTCCTCTCCCTAGTGGTCTCTGAACAGAACAGTTCAGTACGTTATGATAATGCTCAGAACGTGGAGGGAATTGCAAACATTAAAAAAGCTTTGCAATGAGCCTGAGATTTCTTTTTGTTCCAAACTCTTGTCCTAATGGTTTCACAAGATATACTAACTTATAAAACCATGTTTGGAAGCTAGGCAAAACCAAATACTATCTGCTTTGGTAGACACTAATTACCCCTTACAAACACACATCTTCCCAGCTTTACTTATGTCACATGTTATCATGTGTGCAAATAACAAATCAAGCCTCTTCTGGTGGGGGTTACAGCTGCAGAGAATGCTTATGTAACATTTGGGGCCTGCCAGGTAACAGGGAAATGTGTAAGACAAAGCAATGTTCTGACTGCATAGCTTTTTAAAGACTAACTTTTAACATGCAAGAGAGATTCAGTTTAGTCATGAAGAAAAGTGATTTCATGGCAAGCTTTGATTCTGGGTCTTTGGAGAGCATGGAACAGCCATTGCCAGATCACCAGCCTGTTCAGTGAGACGTTTGTTTCTATTTCACAAACAAGGTTACTAATTAAGATCTTAACAGTGAAAGTCAATACCTCTTTGTGTCCTGGCGAGAAAAACAGTCAAGGAAGCAGGAATTCTTTGCTTCACCAAAACTTGGAGTCTGTATCAATTCTCTTCAAGGAATCAAAGCAAGGATACCGAGGAATTTCAGTTCCAAGATTGCTTTGCTAGCCACGACCAAAGCTTCCCTAGGATTATCCACACAAATCATCCTTTGTTGCTCAGACATTAGGGTGGTATTGGAACTCAGAATAAATTAATAATAAATTCTAAATTAGTTAGAATAAATTAGTTCCTTCCAGGAACTAAAATACGGATATGATGACACCTCAAACATTAATATTTTGAGCCAGACACCTACTCACGCATCACCCTCGCAGGGAGGAAGACCTCCAGTGGTCACAGGGCTGTACATGGAGACCATTCACTCCCCTTCCTCTTGTATCTGCTTCCTAAGATTTATTGTCACAAACAGACTCTGACTTGAACACATCAGTGGACAGGCAATTTAAGGAATGAAAAATAGAGACCAAAACATTTGGGTCATTCCTGGTCAATCCCAGAAAGAAACGTACTTCCTGTTAGCTTAGGAAGACCATGCCTGGCTTATGTTTAGGCCCATACTGCCTGGAAAGAATCTGGGCAAAGCTTCTTTCACTTTGGTGAGTTCTACAGTAAACCTCTAGAGTGACAGCATTGCCTCCCTCTAGTTAGAAAGTGGATTTGAGGGTGTGATGGCAGATAAGATAGCCCAAAAGGATGTATGTTAGTGTTGCCTGCTGCAGGCAAGGACCAGGAAGCACTGGTGCAGCTCATTGAAGAGCCATTATCTATTCTTGGAGGGATACTGACATGAGGACCTGAACTCTAGTACGGGAGCAAAGAAGTTTACATGATGAGATTGAATGCTGGTCTTTACCAGTCCCCAGGACAACTTCAAGAAATGACTAATTTATCTTGTGTGCTCGTAGTAACTTACTTTAGAATTGAATTGGCTTTAGAATTGAAAGAATTGTTTGCAGATATTAGCATGGAAGAGGAACTAATAATCTGATTTCCTGGGCTATCCTGTAACCCATATCCTGTAACCCCTACTCAGAAAAGGCTTGATTTGTTATTTGCACACATAAACATTCTTAAATGTTTTTAAGGTCTTTGATGCTTTTAGTTGGGACATTCAGGTTTAGTAGAGACTTCCAAATGAAGGTTCTATTACGAGTTGTTGTTTATCCTTCACTGGATGGCCCAGGTTTTCAGCTACAGCCTTACACATCAGCAAGTTATTTGAAGCAATCAATCCATCTAAGCTTGGAGCATCTTGCAGCTGAGTCTTGGGAGCCTTCCAAATGTTAGGGAAATCCATACTTTTTTATTTTTTTTTTATTTATTGAGACAGTTTCGCTGTGTCATCCAGGTTGGATTGCAGTGGTACAATCTCGGATCACTGCAACCTCCACCTCCTGGGTTCAAGCCACAGAGGCTTGAACAAGGAGGAACTGATTGAACACAGAGGCTCAATCAAGTCATGATCCTCATGCCTTAGCCTTCTGAGTAGCTGAGACTACAGGTGCGTGCCACCACACTCAGCTAACTTTTTGTATTTTTAGTAGAGACAGGGTTTTGCTGTCTCTACTAAAAGACAGCAAACAATGTTGGCCAGGCTGGTCTCAAACTCCTGGCCTCAAGTGATCCGCCCACCTTTGCCTCCCAGTGCTGGGATTACATGTATGAGCCACCATCCTGGGCCCACACAATCTTTATTTGGGCATCATGGAGATCAAATAGAGAGTACTGAGAACTACCTGCTCTTTTGTTTTCTACTCAAGAGCCACGTAACACAGCTCCCTGCTTGGGGCTAACTGGCCCTTCTAATGTCTGTGCATGTTTATCCTGTTTCATTTGTTGGTAGTTCAGTACTTGTATTATAAATATATAAATACTTATTTACATTTATATGTGTTTTCTCCATTTTCTGCATTTCAGGCTCTCTCCTTATGCTGTCATTTCCTTTCTTTCTGAAGCATATAGTTTAGTAATTCCTTGTTATTGATCTGTTTTTTATCAATTTTTTTTTACTCTCATTTTTGAAAAAATGGTTAGACTAGTTCCCCAGTTCTAGGTTGACAGTTACTGCTTCTAAAAATCTTACTTACCTGGGCTATTATCAAAAAATCAGCTTGTTTGTCATTTCTTTGTAGGTAAACTGTCTTTTCTGATTGCTTTTCACGTCTTTGTCACCGATATTCTGCAGTTTCATTATTTGTCTAGGTGTCAATGTCTTTTTTGTTTGCTTAGATTATGTTATACCTCTTGAATCATGGATTCTTTTATCAGTTTTAAAAATGTCTCAGCCATTCCTCTTCAAATCTGACTTCTCTGTTTTCTCTATTCTCTCTTTCTGGGACTTCACTTTGATGTGTATTTGAGCTTGACATTCTATCTGTCATATCTCTTAATTTACATCTATTTTCCATTTTCTCATTTCTCTGTGCTACATTCTGAATAATTTCTTAAGATATATCTTCCAGTTCATTCTATGTTCAGCTGCATCATAATGAGTGGTGCAATTTGGTTCTTTCTAATCAACTTGGTCATTCTTAACAGTCTCTTGTTGCTTGCTCATAACTATGATTCCACACTTTAAACATTCAATATAGGGCTTACTGATATTATTGTCTGACAGTTCCAGCATCTTCAGTCATTAGCAGTCTACATCTGCTATTTCTTCTGTTGACTCTCATTCCTTGTACCTCCTTGTGTGTTTAGCGATCTTTGGGAGTTCACTGTTTCATCTTAATCTGTAGGAATCCAGGGCCTAAAATGAATATAATTTCCTCCGAGAGCTTTTAGACTTGCTTCAGGCAGGAGCCAGAAGTTGGGGTCTGCTGACTTTGTGCTACTTCAGCCTCTTTCAAAAGTCCTACTTCAATGGGGGAATCCCAGTGTCAGCCCCTATTCCAGGGTGGTCCTCAGAAATTTCTCCTACCTTTCAGAAGTCCAGAAATCCATCCTGTTCAGGGTCTAGTTGTGATGCAGTGGCGAAGTTCAAAAGAGCACCTGGTCTGTCAAATAGCTGGAAGAAGACATCCTCTGCTGTTATTTTTTATCATATTAACAGAGAGAAGTCATGGCGTTAAGGAAGTTTAGACATTAATGTTTAAAACTACCCAGATTTTCCCAAGCAATATGAAGAAAAAAGCAAAGCAAGAAACAGAAAACACACACACATATACACACACACACACACACACACACACACACACACACACACACACAGAGAGAGAGAGAGACAGAAAAACCGGAAAGAGAGGCTATGGCTCCTGCGGTTCTCTTGCCTGTTGACCTCTACGCTGTGGCTCAGGGTCATCCTATGCAGCTATCTAATCCAGTTTCTCTGCTTTCCAGACACTCATCCAAGAGGAAAGATGGCCAGTATCTTTTCTAAGTTGCTAACTGGCCGCAATGCTTCTCTGCTGTTTGCTACCATGGGCACCAGTGCCCTGACCACCGGGTACCTGCTGAACCGGCAGAAAGTGTGTGCTGAGATCCGGGAGCAGCCCAGGTTATTCCCTCCAAGGTAAGGGCTCCTGACTTTAAAATAACTTCAGGCTGGGCGCGGTGGCTCATGCATGTAATCCTAGCACTTTGGGAGGCCGGATCAAGAGGTCAAGAGATTGAGACCATCCTGGCCAACATGGTGAAACCCCGTCTCTACTAAAAATACAAAAATATTAGCTGGGCGTAGTGGCGCACGCCTGTAGTCCCAGCTACTCGGGAGCCTGAGGCAGGAGAAGCGTTTGAACCTGGGAGGCGGAGGTTGTAGTGAGCCGAGATAGCACCACTGCACTCCAACCTGGCGACAGAGCAAGATTCTGTCTCAAACAAAACAAACACAAACAAAAACAAACAGAAAAGCTTCAAAGACCAGCAAGAAATATGCCTTCCCCTGCTGGAAACTGTTAGCAAGGGTCCTTTTTGCTTTTGAGGAAGACTAAGTAAAACAGAAAATCATTTTGAGGCTCGTTAAACCAGTAACCTGTGGTGTATACAAAGAAGTGTAGCATCATCATTCTTGCTTAGAGCTTGCAGTCCAGTTGAATAGTAATAATGGGGATAGTTAACATTTGTGGAGCACTTTCATGTATGACCAGCACTTTACATGGAGTATCTTATTCATCTTAGGATCCTTTGGTGATGAAATAAAGTCCTAGAAAAATTAAACAGTGCCCAAGTTCACATAGCTAGTGCAGCCAAATGCAAATCCAGGCCCCCCAGTTCCAGACCCATGCCTCTCTCACTGCTCTACCTCCTTCTGGAAAAAAGGGATATCGTAGTGCTGACTGTAAGTGTCAGCTCTAAAGGACATTGCAGATGGAAAGTGGAGGAGTGGCGTGAGAGGGATGAAAATAGACGTGTTTTCTCAGCCCTTGGAACCCTGCCATGCATGAGATACTGTGCGCTAAGCAGAGTTTGAGTGGCATGCAGAATTCCACATCGGCAGGTATGGATGAGAGACAAGGAAAACCACTGAGGTGTCTCTTAGAGACATTTACTGTCTCTTATGGAAATCAGGATCTCTGAGGGAATCGCCAGCAACCACCATGTACCTGGGGAATTCCTGAGGTGACATGACCCGTGTTTAAGGCTGTGGTGGTCCTGAATCTCCTAATCCTCAATCAGTACACACCCCAGGATGAGACAGCACCCAATTTGATTTCTGTTATTCCAGAAGATATTTACTGAACACTGGTTTCAATAGCCAGGGACTGTTCTCAAAAAGGCAAGTCCTTGCTCTTGTGGAACTTGCTCATTTTTTGAAACCTGGTGTCTTCATGTATGACTCCTGGGCAGTTCTAGCCAAGTATCCCTGTGCCTGCTGGCTGAAGGGAGCCTAGTGGAAGGATAGGCAAACACCAAGTCCTTCCATTGGTCCCTTTCCTCAGGGGCTGCTGGCTGACAGCTTGCCCTCCTCCCCACACAGCGCAGACTACCCAGACCTGCGCAAGCACAACAACTGCATGGCTGAGTGCCTCACCCCTGCCATCTATGCCAAGCTTCGCAACAAGGTGACGCCCAACGGCTACACCCTGGACCAGTGCATCCAGACTGGAGTGGACAACCCTGGCCACCCCTTCATAAAGACTGTGGGCATGGTGGCTGGTGACGAGGAGTCCTATGAGGTAAAACTATTGGCTGCTGGTTCCAGGGTGGGAGGGATACTCTGGATATGACTGAATTGCACAGTCCTGGGGTCCTTTTCTTCTTTATGGGGCCAACTTTCTACCTTCTCAGGAAGGGCTCCCATAAAGGGAAGCCAACTCCAGCAGAACCATCTGGAATGCTTTCAGAAACAATGAGGTCTATAGCTTCCCAGGGACAAGGCTTCCCTTGCTGCTGTGCTAAGATCCCTCCCTGTGGAGGAATGAATTGCATGACAGAACTCTGAGCTTGTCGAGGGGATGAGTTGGTACAGAAACAATAATATCAAATGGTGTGTATTCACCAGTAAGACATTAGGAGCTGATGTGTTTGTGGCTGAGCTTTATTGGGTGGGGGTCGGGAGGAGGGTTCAGTGTACCTTTAGGAACATGAGGAATTCTCTTATTACTTCTATTATATGAGGAATTCTCTTCTTATTGCTTCTATTATTGAATTCTCTCCTATTACTGATTAGACAATCACTGTAGCCCAGACTACTGAATTCACCAAGTCTCTTGGATAAATCCCATGACCTTGGCATCCTCATCCTCAATGCTGAAGCACAGGGTGGTCGGCTGGAACAGTGCTCAGCCACCACGCGTCCCCTCCACAGAGCAGCCTCTTGGCTGAGGCAAATGCCTGCAGCCCTCCTCCTTCAGGTCCACCCTTTTGGGTTCTTCTGTTTGGGTTCTTCTGTTGCAGGGAGCTGAAGGCAGTTCCCTAGAAAGGCAGCCATAGAGAAGAGAGGGAGCCATCTTGAATAAACACGACTGGTGGCTCATTTACGTACAGCAGTGCACAACCCTGGGTCTAGTTTGGGTCCCAAGCTAGCGGTAGCTCTATGGACCCAAAGCCCTCCCCACTTCCCACAGCTCCCAAAGTCTGCAGGGTGCTTTGTTACAACTTCTTTTAACATTTTTTTTTTTAAACGTAAAGGATATGCCTGAGGTTTTGTTTATAGAATAGATTTTGTACGAGATGGTTTGGGCTGGGGAAGGTCCGCACAGGTGAGAGGTCCCTGCTTTGCCCGAACTGCTGCTATGTACTTTTCTTCTGGCATAGCCAGGTTTTCAACAGATTTCACATGTAGCTTAATCTTTAGAATCTGACTTTCCCTTAAGCATAAAACTGTGTAGCCTCTGATCAGGTAGCTTCTTGTAACCCACAAAGGCAAACATGTCTAGGAAACTCCTTAAATTCCTAACCATAAGAATTTTCTTGCTCAGTCTGATGGCAGTGATTTTGGTAGAATCACTCAGGGGGAGGCTAAGATAACAGAACTCACCAGCTCCACCCTGTCTCAAGGGGCAAGATGCCTCCAAAAGGCTTTCTCTCTTGTTATTATTATTATTAACCGATCCATTCTCACATTCATTTCCTACATGATAGTCCTGAGAATTTCAGAGGAGGGCATCAACTTTGGCTTTTAAGATAGAAGGGGCAAGTGAATGGAAGGTCTTTGAATAGTAGGTGAACCAATTAAAGAGGAAACGCCCATCTTCCCTCCTGCAGGTGTTTGCTGACCTTTTTGACCCCGTCATCAAACTAAGACACAATGGCTACGACCCCAGAGTGATGAAGCACACAACGGATCTGGACGCATCCAAGGTAAGCTCCAGCCTCCCTCTCCCTCCCACGAAGCTGGCACTCCAGAGCCCAAGGGAAAGAGCCCTGGAGAGAGGGGTTCCCCGGAAACCCTGAGTTTCTGAGTCAGATACCCCTGGAAAGCACTGACTGCCCTGGCACAGCCTTCCCCCTGGAGGGTCACAGAGAAGGTTAGGAAGGTCCCAAAGTCTTTGTTTTTTTAAATAAATACAACCAGGGAAGGGTTGGTCATTGGGAACTTTAAACCTTTCCTAAAGCTACTCCCTTTTTCATCCCAAACCACCCAGTGACGTTCAAGGACCCCAGACCACACCATTTAAAACAGCTTTCCTCTTTACTAGTCGAAGGCCCCTGCCCCAAGACTTCCGGAAGGTATCCAACTTATGGATTGTGCAGTCGTGCACAGTGCCTGAGGGTCGCCAAGGAAACTGCGGATCAGCAGATTAGAACCCACTGTGGCTGTGGCAGGACCGTGGTCTGAGGCTGACCGCAGTGACCCCACACTCTGCTTGGCAGATCACCCAAGGGCAGTTCGATGAGCATTATGTGCTGTCTTCTCGGGTGCGCACCGGCCGCAGCATCCGTGGGCTGAGCCTGCCGCCCGCCTGCACCCGGGCGGAGCGGAGGGAGGTGGAGAACGTGGCCATCACCGCCCTGGAGGGCCTCAAGGGGGACCTGGCTGGCCGCTACTACAAGCTGTCCGAGATGACGGAGCAGGATCAGCAGCGGCTCATCGATGTGAGTAGCAGATGGGGCTCCCTGGATAGGAACTGGACCAAGGGCTCTGACCTGCACAGGAAGTCCTCTCCTGGTGCTCTGCTCAAACCCTTACCCTGGCCCGGAGCTTGCAGGGCTCCACCCCTGGGCTCAGCCCAAGAGCATCTACTTGTTCAGTATAAGGAAGAAAGATGAGGCCATACATTGTACTTGTCAAACACTGAAATATTCTATGGATAAAATCTGCATAGGAAACTCCAATATGGAGATGGTGCCTACGGATAGGAGGGTGGAGATGAATGGAGGATCTCCTAGCTTGTTGATAAATGGGAACAGTTAGGTGTGCAAGTCCTGTCTGTGCCCAGAAGATGGTTTCCATTATCACAGCCAAAGAAAATTCTGGAAGCCAGGAAAATCTAGAAAGGCAATTCCAGGTGGGAGGCCTGCCCTGACTCTTGTGGAGTTAGCCTCTGCATTTCCTGGTGGGGTTGATTCCTGTTGCTTCCACCATGTCCACCACAGCTTCCCTCTGGCACCAGGGTGCACAAAACTCAAGTCCCTTATTTATTTTCGTCTTAGCAGAGCTAAAACAAGATAGCATTTTCAAAAGTAACTTTTAACTCTTAAAAAAAAGCAGAAACAAAATTTTGTTATTTCAAAAGACGCAAATGCTAAGAAATATGCCTCATTTCCAAACCAGAGAGGCCAACTATATTCCTGCCCAGTTACAGAACAAGCCCCCCTCTACCTCAAGTAGCCAGTCTGGTTTCCTGCTTAAGGGACATGGTGCTCCCTGGGCAGTGGCAGGTCACAGTCCTCTCCTGGCTGAAGTCTCTGATCTCTCCCACTTAGAGACTATAGGACTCCTCTCCCCACATCCACTTGGTTTCTTACCTCAGTGTAATCATATTTGAATATATCTCACTGTAGAGTACATGTGTAGCTATGCAAGAAATAGTATACACATTGCAAAAAAAAAGTTAGTCTTGACTTTGATTTTGATATGTGGAGTAGTATACTGCAGTGGTTAAAGGCACAGGCTTGGGAGTCACAGAAGTCTAGATTTGAATCTATACTCTGCTACTTCCTACAACCATCCTATTGGACAGGTTGTTTGATCTCTGTGAATCTGTTTTCTTCATTTATAAAATAGAATAATTACACTTATTTCATAGAGTTGTGAAGATTAAAGGAAATAAAAGCCTATAATCTAGAGCCTGGCACAGTCAGCATTAATGGTAACTATTTTTATTTATTGATCATTATTGTACATCTCTAATACTTTTTAATGAAATAAATAATAATAATGCTAGAAACAGAGAATGACCACTGTGTAGAACAGCCTTTTCAGGATAGTATCCCTCATTCATTGCTCACTCAGCTACTGCATAGGGTTGGCATTGGTAGTGTATACCCACTCCACAATGATGTAATGAGTTCCATATGGACTAACCCAGTGTTTTCCAACATGAGCTGCACAATACAATCACCTGAAGAGTTTTTAAAAAGTCCTGATGCCCAGACCAGTCTATAACAGCTAGGTCAGAATCTCTGGGGGATGGGAAGTAGGCATTGTTTGAAGCTACCAGGTGATTCTAGTGGGCAGCCAAAGCTAGGAACCACTGCTAGGAGACAGCAGCCATGATAAGTGAGTTGGAACTTGTTTACCTGGCACTTGCAGTCCTGTTTGATCTCATCAGTCTCTCTTCTCTGCTTTATCCCTTTTGGCCTACAGGACCACTTTCTGTTTGATAAGCCAGTGTCCCCTTTATTAACATGTGCTGGGATGGCCCGTGACTGGCCAGATGCCAGGGGAATCTGGTATGGATGCAGCATTTTCGCATTTGCAATATCTGCAGAGGATCTCTTTGAGACCACCTGCTTATCCTAACCTGGAGTTTCTGTGTACTGCAGCTGACAGCATGCCCAGATGAGCTAAACGAAAAAACGAAAAAGACTACTTGGAAATTGTGTGTGTGTGTGTGTATCTAAGTATTGTGATGTTTCTAAGATGTGTGAAATATGACCTGGTTTGCATGAATTATGCATGAGAAAAAAGGCTGGCTTTTAAGAAAAAATTTACTTCATATTATTTGACCTCACAGATAATCTGTTTCATAACATTAAAAGAGCAAAACATAAAAAATATTGAGGATTTAAGAAAAACCCTAAAAGAACTGATATCTAGTGCACACACGTTTTATGTTGGCCAACAGTCCTCAGCCCACTTTGCCTCCTGCACCCTGACATGCTATATATGAGTGTACCTGAAGGAGCAGAAATAAAAGTGTTCATATGCAGCTGCTCTGTAGGGATGGACAGGCAGGATCTATGGAGCAAACCTGTGAAATGCTGCATACCTTAAACATCTTGGGTGGAAGGTAACCCCTATCTCCTTTTTAAAGCACAAGATTTTGGTTGAATCGTTTAGGAGACAAAACATTCTTGTGTCAAAGCCAAATGTTATGCAGTTGAATTACCGTCATCCTAGTCAGAGGACCTAGGGGAAATTATACTCTTGTTTGGTAAAAACATGACATCTTTAAGGGTGAGAGTTGGTCTTAATCTTCCTTCTGTCAAAGTAACATTATTTTGTCATACTTGTTCAGGCACAGTTAAGAGATTAGGGCCATCTAGGAAATGAGGAAGGTGAAATGAAGCAATCAAGCTAGGGAGGTAATGGGAGTTTTCATATGTTGAAACAAATGCAATTAACACTCAGTGCCATATTTCTCTCTTCATTAGGCATAATTATGATAAGACATTTCTCATCTGGATAAATGAGGAGGATCACACCAGGGTAATCTCAATGGAAAAAGGAGGCAACATGAAACGAGTATTTGAGCGATTCTGTCGTGGACTAAAAGAAGTAAGAGGTTATCTGAGATTTCCGGATATTTATTAAAATAAAATTACCATATTGTTTGTTCTTGAACAAAGACACTATGGGAACTTCCAAGAAGCTAATTTTTTTTTTCTAGAAATCAAGGCTTTTTAATTAAGTTTTTAAAGTTTTTTGAGATGGAATTTCCCTCATCACCCAGGCTGGAGTACAGTGGCATGATCTCGGCTCACTGCAACTGCCACCTCCTGGGTTCAAGTGAAAGTGAATATCCCGCCTCAGCCTCCAAAGTAGCTGGGATTACAGGTCGTCACCACCATGCCTGGCTAATTTTTGTATTTTTAGTAGAGAGGGGAGGTTTCACCATGTTGGTCAGGCTAGCCTTGAACTCCTGACCTCAGGTGATCCGCCTGCCTCAGCCTCCCAAAGTGCTGGGATTACAGGCATGAGCCACTGCGCCCAGTCTCAAGGCATTTTTTGGAGTGGAACTTCCAAGGTAGTGCTTCAGAAAATAGGTGCCTTTCTCTTGTTATTAGAAAGCGATTATGCTTACCTCCCCATTCCACTGTGGTTTAGGGAAGTCTGTGGATCATTATTTGTTTTTTGATTTATTTAATATCGCTCTGGGGTATTCTAAGCATAGAGATGATAGAGAATGTAGCCTGACCATAGACTTACCTGCTAAGAATTCCTATATTCTCCTACTCTCTTGGCATTAAAAATACCACCAACTAATATTCACTGAGTGCTCAGTATGTGCCAGGTACTCTGTTGACTGCTTTACATCAGGGGTCCTCAACCCCCAGGCCACGGACCTGGTACCGGTCTGTGGTCTGTTAGGAACTGGGCCGCACAGCAGGAGGTGAGTAGTGGGCGAGCCAGTATTACTACCTGAGCTCTGCCTCCTGTCAGATCAGCAGAGGCATGAGATTCTCATAGAAGCACAAACCCTATTGTGAACTGTGCATGGGAGGGGTCTAGGTTGCAGGCTCCTTATGAGAAGCTAATGCCTGATGATCTGAGGTGGAACAACAGTTTCATCCCAAAACATTCCCTCCCTACGATCCATGGAAAAACTGTCTTCCAAGACACCAGTCCCTGATGCCAAAATGGTTGGGGACCACTGCTTTACATGGTTCATTTAACTAAATTGGGCCATTTTAATAGTCTGGTAGGGGAGGTATTATTTTCTCTTAAAGGAGTACTATAAATTTACCTTAATTTCATTCATGCCAGGGGAGGGTATACATCTCTCCCCCACTGGTGCTAGGGATGTGCTGAATGAATGGATGTTGGAAAATGCTATCATTTGTTCGCTGTGGTTCTACTTGTAGGTAGAACGGTTAATCCAAGAACGAGGCTGGGAGTTCATGTGGAATGAGCGCCTAGGATACATTTTGACCTGTCCTTCGAACCTTGGAACAGGACTACGAGCTGGTGTCCACGTTAGGATCCCAAAGCTCAGCAAGGTACTGTTATGTGCCCAATGGCCCTAATGGGCCAGGATCAGCTCAGATGTGACTGTGGAGGGAGAAAATATCACTGCCCACTCCTTAACCCTTACTTTCTCTACCTACAATATAAAAATAAGAAAAAATTAAGTTTGCCTCAAAAGACATTTGTATTAGTTAGAATAAAAGTTAAGGGTCTGTAAGAAAAAGATGGTAGCTTCAAGAATAAGGCCTTTACATTTTTCCTCATGTAACAAATTGGGATAGGTAGTCTCTGCTCTCTCTGGTTCTTTCTATCTCCTTTCTCTGTCTCTTCTAGTTCAAGCAGTTCTCAAACATGAGCATGTACAAGATCACCTGAAGGACTTGGTAAAATACAAGTTGCTAGGCCCCACCTGCAGAATTTGCATTTGTAACAAGTTTCCAGGTGATGCTGGGGTTGTTGGTCAAGGGTCTACACTTGGAGGAATGCTGTCTTAGAGCGCTGTTCTTAGAGACCTACAAAGAGACTTAGACTCCCACACAGTAACAGTGGGAGACTTTAACACCCCACTGTCAATATTAGATCAACAAGACAGAAAATTAACAAGGATATTCAGGACTTGGACTCAGCTCTGGACCAAGCAGACCTCATACACACACATCTATAGAACTCTCCACCCCAAATCAACAGAATATATACATTCTTCTCAGCATTACATCACACTTATTCTAAAATCGACCACATAATTGGAAGTAAAATACTACTCAGCAAATGCAAAAGAACAGATACCATAACAGTCTCTCAGACTACAGTGCAATCAAATTAGAACTCAAGATTAAGAAACTCACTCAAAACCGCACAACTACATAGAAATTGAACAATCTGCTCCTGAATGACTACTGGGTAAATAACGAAATGAAGGCAGAATAAGTAAGTTCTTTGAAACCAATGAGAATAAAGACACAATGTACCAGAATCTCCGGGACACAGCTAAAGCAGTGTGTGGAGGGAAATTTATAGCACCAGAGCCTACAGGAGAAAGGAAAGATCTAAAATCGACACCCTAACATCACAATTAAAAGAGCTAGAGAAGTGAGAGCAACAAATTCAAAAGTGAGCAGAAGACAAGAAATAACTAAGATCAGAGCAGAACTGAAGGAGATAGAGACACGAAAAACCCTTCAAAAAAAAATCAATGAATCCAGGAGCTGGTTTTTTGAAAAGATTAATAAAATAGATAGGTCATGAGTCAGACTAATAAAGAAAAGAGAGAAGAATCAAATAGACACAATAAAGAGTGATAAAGGGGATATCACCACTGATCCTACAGAAATACTACCATCAGAGAATAGTATCAACACCTCTGCAAATAAACTAGAAAATCTAGAAGAAATGGATAAATTCCTGGACACATACACCCTTCCAAGACTAAACAAGGAAGAAGTCGAATCTCTGAATAGACCAATAACAAGTTCTGAAACTGAGGCAGTCATTAATAGCCTACCAACCAAAAGTCCAGGACCAGACGGATGCACAGCTGAATTCTACCAGAGGTAGAAAGAGGAGCTGGTACCATTCCTTCTGAAACTATTCCAAACAAAAGAAAAAGAGGGACTCCTCCCTAACTCATTTTATGAGGTTAGCATTATCCTGATACCCAAACCTGGCGGAGACACAATAAAAAAAGAAAATTTCAGGGCAGTAACCCTGATAAACGTCGATGCAAAAATCCTCAATAAAATACTGGCAAACTGAATCCAGCAGCACATCAAAAAGCCTATCCACCACAATCAAGTAGGCTTCATCTCTAAGATGCAAGGCTGGTTCAATATACACAAATCAATAGCACTTACTTAAAAGTGTGAGAGAAAAAAACACTAGTAGGCAAAACTATAGAGACAGTAAAAGATCAGTAGTTGCAAGAGTTTGGGGGAAGGGAGGCAAAGAGGAAAGAGATGAATACATGGAGAATAAGGCATTTTTTAAAAAAGGACAGTGAAACTATGATATATGTTACTGAAATAGTGGATATGTGACATTATGCATTTGTCAGAACTCATATTGCAAAGACAAGGAACAAGGCTAGAATCTCATAACCCAGAAGGATATGCTATTGACATGCAGTTTTGCTACATCCCCAAAGGTAAAAGAACATAGGGCCCTCTCAACCAATTTCAATGACGGTAAAAAAGCACCTGGATAATAACAGACCACTGGTTCAACATATGCAAATCAATAAACGTAATCCAGCATATAAACAGAACCAAAGACAAAAACCACATGATTATCTCAACAGATGCAGAAAAGGCCTTTGACAAAATTCCACAGCCCTTCATGCTAAAAACTCTCAATAAATTTGGTATTGATGGAACATATCTCAAAAAAATAAGAGCTATTTATGACAGACCCACAGCCAATATCATACTGAATGGGCAAAAACTGGAAGCATTCCCTTTGAAAACTGGCACAAGACAGGGATGCCCTCTCTCACCACTCCTATTCAACACAGTGTTGGAAGTTCTGGCTAGGGCAATCAGGCAAGAGAAAGAAATAAAGGGTATTCCGTTAGGAAAAGAGAAGTCAAATTGTCCCTGTTTGCAGATGACATGATTGTATATTTGGAAAACCCCACTGTCTCAGCCCAAAATCTCCTTAAGCTGATAAGCAACTGCAGCAAAGTCTCAGGATACAAAATCAATGTGCAAAAATCACAAGCATTCCTATACACCAATAGACAAACACAGCCAAGTCATGAATGAACTCCCATTCATAATTGCTACAAAGAGAATAAAATACCTAGGAATACAACTTACAAGGGATGTGAAGGACCTCTTCAATGAGAACTACAAACCACTACTCAAAGAAATAAAAGAGGATACAAACAAATGGAAGACTATTACATGCTCATGGATAGGAAGAATCAATTATCGTGAAAATGGCCATACTGCCCAAAGTAATTTATAGATTTAATGCTATCTCCATCAAGCTACCATTGACTTTCTTCACAGAATTAGAAAAAACTACTTCAAATTTCATATGGAACCAAAAAGTAGCCCGTATAGTCAAGACAATCCTAAGCAAAAAGAACAAAGCTGGAGGCATCATGCTGCCTGACTTCAAACTATACTACAAGGCTACAGTAACTAAAACAGCATGGTACTTCTACCAAAACAGAGATATAGACCAATGGAACAGAACAGAGGCCTCAGAAATAATACCACACATCTACAACTATCTGATCTTTGACAAACCTGACAAAAACAAGCAATGGGGAAAGGATTCCCTATTTAATAAATGGTGTTGGGAGAACTGGCTAGCCATATGCAGGAAACTGAAACTGGATCCTTTCCTTACACCTTATACAAAAATTAACTCAAAATGGATTAAACATAAGACCTAAAAACCATAAAAATCCTAGAAAAAAACCTAGGCAATACCATTCAGGACACAGGCATGGGCAAAGACTTCATGACTAAAACACCAAAAGCAATGGCAACAAAAGCCAAAATAGACAAATGGGATCTAATTAAACTAAAGAGCTTCTGCACAGCAAAAGAAACTATCAGAGTGAACAGGCAACCTACAGAATGGGAGAAAAATTTTGCCATCCATCTGACAAAGGGCTAATATCCAGAATCTACAAGGAACTTAAATTTACAAGAAAAAAACAACCCCATCAAAAAGTAGGTGAAGGATATGACCAGACGCTTCTCAAAAGAAGACATTTATGTGGCCAACAAACATGAAAAAAAGCTCATCAGCACTGGTCATTAGATAAATGCAAATTAAAAGCACACTGAGATACCATCTCACACCAGTTAGAATGGCGATCATTAAAAAGTCAGGAAACAACAGATGCTGGAGAGGATGTGGAGAGATAGGAATGCTTTCACACTGTTGGTGGGAACGTAAATTAGTTCAACCATTGTGGAAGACAGTGTGGCGATTCCTGAAGGATCTAGAACTAGAAATACCATTTGACCCAGCAATCCCATTACTGGGTATAGATCCAAAGGATTATAAATCATTCTATTATAAAGACACATGCACACGTGTGTTTACTGATTCACTGTTCACAGTAGCAAAGACTTGGAACCAACCCAAATGCCCATCAATGGTAGACTGGATAAAGAAAATGTGGCACATATACACTATGGAATACTATGCAGCCATATAAAAGGATGAGTTCATGTCCTTTCCAGGGACATGGATGAAGCTGGAAACCATCATTCTAAGCAAACTATCACAAGAACAGAAAACCAAACACCATATGTTCTCAATCATAAGTGGGAGTTGAACAATGAGAACACATGGACACAGGGAGGGGAACATCACACACTGGGGCCTGTCAGGGGTTGGGAGTTTGGGGAAGGGAAGGGATAGCATTAGGAGAAATACCTAATGTAGATGATGGATTGATGGGTGCAGCAAACCACCATGGCACGTGTATACCTATTTAACAAACCTGCACGTTCTACACATGTATCCCAGAACTTAAAGTATATAAACTGTTATCTCTCACTATACGTCTTTTGTCAGTAAATGCACCAATGATTGTGAATCAATTTTGCCTCTTACCACATTTAAGTATTATCCCTTTGTCCTAGGACCCACGCTTTTCTAAGATCCTGGAAAACCTAAGACTCCAGAAGCGTGGCACAGGTGGTGTGGACACTGCCGCAGTCGCAGATGTGTACGACATTTCCAACATAGATAGAATTGGTCGATCAGAGGTAACGTCTCTCTCACTTTTGTAACATGAATTAACAAAATCAGCCTAAGAGAATAGAGAAAAGCAAACAGCCTTACCGTTTTCACAAAATTCAAGACCTCCTCTTCGCCCATCAAGTCCTGAGTTATGTTAGCTTTTCATTCTGTAACATTATTCTTCCATGGGAAGTAACTGCATAAAGGTAAACATAATGTGAGCTGAGAATTTATAGGCAAGTATAGGAATTCACAGTGGGACTGTCACTGACCTGCCATGAGAGCTATTCCAACAATCCTCAGCGAGCAGGAGCTCTGTTATGCTAAAGGACTGCAGTTTTTTATTACTGCAAAGTCAGAACATCTATGCTATCCCTCTGAGGGTGGCAAAATAGTGGAATTTTCTCTTGATTCTGAATTTTCTTTAGTGAAGGCTACAAACAATCATCTTCACTTTGCTGTTCTTAGATACTCAATGGTTTCTAAACTTTTATTTCTTAGGCTAAAGATAGCAAATATGTTATGTGCTAGGTTTAGATAAGTTTGTGCTCATAAAATCCTTAGGATTCTGTGATGAATATGTAGGATGAAAAGGATTCGTAGACTTTGTGTGGCCTGAAACAATGAATGAGGCAAAAAGATGACACGTAAGGAACATGCAGCTGAAAACTAAGCAAATACTGATTGTGGTAAATTATACCAGCTTATCTGAATGTGGTCCCATTGGACATATTATGCCCATCATTAATTTAAAAGCCTCTTCTCATAACAAAACTCTTAATAATTCAGTGACTGGTTATTAAATCTGTGGATTATCAAAGTTCTCTCTTCCTTACCAGTTTGTGAATATTTCACTGCCTATTGATATCCCTACCCGTAGGTACACTGAGGAAAAGAAAAGGAAGAAACACTCAATTAGATCAGCCAGTGTGCTATCAGCTCTGCTAAAGTACCTGAGGGACAAGCAACTATAATACCACAACTTCTGAAATTTACTGAATCATGTGTGGTGCAGTGAATAAAGAAAATCTGGGAGTCTAGCCCTGTTGATTCTAAGATTAACTAGATATTTATTACTGGAAAACAATGTAGTTAATGCTTTAAAAAATGTTAAGTCTAACTATACTAGGCACTCACTATGAAAGTGAGGAAAATGCCAAAAAATAATTTTAAAACACCATTTATTTAACCCAACAACCCTGATAACCATTGTGAACATTATTCTAAATGGCCCTTCATTCTTTTTAAAAACTACTCAAAAAACTTTAAAAATTGTTATAATACGTGTTTAGTATTATAACCAAATACTGGTTATAATTTTTTCCAATGTATTGTATCATGAGCATCTTCCCACAATATTAAGTATTCTTCAAAAACATGATTTTTAATCACAGTAAAGATAATCTATTATCTATTTAATGTTTTCCTGATTTTATGTTTGACCATCTCTATAAATAATTCTAATCACGACTCTGGTTATTTAGTTAGGATATACTGCTAGGAAAGGAATTCCTGGGTTAAAACCAGGGTGCCCTATTTATGACCATGTTTTCTACCAGATTTATACCAAGATAGAGTCTACTGGCATTGAGTGAGAGACCTGTCTCACCATACTCTCACCAACACTGGAAGGGATCAAAGGGATAAGTAGAAAATACGTGTTTCAGTTAGTAGTGACTAACATTCTGATTTAACCCTCTCTTGGAGCCTGTTTCCTTACACATATAAACAGATAGGGAGGCAGCTGGAATATGTGATGCCTAAGAGCTAACATTTAACGATCCCTTCCATCCTTGCTGCTCATTCTTGAGTTGTATAATGTATGTCTGGAATTAACTAATTTCTCTCTTAATTTGGGTTTCCTTGGGGGCAGTGCAAGTCATTTGCTTAGGAGGTGATCCCATGGGGGAAAAAAAAATTAAGTAGATGTGCTCTGGTTTATGGAAAACAAGTATTTGGAAACCAAACTTCTATACATAGTTTAAGAACAGGAATTTTAGAAAGTATATCTTAATTTGTAAAACTTCATTTCATTAATAAGCTTGCCCAGCACAGCACAAACATGATTTAGTTGCTAAACATTTGACATTAATTTTTCAGGAAGACACTCACTGTATTAATGATGACATCTGAACTATATTAGCATACGCAGTGCTCAGATTAGTGGCAGGTCAGAATTCAGATCCAGGCCAAAGAACACCACAAAGGTGTCACTGTAGTCTTACTTTTAGACAAACTCTGATATTGTATAGACTGATAGGAAAAAAATGTTTGAGATGCAAATTAATGGTTTTCATATAGTAAAAAAGCTTTCACATACAAAGTAGTATCCCCATCTTAACTATGGAAAGATTGAGAGAAACCCTTATATCTCTGCCTTCCGTCTCTGAGAAGGAAGAAATTGTTGTGAAGTCCATCTAAGTGGCAAGTTCTCATTTATCCCAGTGCTGTTCCTGTTAATCAATGCCCTGCAGATGTCTTCTATTCAAATTAATCATTCATCTTCTTCACTGTCAAAGGTTGAGCTTGTTCAGATAGTCATCGATGGAGTCAATTACCTGGTGGAGTGTGAAAAGAAGTTGGAGAGAGGCCAAGATATTAAGGTGCCACCCCCTCTGCCTCAGTTTGGCAAAAAGTGAACTTTCCCTTTCCCAGTTTATAAATAATCTGTCTGCTGGTACGACAGACATAAAGGAATCTCTACTCTGAGAGTTTTTGTACACTTGGAAAAATGTAAAATTGTAGATCCTGCCTATCTTTACAATAAAACTCTCCTTAATATATTGTTGCTTTGTTTCTGATTTTTAAAAATAATACTAAGAAGGGCAAACACATCCGATTACAAGTAGACAAGAAGCAAAATATTTTAAGACAATAAAACTAATATTTGTAAGTTTTGATTTAGCCACAACTTACACCTCTAAATAACCCTTTAGCTATCTAGATGTTAGTCAACCCTTTAGGAAATCTCTTATGGACCCCATTGGAAAGTAAGGAATTAATATAATAAGCAAATTTCTGGCAAATGGAGCAAGAGAAGACTTAACTTTTGAAAGTGTGGCAATAAAGACTATACAAATAGAGGCTACTTATTTATTCAGAGTTTGCTGTCACAAGGGTGTCAACCATCATCACTTGCATTTGTCAGTGACTCAAAGGCAGGCAGAGACATGAGAAATCTTTATGGTGAAAGAAAGGGGAGGTTTCAGGTATGCTGATTGGGGTTGCAGGCATAGGGAAGTTGAAGACAGGCTATCTAGAAGTGGGGTATGCTATGTGATTATTTTGGGAAGCATATTTGGTTTTATCTGATTGGTCCTGAGTTGGAGGCAGGGGCAAAAATTAGAGAAGTCGGCAGTCATTGACCAAGTCCTGACCATCCTGTACTGACTATTACAGAGGTTAGGGTTTGGCCTCCTAGAATGACTGCTTTAGAGGTTGTGGGTGAGAGTTCTGTTGTCCTGTGGTCTAGCCATTGTCTCTCTATATACTCAGTCTCTCAAAAACAATTCAAAATTTGATGTCTGAAATACTGAAAATGTTTTTAGTATAATCTGAAAGCAGAATTCTTCCTTCAGCATCCAGATTGTTACCTTGAATCTCGTTATTTTCCTTCTATTCTGTGATGTCTATAGCCTGAAGGAACACGATAGAGTAGGTGGGAGCAATTAATTGTGTAACAAGTTAGGAAACAGCTCCACACACAAAAGATAAATATTTTTTAATAGAAATGAGATCAAGTTATGCACCCTATAGTGAGTGACATCATCCTGTTTGCAGAAGTTGTGGTAAGTTTTAATTTTGCTGTAAGAAACAAGCACATTGGCGATATTACAATCAAAATAAGACCTTTTATAAGATGAGTCCATTGGAAGAGATAAAGGGACTTTTAATTATTAATTAAAATTCTAAATGAATACCATATCTTCCAGCCATGGGAGTCATATAGCATGCAAATAGTTCCTGTTTACTAAGGTCTAGTTCAATCAGTATTCATCAAGCACTCATATGAACAGAGCATGGTTCTAAGTCACAGGCCTTTTAAAATTTGCTGCATTCCTTACATCAGAGGCAGATGCAATGAGAAAGCTTCGATGGGTGAAAAATCATTCTGGCTCTCTTCCTCAGAGGAAGAGAAACTGGGGTCTTCTCCTTGACTTCTGGGCTTCCACAGTAAGTCTGCTTATGGAGACTGAGCTACTCTCCCCTCACACCAAACATCATAAAAGAGCACGTCTGAATGTTCTGAAAGCAGCCAAAATAATTTTTTTTCCCTTGAGACCAAGTCTCACTCTGTCACCCAGGCTGATGAAATGGCACAATCATGGCTCACAGCAGCCTCAAACTCCCAAGCTCAAACAATCCACCCAGCCTCCCACCTCACCCTCCCGAGTAGCTGCGATGACAGGTGCACACCACCATGCCCAGCTAATTTTTTATTTTTTTTGTAGAGATAGGGTCTTACTATGTTGTCCAGGCTGGTCTTGAACTCTTGGACACAAGCAATCCTCCTGCCTTGGCCTCCCAAAGTGCTGGGATAACAGGCATGAGCCACTGTGCCCAGCCTAAAAGAGGTTGTTTTGAGGTCAAAAAATTTGCATGAGATTCAGGCTCATGACCAAAGGTAAATTATTTAACTCAATAGTCTTGATTTCATTTGTAGAATGGAGAGAATTCCCGCCTTACAAAGTTTTTATGATGATTAAATAAGGCAGTGACTTACTTTTTTTTTCCCTTTTACTGTAAAAGGAAAAAAATCATGTGAAAAAATATATTTCACATTAGAACCCAGTACACAAACAGGCAGGCTGCAGGCTCTGGAGACAGCCAGAAAACTGTGAGTGCCCGAGGTGTGAAAGTGTGAAAGGGGGATCATTTGCCCCGCCACACACATCTTCACTGGGGAACCTAAAGGTCCAGATCACAGAAGAATTTGACCTTGCCTGGGAGCTGAGACAAATTTAGAGAGCTGAGTCAAATACAGGGGTAGGGGAAGCAACAGGAAGGGCCCTATGGGAACTCTCCATCCCCAGGGAAGTCATTTCTGACTCTGTCTCTCAGGTATCCTTGGGGAGGGCTGCCAGTGAAATTGGGGAAGGACCACAAGGAGAAGGAAATTTCCAGCTGAACTTTGTAACAATTTCCACCAAACACAAAGTCTCCAGGACAGAACCTGGGGAGCGGGCAAACCAGGAGTGCAGATACAAGCACAGAAGCTGTGGCAGGCAGGGAGGCATGAAATCTGAAAGCCCTGCTTGCTTCCTCAGTCGGGAGGCATGGTGCCTGGGGCAAGTTCTCAGCCCCACTCACCGGCTGCCTGGAAATAAACTCAGTGCAGCTCAGCATGGGGCAACCTGGCCTCACGGGTTGCGTGGGAGCTGGTAATGCCTGTAACTGCCAGCATTCTCCCACTTCCCTGGCAACATGCACGACAAAGCAAAGGCAGCCATAATCCTTCTGGAAACCTAACTCCATTGGTCTGAGAACCACACCCCCACATCCCACAGCAGCTGCAGCAACCCCTACCCAAGGAGAGTCTGAGCTCAGACACACCTAACCTTGCCCCTACCTGATGGTCTTTCTCTATCTGCCCTGGTAGCCAAACACAAAGGACATAGTCTCTTGGGAGCTCTATGGCCCCGCCCACTGCCTGATTCTCCCTATACTACTGCAGCTGACACTCTCTTGAAAGTGCCACCTCCTGGCTAGAGGCCAACAAACACAAAACTAGCACACTAAACAAAAATACAACCAAGGACCCTCACAGAGTCCATTTCACCCCCCTGCTGCCTCCACCAGAGCAGGTGCTGGTATCTATGGCTGAGAGACCTGAAGACAGATCACATCACAGGACTCTTTGCAGACAATCCCCAGTACCAGGCTAGAGCTTATTAGCTCTGCTGGGTGGCTAGATACAGAAGAGAAATAACAATCACTGCAGTTTGCCTCTGAGGAAGCCACATCCCTAAGGGAAGAGGGAGAGCGCCACATCCCTAAGGGAAGAGGGAGAGCACCACATCAAGGGAGCACCCTGTGGGACAAAAGAATCTGAATAGCAGCCTTCAGTCCTAAATCTTCCCTCTGACATAGTCTACACAAATGAGAAGGAAACAGAAAAAACAATCCTGGTAATATGATAAAACAAGGTTCTTAATACTGCCAAAAGATCACACTGGCTCACCAGCAATGAATCCAAACCAAAAAGAAATCTCTGAATTGCCAGAAAAATAATTCAGAAGGTCGATTATTAAGCTACTCAAGGAGACACCAGAGAAAGGTGAATACCAACTTAAAGAAAATTTTAAAATGTTACAGGATATGGATGAGAAAATCTCCAGAGAAATACCATAAATAAAAAACAATCACAACTTCTGGAAATGAAGGATGCACTTAGAGAAATACAAAATACAACGGAAAGTCTCAGCAATAGAATCAAACAAATAGAAGAAAGAACTTTAGAGCTCAAACACAAGGCTTCTGAATTAACCCAATCCAACACAGACAAACAAAAGAGAATTTTAAAAAATGAACAAAGCCTCCAAGAAGTTTGGGATTATGTTAAACAACCAAATCTAAGAAAACTTGGTATTCCTGAGGAAGAAGAGAAATATAAAAGTTTGGAAAACATATTTGAGGAAATAATCAAGGAAAAACTTCCCCTGCCTTGCTAGAGATCTAGATACCCACATACAAGACGCTCAAAGAACACGTGGGAAATTCAATGAAGAAAGATCATTGCCTAGGCACAGAGTCATCAGGTTACCTAAAGTCAAGACGAAGGAAGGAATCTTAAGAGCTGTGAGGCAAAAGCATCAGGTAACCTATAAAGGAAAACCTATCAGAGTAGCAGGAAGGGATTGGGGTCCTATCTTTGGCCTCCGTAAACAAAACAATTATCAGCCAAGAATTTTGCATCTGGGAAAACTAAGCTTCCTAAATGAAAGACACAGTCTTTTTCAAACAAACAAATGCTGAGAGAATTTGCCACTACCAACCCAGCACTACAAGAACTGTTAAAAGGAGCTCTAAATCTTGAAACAAATCCTTGCAATACATCAAAATAGAACCTCCTTAAAGCATGAATTTCACAGGACCTATAAAACAAGATTACAATGGAAAACAAAACAAAACAAAGCCCAGGTATTCAGGCAACAAATACCACATGAATATAATAGTACCTCACATCTCAATACTAACTTTGAATGTAAATGGCCTAAATGCTCCACTTAAAAGATACAGAATGGCAGAATTGTTATGAATTCACCAACCACGTATGCGCTCTCTTCAAGAGATTCACCTAACACACAAGAACTCACATAAACTTAAGGTAAAGGAGCGGAAAAACATATTCCAGGCAAACAAACACCAAAAGCAAGCAGGAGTAGCTATTCTTATCTCAGACAAAACAAATTTTAAAGCAACAGCTGTTAGACAAAGAGGGACATTATACAATAATAAAAGGACCTGTCCAATAGGAAAATACTACAATCCTAAACATATTTGCACCTAACACTGGAGCTCCCAAATTTATAAAACAATTACTGCTAGACCTAAGAAATGAGATAGACAGCAACATAATAATAATGGGAGACTTCAATACTCTACAGACAGCACTAAACAGATCATCAAGATAGAAAGTCAACAAAGAAACAATGTACTTAAGCTATAACCTACAACAAATGGACTTAACAGATATTTACAGAACATTCTACCCAACAAATATAAAATATACATTCTATTCATCAGTACATGGGATATTCTCCAAGACAGACCATACGATAGGCCACAAAACAAGTCTCAATAAATTTAAGAAAATCGAAATTATATCAAGTACTCTCTCAGACCATAGTGGAATAAAAGTGGAAATCAACTCCAAAAGAAATCCTTAAAATGATGCAAATACATGGAAATTAAATAACCTGCTCCTGGAATGATTCTTGGGTCAACAATGAAATCTGAAATCAAGATGAAAATTTAAAAATTCTTTGAACTGAATAATAGTGACACAATCCATCAAAACCTCTGGGATACAGCGATCCATCAAAACCTTAGGCAGTGCTAAGAGAAAGTTCATACCATTAAACGTAAACGTCTACCTCGAAAAGTCTGAAAGAGCACAAATGGACAAACTAAGGTCACACCTCAAGGAACTAGAGAAACAAGAACAAACCAAACCCAAACCCAGAGGAAGAAAAGAAAAATAACAAAGATCGGCCAGGTGCAGTGGCTCACGCCTGTAGTCCCAGCACCGTGGGAGGCCGAGGCAGGCGGATCATGAGGTCACGAGTTCAAGACCAGCCTGGCCAACATGGTTAAACTGCATCTCTACTAAAAATACAACAACAACAACAAAAATAACTGGGCTTGGTGGCAGGCACCTGTAATCCCAGCTACTCGAGAGGCTGAGGCAGGAGAATCTCTTGAACTTGGGAAGTGGAGGTTGCAGTGAGCCAAGATCACGCTATTGCACTTCAGCCCAGGCGACAGTGTAAGTCTCCATCTCAAAAAAAAAAAAAAAAAAAAAAAAAAGACAAAAGAAAAAATATATAACAAAGATCAGAGCAGAAGTAAATGAAACTGAAACAAACAAAAATACATAAAATAAATGAAACAAAAAGCTATTTCTTTGAAAAGATAAATAAAATTGATAGACCATTAGCAAGACTAACCAAGAAAAGGGGAGAAGATCCAAATAAGCTCAATTAGAAATGAAACAAGAGATATTACAACCGATACCACAGAAATACAAAAGATCATTCAAGGCTACTAGAACACATTTATGTGCATAAACTAGAAAACCTAGAGGAGATGGATAAGTTCCTGGAAATATACAACCCTCCTAGATTAAACCAGGAAGAAACACAAACTCTGAACAGACCAACAACAACAAAATCAGGACCAGATGGATTCACAGCTGAATTCTATCAGATATTCAAAGAAGGACTGACAATATTCCAAATACTGACACTATTCGAAAAGATAGAGAAAGACAGAATCCTCCAAAAATCTTTCTGTGAAGCCAGTATCATCCTAATACCAAAATCCAGGAAAGGACATAACAAAAAAAGAAAACTACAGATCAATTTCCCTGAGGAACACAGATGTAAAAATCCTCAACAAAATACTAGCTAATCGAATCCAACAGTATATCAAAAAGATAATCCACCATATCAAGTGGGTTTCACACCAAGGATGCAGGGATGGTTTAACATCCACAAGTCAATAAATGTGATACCTCACATAAATAGAATTAAAACAAAAATCACATGATCATCTCAATAGATGCAGAAAAAGTATTTGACAAAATCCAGCATCCTTTTATGATGAAAGCCCTCAGCAAAACTGGCATAGAAGGGACATACCTTAAGGTAATAAAAGCCATCTATTACAAACCCACAGCCAGTATTATACTGAACTGGGAAATGTTGAAAGCATTCACCCTGGAACAAGACAAGAATGTCCACTTTCACCACTTCTATTCAACACAGTACTGAAAGTCCTAGCCAGGGCAATCAGATAAGAGAACAAATAAAGGGCATCCAAATTGGTAAAGAGGAAGTCACACTGTCACTGTTTGCTGATGATAAGATCATACACCTAGAAAACCCTAAAGAATCCTCCAAAAAGCTCTGGAACAAAAAAATGAATTCAACGAAGTTTCAGTATACAAAATTAGAGTACACAAATCAGTAGCACTGCTATAACACAACAGTGACCAAACTGACAATCAATCAAGAACTCAACCACTTTTACAATAGCTACACACACACACACACACACACACACACATATACTCCAAAATAAAAACCACTGAGGAATATACCTAACCAAGGAGGTAAAAGACCTCTATAAGGAAAACTACAAAACACTGCTGAAAAAAATCACAGACGACACACACAAATGGAAACACATCCCATGCTCATGGATGCGTAGAATCAACATTGTGAAAATGACCATACGGCCAAAAGCAGTCTACAAATTCAATGCAATTCCCACCAAAATACCACCATCATTCTTCACAGAACTAGAAAAAACAAACCTAAAATTCATGTGGAACCAAAAAGGAGCCCACATAGCCAAAGCAAAACTAAGCAAAAAGAACAAATCTGGAGGCATCACATTACCTGACTTCAAACTATGCTATAAGGTCATAGTCACCAAAACAGCACGGTACTGGTATCCTCATCTCTCACCTTATACAAAAATCAACTGAAGGTGGATCAAAGACTTAAATCTAAGATCTAAAACCATAAAAATTCTAGAAAATAACATTGGAAAAACTCCTCCTAGACACTGGCTTAGGCAACTACTTCATGTCCAAGAACCCAAAAGCAAATGCAATAAAAACAAAGATAAATAGGTGGAAATTAAACTAAAAAGATTCTGCAAAGCAAAAGAAACAATCAAACAGACAACCCACACAGTGGGACAAAATCTTCACAATCTATACATCTGACAAAGGACTAATATCCAGAATCTACAAGGAACTCAAATTGGAAAGAAAAAAAAAAACAAACAATCCCATCAAAAAGTGGGCTAAGGACAGGAATGGACAATTCTCAAAAGAAGATATACAAATGACCAACAAACATATGAAAACATGCTCAAAATCACTAATGATCAGGGAACTGCAAATCAAAACCACAATGCAATACCACCTTACTCCTGCGAGAATGGCCAGAATAAAAAAATAATAGATGTTGGTGTAGAGGTGGTGAAAAGAGAACACTTTCACACTGCTGGTGGGAATGTAAACTAGTACAACCACTATGGAAAACAGTGTGGAGATTCCATAAAGAACTAAAAGTAGATCTACCATTTGATCCAGGAATCCCACTACAATCCCACTATTGGGCATCTACCCAGAGGAAAATAAAACATCACACAAACAAGATACTTGCACATGCATGTTTATAGCACCACAATTCACAACTGCAAAAATACGGAACCAGCTCAAATCCCCATCAATCAACGAGTGGATAAAGAAAATGTGGTATATATACTTGGAATACTACCCAGTCATAAAAAGGAACAAAATAATGGCATTTGCAGCAACCTGGATGGAACTGGAGACTATTATTCTAAGTGAAGTAACTTAGGAATGGAAAACCAAACAGTGTAGGTTCTCACTCATAAGTGGGAGCGAAGCTATGAGGACACAAAGGCACAAGAATGATACAGTGGACTTTGAGGACTGGGAGTAAAGGGTGGGAGGTGGGTGAGGGATAAAAGACTACATATCTGGTACACTGTACACTACTCGTGTGATGAGTGCACCAAAATCTCAGAAATCACCACTAAAGAACTTATTCATGTAACCAAACACCCCCTGTTCCCCAAAAACCTATTGACATAAGAACAGAAACAAAGCAAATTACAAGAAAAAAGAGTAAACAAGCAAACACACAAGTCATCCAGACATTAATGAGTCAATAAGAAGATTTTAAGAACAACTTTATGCCTATACATTTGACAATTTCAATGAAATGAGAACATTCCTTGAAAAACCATCTGACAAAAACTGAAAGATATGATTTGGATTCGAAAAATTTACCCTATTACTTAAAAAACAAAAAAATTTTCACAAACAAAATTCTAGTGATCTCTTTCAGTGAAATCTTCAAAACATTTAAGAAATAACACACTTAGATAAACCCTTCTAGAGAACAGAAAAAAAAAAGTTATATTTACCAACATATGATTTTTTCTTTTTTTTTTTTTTGAGATGAGTTCTCATTCTGCCACCCAGGCTAGAGTGCAGTGGCACAATCTTGGCTCACTGCAACCTCCACCTCCCAAGTTCAAGCAATTCTCACGCCTCAGTCTTCCAAGTAGCTGGGATTACAGATGCGCACTACCATGCCCAGCTAATTTTTGTATTTTTTACTGGAGACAGGGTTTCATCAAGTTGGCCCGGCTGGTCTCGAACTCCTGGTCTCAGGTGATCTGCCTGCTTCGGCCTCCCAAAGTGCTGAGATTACAGGCATGTGCCACTGCACCAGGCCTTGCCATTTTTTTTTTTCTTTTTTTAGACAGGTTCTCTCTCTGTTACCCAGGCTGAAGTGCAGTGGCAGGATCACAGCTCACTGCAGCCTGAAAACTCCTAGGCTCAAGTGATCCTCCTGTCTTGGCCTCCCAAAGTGCTGGGATTACAGGCTTTAGACACTGTGCCCAGCCCCAATTTATAACTTTGATAAACAAGCCTGACAAGTGTATTACAAGGAATAAAAATGGCAGTACAGACTCCAACATAAATGTAAATGCAATAATTAAAAAAACAAAACCCAGTACACACATATATGAATATCCAAGTGAATGTATATAAAATCCAAACAAAGCTTTCATGTAACAAAAGTTACCCTTACAATCTGAGATGCACTCTGATACTTTATTCTATACTGTCTTAATCTCCTCCAATTTTAAAAAATTCTGATTGTAATACATTAAATGGATTTCACAACACATTAAGGGCATAAAATTCAGTTTGAAAAACAGACATAATTACCTGGCTCAATAATCACTAAATTCCCTCCTCCATTCTTTTTATTCTTCTTTTAACTCTAAATATTTTGTTCCATTTTCTTCTTTCTCCATGTTTTTTGACGAAAATTCATGGTTATGCAAATAGTTGTTTTTCTACATGTAATGTGTCATTTTTCTGATGGCTTATAAGATTTTCAGCAGTTAATGTGCCTAGGTGATTTTCTTCATATTTATATTTATTTGAGTTTCACCGAGCTTCTTATGTTGATTTATACCTTTTACAAAGTTTGGAAAGTTTTTGGTTATCATTTCTTCAAATGCTTTTTTCTGTCTCATTCTCTATCTTTTCCTTTTTAGGACTCACAATTAGACATATACTGGACCTACTGCTATTGTTCCACAGTACTCTAAGTGTCCATTTTTAAAATAATTTCCCCCCTTTTCTGTTTATTTCATCATTTCCTTTTCTTCAGAATGAATAAGTTCTATTGTTCTATCTTTAAATTTCTAAATTCTTACCTCTCTATTCGACCTCTGTCCTCTCTATTCTGCTACTGAGCTCAACCAGTAATCTTTTTTCATTACAGATATTTTAACTTTTACTTCTTAAGTTTTCATTTTTTTTTTTTACATATTCTATTTCTCTGCTGAGATATTCTATCTTTTCATTCATTGTAAACATCTTTGCCTTTATTCATTGAGCACAGTTAGAATAGCTGGCATAAAGTCCTTGTGTTGTATCTTTTGGTCACCTTGTTCATCTCTGGCTAAACCTCTGTTGGCTGTCTTTTTTCTTGTCATATTTTCCTAGTTCATTCTATGTCAAGTAATTTTGGATTATATCGTGGACATTGAGAATGTTATATTTTGTATAACCTGAGTTCTACTGTATTGCTTTAAAAATTACTGAGGTATTTGTCTTAGCAGGCAATTACCTTGATTAGACTCAAACTGTGGCCTCACCTGCAATGACTGCAAGTTCAATATACAGTTAAGTTATTTAAGCCTCAGTGGTTGTTTTGAAGCTGCTTCATTCACGTGTAGTTCAGGGGTCAAGTAAAGATTTGAGCAGAGTTCATCCAGAGAACCTGGACCTCCACTTCTCTGGGTCTCTCCTCTAGAATATCCCCTCTGGTGGCTATGCTTATTCCAGGCTCCATCTCCTGGTTTACCAGGCCAGAAAAGAGCTTGGTTCTCTATTGGAGTCTTAGCCACTCCACGCTGTACTGTATCTATGGCTTATGCAGGCTAATGCTGCAAAATTTGAAATGTACTTTGTGCAATCTCAACCTCTAAGATTTGAATACTCTCCAAAAGCTACCTGCTTTTTTCCCATCTCCAGAGTTCTTGTATAATTTTAAAAATTTAATAAGAGTTTATAGTTCTTATCTGTAGGAGAGTGTGCCTATTAGGAGCATACTGCATCACAGAAGTAGACCTCTTTCTTCTTCCAAGACTTTTAAAGAAAACTGATTCTATTTTAATAGGAAAGGGGAGGAAAAAATTAATCTTCTGACAAAACACTTTAAAGTCATCAATAAATTAATTCCAAATGAAGGAAGAAGAATACAATTCTTTTCATTGGGATAAGTGCAATAAATTACAGTATCTGTGGAAAGCCAACTATATCCACAATTACATCGAATATAAATAGTTGGCTGGGCACAACGGCACATGCTTGTAATCCCAGCACTTTGGGAGACCGAGGTGGGAGGATTGCTTGAGGTCAGGAGTTTGAGACCAGCCTGGCCAACATGGTCAAACCTCACCTGTACCAAAAATACAAAAATTAGCTAGGCATGGTGGTACATGCCTGTAATTCCAGCTACTCAGGAGGCTGAGGCATGATAATTCCTTGAACCTGGGAGGCAGAGATTGCAGTGACCCAAGATTGTGCCACTGTACTCTAGCCTGGGCAACAGGGCGAGACTCCGTCTCAAAAAAAAAAAAAAAAGACAAACTACAGCTACAGGCAAAATCTGACTCGTCGGAGCCATACATTCATTTACATACTGTCTGTGGCTGCTTTTGTACTACAATGACAGATCTCAGTAACTGCAAAAAAGACCGTATCGTCCACAAAACTCAAAATATGTAGTATGTGGCTCTTTACAGAAAAAAAAAAAAAAAATTGTGTCAATCGCTGGTCCAAACCCTCCACTTAAAAGGCAGAGACCATTAGGCTGGGGAAAAAATTTTAAAAACCAATATCCTGTGTACAGGAAACTCACTTTAAATATAAAGACACAAAAAGTAAAAGGATGAAAAAAGACATACTGTGAAAATACCAATCAAAAGAAAGAGTGTTCTATTTTATTACTAAAGTATACTCCAGAAAAAAAGCATAAAGGGGAGCATTTCATAATTATGCACATGTCAAATTCATTAAGACTTAAACATTCTAAATATGCGCTCATCTAATAACAAGTTTCAAAATATATGATGCCAAAACTAACAGAACTGCAAGAGGAAATAGACAAAAACGCAATATGTCTTACTCTTAGAATTCCATAGAACAAGTACACAAAGTATCAAGAAAAAAACAGGAGACTTAATAAAGAGTATCAACTGTGTTTTGGGCTGCCAAGAAGCAGGCACTAAGACAGGATTTAACATGAAAGTGATTTTTGTGGGAAAGGATAAGAAGTAGATACTTTCAAATCAGTACGCTAGACTGAGAGGGAAGGCGGCAAGAAGGGGTAAGGCGGCAAGAAGGGGTAGGAAAAGTCCCAGACCAGAAAGTTTCAACCAGGCCAATGGATTCAGCCGTCTTCACACCCACTCTAAGAGTTTTGTATCTCCTAAGGCAAGAATGGACTTTACTCAGTTATGAGCTGAACACAGACTACAGGAAGCCTGGCCTCAGTGTCAACACAATGGTTCATCCAGAGGGGCAGTAACTGAGGTTATTTGTCAATTATGGTCCCCACAAGAGGGAATTTGTTATATATTTTCATGGCCACCACAGTCCACTGTGCATCATACAAATTTACTTCAGGGAAAAGCTCTTCCATGACTTCTATTGGTCTCACATCCTAAGGAACATCTTAGAAGAGGGAGGTTAGTGGTATGAACTAAAGTCCCATTGCTGCTACTCATCTTCAACCTCCTCCATTATCTATTCTAAATTTCCCTCACTTTCATCTATCACTTTGGTCGACTTTGGTGGCTTACTTCATTGTGTAAACCAAACATTCAGCCCTGAGCCTGCAATTACATGCTCTCAGGCCAGGGTTGTATCACATCTCTGTCAAGTTACAACAGAACAAGTTAACAGTAAGAACCAGGAGGCAGCCAAGTCTCTTATTCCCCACTGCTCCCTGCTCTATGTAAAAACAGCCTTTTTTTTTTTTTTTTTTTTTGGTTGTTTTGTTTTTGAGACAGGGTCTCACTCTGTTGCCCAGGCTGGAATGTAGTGGCACAATCATAGCTCCCTGCAGCCTCAATCTCCTGGGCTCAAGCAATCCTCCTGCCTCCGCCACCTGAGTGGCTGGGACTACAGGTATGTGCCACCATGCTTGGCTAATTTTATATATATATATATAAAATATATATAAATATATATATAATATATATATATAAAATATATATAAGTGTATATATATATATATATATATTTATTTATTTATTTTATATAGAGATGAAGTCTCACTACATTGCCTAGGCTGGTCTTAAACTCTGACCTTAAGTGATCCTCCCACCTCAGCCTCCCAAAATGCTAGGTTTATAGGTATAAGCCACCACACCTGGCCAGCTCTACCTTTCTGCTCCCAAAATTGACTCCCCTTTCACAACAGTGACCCCTCTTGTCAACTGTAGTCCCTAGACAAAAAAAATTTCATTCCTTTTGATTGTCAAAAACTATTTCATACCAACTTTTTGAAATTTAAAATTGAATCAAGCATAATTTTTAAGTGCAAATCAGGGATATATAGCTATTACTCAATTTTAATGGAGAAAAGCTTTGTTCTAAAATGACAAAATATCTAATGTATTTGATAGTCATTTGTTTATTTCATTTCTCATCTATGCAGGGAACTAACCAGGAGCTTAAAATTTTATTGGGAGACAGAATACATGAGGGGGCCTCAAAACCCTCAAAAAAACGTTAAGGTCAGTTAATAAGACTTCCATCTGAAAATTAAACTAGAAAAATCTGCACAAAGTGGAGATCAGCCATCTGTAAAATGAAACCGAAGAACCACCCAGGAGGCAAGATTGGAATTGGATGATTCAGAAAAGGATGCTGAACCAACTTCATTTTACCCTTTCTTTTTTTTTTTTTTTTAAATACAGAGAAGGCAAATGGTTATCATGGAACCTAAAAAAGGGGAATTAAGAAATCATAACTGGGCCAGGAGCAGTGGCTCATACTTGTAATCCCAGCACTTTGGGAGGCCGAGGCAGGGGGATCACCTGAGGTCAGGAGTTCGAGATCAGCATGGCCAACATGGTGAAACCTTGTCTCTACTAAAAATACAAGAAATTAGCCAGGCGTGGTGGCAGCTACTTGGGAGGCTGAGGCATGAGAATTGCTTGAACCTGGGAGGTGGAGGATGCAGTGAGCCAAGATCATGCCACTGCACTCCAGCCTGGACAACAAGAGTGAAACTTCATTTCCAAAAACAAACAAACAAAAAAAGACCAAGATCATAACTGATGAATAAACGTTCAGCATCACCAGAGAAAGCTCTATTCACCCTAGGGTGGAAATGGGGTTAGACTGTTTGACCATGTTCAACCAATCACTTATCTGAGTTCTGTGAAAACACCCACACAAGAAATGAAGGATTAAAGAGGTGTACCCATAATTAATCATGTATTCATTCTGCAAACATAATCTATATCTGAAAATGAGTAAACCTAGTTTGAGGCATGTAATTATGAAACTGTAAAAGCAGGATTTAAGAAGTTTTTTAATAGCTTCATGAAACTTAGAGTTACAGTGGAAATCCAATGAAATGATATTATCATTTACTTTTTACTACATACATGAGATTCCCTATTCTTCAAAAGTGTATTAGACTCATAAACTGTATCTATATTCAACCTGAATGCCAAAATTTGGCATCATCACAAATTCTTTGTTTGCATAAAACTTGTTTTTGGCATAAAAGTAATTATGAAAATAGAAAACTCTTTTAAATAATGTAGATGGGGCCAAAAAGGAAGACACTGGGCTCCTGTATTATAAAAACTGTGCTGCTGAAGACATGTGCAAACATGCATAAAACAGATGTCAATATAGACAATTTGTGAACACTGCAGACAGGGCCTGAATTACTTTGAACTCATCAGGGCTGATGAGGCACTAACTGCATTCAGGTGCACTTCAATCAGAACTAGATTATACCATTAAAATTAACGAGCCACAAAAAGACTTTAATGAATAAAAGAGGACTGGTATTAAAATCTTTTACACATTTTACTCATTTGGCAACAATGTGGTTAACAGTGCAGTAACATCTCTTTCTGGTAGACAGGTAAAATTTTTAATTATTCAAGCTTTTTTTTTTTTTTTTTTTAAGCTGGAGTCTCACTCTGTCACCCAGGCTGGAGTGCAGTGGCACAATCTCAGCTCACTGCAACCTCCTCCTCCCATGTTCAAGCAGTTCTCTTGCCTCAGCCTCCTGAGTAGCTGGGATTACAAGGGCCTGCCACGACGCCTGGCTAATTTTTGTATTTTTGGTAGAGATGGGGTTTCACCACGTTGGCCAGGCTGGTCTCAAACTCCTGACCTCAAGTGACCTGCCCGCCTCAGCCTCCCAAAGTGCTGGGATTACAGGCGTGAGCCACCACGCCCAGCCTCAAGATGGTTTTTAAGTAACACACTCCCTGGCACATCACTTCCATATTCACTTAAAATGTCCTATTGCTTTAGTTTAATTAAAAAGAGATCAACTTACCTTTCACCATCCTGTTATTTTTAAAAATAGAAACAAAACATCTTTCTCTAATCCCAAATTTTCTCATTATACGCTGAGGTGTTGTTTTTTCCCTCTTTTAAGTTGTTAGCACTTTTCTAAGCCAAAAAGGCCCCAATTTAAAAAAACAAAAAACAAAAAACAAAAAAAACCCTCTTTTCTAGGAATATATTCCCCATTCCATGACAGGGATGGAAAGTCCAACCATCTTCAAATAGGGCTACTATAAGATTCTGCAATATATGAAGTTGGCAAGGAAAGATGAATATTTGTCAGGTATCAATGTGTCCTTTATTATTAGCCCAGCAAGTAACAGAATGAAATACTAGACAATCTCAGGAAGGTAACATGGCCATATCTCTCAGCACAGGGAAGGAAATAGACATTTAAAATTCTGGATCCACAAAACCTCACATATCAATATTAATCTTGAATGTAAATGGTCTAAATGCCCCCACTTAAAAGGCACAGAATGACAAGCTGGATTAGAAAAGCAAGACCTATCCATCTGCTGTCTTCAAAAGACCAATCTCACACATAACGACACCCACAGACTCAGTAAAAGTTTGGGAAAAGATCTGTCATGCAATGGAAAACAAAAGAGTAGGGGTCACTATTTTTATATCAGATAAAACAGACTGTAAACCAACAACAGTAAAAAAAGGACAAAGAAGGGCATTATATAATATAATGATAAAGGGTTCAATTCAACAAGACGACGTAACTATCCTAAATATATATAAGCACACAACATTGGAGCAACAAGATTCATAAAACAAGTACTTCTAGATCTACAAAAAGAATTAAGACACCCACCCAATAATAGTGGAAGACTTCAACACCACATTGACAACATTAGAAAGATCATCAAGGTAAAAAACTAACAAAGAAATTCTAAACTGACATTTGACATTTGACCAACTGGACCTAACAGACATCTATAAAATACTCCACCTATCAATCACAGAATATACATTCTTATTTTATGTTCCGGGGTACATATGCAGGATGTGCAGGTTTGTTACCTAGGTAAACGTGTGCCATGGAGGTTTGCTGCTCCTGTCAACCCATCACCTAGGCATTAAGCCCAGCATGCATTAGCTATTTTTCCTGATACTCTTCCTCCCCTAGCCCCTGACCCCGCCGACAGGCCCTCGTGTGTGCTGTTCCCCTCCCTGTGTCCATGTGTTCTCACTGTTCAGTTCTCACTTACAAATGAGAATATGCAGTATTTGGTTTTGTGTTCCCGCTTTAGTTTGCCACAAGACACATTCTTATCTGCACATGGGAACATACTCCAAGATCAACCACATACCGGCTATAAACCAAGTCTTAATCAACTAAAAAAAAAATCAAAATCATACCAACCATACCAAGAAGATTGCTCAAAACCACACAATTACACGGAAATTAAACAACTTAGTCCCAGAGGACTTTTGGGTAAACAAGAAAATTGGGGCAGAAATCAAAAAATTCTTTGAAAGAAATGAAAATAGAAAGACAACATACCAAAATATCTAAGATATAGCAAAAACTATACTTGAAATGTTAGAAAAATCTCAAATTAATGACCTAACATCACACATAGAGGAACTAGAAAAATAAGAACCCCAAAGCTAGCAGAAGAAAATAAATTTTAGTTATTTCAGAGCAGAAGCTAACAAAATTCAGACCCAAAAGTCCATACAAAGAATCAATAAAACCAAAAATTGGTCTTCTGAAGGATAAAAAAGATCACAGACCACTACCTAGATTAACAACGAAAAAAGAGAGATAATCCAAATAAGCAGTTAGATAGGACAAAGGTGGCCAGGCATGTTGGCTCATGCCTGTAATCCTAGCACTTTAGGAGGACAAGGTAGGTGGATCACTTGAGCCCAGGAGTTCAAGACCAGCCTGGGTAACATGATGAAACCCTGTCTCTACAGAAGTTAGCTAGGCAAGGTGGCATGCACTTAGTCCTAGCTACTTGGGAGGCTGAAGTGGGAGGATTACCTGAGCCCAGGGAGGTTGAGACTTCAGTGAGCCATGATTATGGCACTGCACTCCAGCCTGGGCAAAAGGGTGAGACCCTGTCTCTAAATAAATGAATGACAAAGGTGATATTACCACCAATTCCACAGAAATACAAAAGATCCTCAAAGACTATTACGAACACCTCTATGCACACAAACTAGAAAATCAAGAGAAAATGGACACATTCCTAGAAACACACAATCTCCCAAGATTGAATCAGGGAGAAATTCAAACCCTGAATAGACCAATATCAAGTTCTGAAATTGAAATCAGTGACAAAAAAAAGTATCTATAAGCCAATAAAAGCCCCAGACCAGATGGATTCACAGCAGAATTCTACTAGACACACAAAGAAGAGCTGGTACCAATTCTACTTAAACTATTTAAAAAAAAAAAAAAATCAGGGAAGAACCTCTTCCTAAATCATTCTATGAAGCCAGCATCACCCTGACACCAAAACCTGGCAAAGACACAACAACAACAAAAAAGAGAAAACTATAGGCCAGTATCCCTGATGAACACAGATGCAAAGATCCTGAACAAAAATACTAGCAAACTGAATACAACAGCACATCAAAAAGTTAATTTACTACGATCAAGTAGGCTTCATTCCCAGAAAGCACAGTTAGCTCAACATGTGCAAATCAATAAATGTGATTCAGCCCATAAACAGAAGTAAAACAAAAACAATATAATCATCTCAACAGACACACACAAAAAGCTTTTGATAAAATCTAATATCCCTTCATAATAAAAATCCTCAAGAAACTATGCATCAAGGTGTTGTGGGCTCCTTCACTCCCATAGTTTGGTGAGTTCCAAGTTCTTGTCCCATGACCAAGAGGAATGAGGTTCATGGACACCAGAGAGTAAGTAGGGCATAGATTTTTATTAAGCAACAGGAAAAGCTCTCAGCAGCAAGACTTGAAAGTGGGCTGATGCCTATGGGCTTGTCCCCAGGGGTTTTTGTCCCCCCTTTCCAGGGGCGTTTTTCTCATTTGCATCTTGCACAACCCTCTACGTCCTGGTTGCTTCCTGATCCCACTTCTTTCTGCACAGGTGCATTCTTGTCCAAGGTTACTCCATCTTCGTTATTACCCATAAACATCACAGAAAAGCCCACTTGGCAGAGGGGGGGTGAAACTACCATGCAGATGTCATGTTAACTATGTATATATAATGAGCTGGGTCAAGTTAAGGACGTTACGTTTATTTACTGCACCTGCGCCTAAGTTGGGACACTCCCTTCTTGGGCAAACATCCTGGTGTAAGAGGAAGCTCTTCACCACATTTCCACGTGCTTGCTACATAACAGGGGCAGTGCAGCTGTGGTCCCAAAAGTGTTGTTCTTCTCCAAAGACCTTCCCTAATTGCCTAGCCAACCCCTAACCGCCTCCTCTCTCAAAAGGAACATACTCCAAATAATAAGAGCCATCTATGACAAACCCATAGCTAACATCATACTGAACAAGCAAAAACTGGAAGCATTTCCCTTGAGAACTGGAGTAAGACAAGGATGCCTTCTCTTACCACTCATATTCACCACAGTACTAGAAGTGCTAGCCAGAGCAATCAGGCAAGAGAAAGAAAGAAAAGGCATCCAAATAGGCAAAGAAGAAGTGAAACTATCTGTCTTCATGGATGATATGATTCTATACCTAAAAAACCCTAAAGCTGGCTGGGTGTGGTGGCTCACGCCTGTAATCCCAGCACTTTGGGAGACCAAGGTGGGAGGATCACGATGTCAGGAGTTCGAGACCAGCCTGACCAACATGGTGAAACCCCATCGCTACTAAAAATACAAAAAAAAAAAAAATTAGCCAGGCATGGTGGTGCATGTCTATAATCCCAGCTACTCAGGAGGCTGAGGCAGGAGAACCTGAACCCGGGAGGTGGAGGTTGCATTGAGCCAAGATTGTGCCACTGCACTCCAGTCTGGGTGACAGAGCGAGAGTCTGTCTAAAAAAAAAAAAAAAAAAAAAAAAAAACCCCTAAAGCTGTCATCAAAAAGCTCCTAGAACTGATAAACAACTTCAGTAAAGTTTGAGGATACAAAATCAATGTATGAAAACAGTAGCATTTCTATATTCCAGTAACATTCAAGTTGAAAGCCATCTCAAGAACGCAATCCCATGTACAACACACACATACACACAAAGAGAGAGAGAGAGAGACAGAAAGAGGGAGAGAGAGATACCTAAGAACACTTCTAACCAAGGAGGTGAAAGACTGCTACAAGGAGAACTACAAACACAGATGACACAAACAGATGGAAAAACATTTCATGCTCAGACTGGAAGAATCAATATCATTAAAGTAGCCATACTGCCCAAAGCAATCTACAGATTCAATGCTATTCTCACCAAACTACCAATGTCATTTTTCACACAACTAGAAAAAAGCTATTCTGAAATTTACATGGAACCAAAAAAGAGCAGGAATAGCTAAAACAATCCTAAGCAAAGGGAACAAAGTTGGAGGTATCATATTACCTGACTTGAAACTATCCTAATAGGTTACAGTAACCCAAACAGCATGGTACTGGTACAAAAAGAGACACAGAGACAAATGGGAATAGAATAGAAAAACCAGATATAAAGCTGCACAACCATCTTATATTCAAGAAAATCTACAACAGCAAAAAAGCAATAGGGAAAGGACTCCCTATTCAATTGTGTTCGGATGGCTAGCTAGCAACATGTGGAAGAATGAAACTGGATTGTACCTTTCAAAAATTAACAATAGATAGATTAAAAATTTAAATGTAAGACCTCAAAGTATAAGAATTCTAGAAGAAAATCTAGGAAACACCATTCTGGACACTGGCCTTGGAAAAGAATGTACGCTAACTTCTCAAAAACAACTGTAACAAAAACAAAAATTGGTTTAAGTGGGACTATCTAATTAAACTAAAGAGCTTCTGCACAGCAAAAGAAACTATCAACAGAGTAAACAGACAACCTACAGAATGGGAGAAAATATTCACAAACTATGCATCCAACAAAGGTCTAATATCCAGAATCTATAAAGAATGTAAACAATTGAACAAGCACAAAACAACTCCATTAAAAAACGGGCAAAAGACATGAACAGGTGCTTCTCAAAAGAAGATATACAAGTGGCCAACAAACATATGAAGAAATACTTACCATCACTAATCAGCAGAGAAATGCAAATTAAAACCACAATGAGATACCATCTCCCACCAGTCAGAATGGTGAGTAAAAAGTCAAAAAACAACAGGCTGGGCACGGTGGCTCATGCCTGTAATCCCAGTACTTTGGGAGGCCGAGGCGGGCAGATTACGAGGTCAAGAGATCGAGACCATCATGGCCAACATTGTGACCATGATGGCCAATATCGTGAAACCCTGTCTCTACTGAAAATACAAAAATGAGCTGGGCGTGGTGGTGCGTGCCTATGGTCCCAGCTACTTAGGAGGCTGAGGCAGGAGAATCACTTGAACCAAGGAGGCGGAGGTTGCAGTGAGCCAAGATCGCGCCACTGCACTCCAGCCTGGCGACAAAGCGGACTCCATCTCAAAAAAAAAAGTCAAAAAACAGCAGATGCTGGTGAGGCTGCAGAGAAAAGGAATGTTAAAACACTGTTGGTGTGAATGTAAATTAGACCAGCCACTGTGGAAGGCAGTTTGGAGATTTCTCAAAGAACTCAGAACTACCACTTGACCCAGCAGTCCTGTTACTGGGTATATACTCAAAGGAATGTAAATCGTTCCGTTATAAAGACACATGCACTCATAGGTTCACTGCAGCACTATTCACAATAGTAAAGGCATGGAAATCAACCTAGCGGCCCATGAATAGTGGATTGGATAAAGTAAATATGCACATATACACCATGGAATACTATGCAGGCATAAAAAGAATCAAATCATGTCTTTTGCAGCAACATGGATGAAGCTAGAGGCCATTATGTTAAGTGACTTAACACAGGAACAGAAAACCAAATACCTCATGTTCTTGCTTATAAGTAGGAGCTGAACACTAGGTATTCATGGACATAAAGATGGCAACAACAGTTGCTGGGGACTGCTAGAGGGAGGAGAGCAAGGGTTGAAAAACTATTAGGTATTATGTTCAGTACTTGGGTGATGGGATCAATCATACCCCAAGCCTCAGCATCATGCAATATACCCATGGAACAAACATGCACATTCTTAAGAAGGCTGTGTTTCACAAATTGCACATTCCAAATTCAAATTGTTAGCAGATTTTGTGATAAGGGAAAGTATACATAGCTAACACCTTGATTCTTAAATTTAAGAGCAACTTAAGTAGTAAATAAAGGAGAAAGATGTAAAACTGAGCTTCAAGAGAATCAAGAAAATACTACTCATAAAATGGTTAAACACCAGTTTAAAAAAATTTTTTTTTACATCATGGTAATACACATAAAATTTACTACTAGTCATTTTAAGTGTACAGTTCTGTGGCATTAAGCATATCCACAATGCTTAAAATCCGCCATTCTAAATTTCAGTTTTAAAAACAAACAGCCAATACAGGAAAAGTGGCAACACATGTAGATTGAGTACTGTACCTTAGGATTAAGTCTTAGAAGTCCTTCTTAGTATTTAAAAGAAGAATTTTTAAAAATTTTATATATATATAAATAAATAAAAACAAGCCCTTCTATCTGGTTTGCTGTCCTTCTCCAAGATACACGTTTAGAGATCTAAAAGCCACACAGACCCAGTGTAGCTAATCTTCCTATTTGAAAACTTGCTGGTGACTTCCATATTAAGCTGTCCACTCCTTCATTTGCTCCTTGAGGAATTTAAAATCTGTTTTTCTTTTTCTTTTTTTTTTTTGAGACAGAGTTTCAGTCTTGTCACCCAGGCTAGAGTGCAACAGAACAATCTCAGCTCACTGCAACCTCTGCCTCCCAGATTCAAGCGATTCTCCTGCCTCAGCCTCCTGAGTAGCTGGGACTACAGGTGCCCGCCACCACGCTTGGCTAATTTTTTTTTTCCTTTGGATTTTTACTAGAGATGAGGTTTCACCATGTTGGTCAGGCTGGTCTTGAACTCCTGACCTCAGGTGATCCACCCGCCTCGTCCTCCCAAAGTGCTGGGATTAAAGGAGTGAGCCACCACACCTGGCCCTGTTTGTCTTCTTTACTAGATTCCTCTGGGAGTATGAACTGTGTCCAATTCATCTTCATACAGCTCACCATTGGACTCTCACATCTTCCAGAATATATACAAATATGACTTTCTGCATTTTCTTGGTCCATAAATGTTTCTTAAATATCTGTGGGACCTCGTTTCCTAAGATCATTTATTTGCTATGCCATAGTTTTGGGCAGGTTATGTTTTTCCTTGTATGTGGTCCTCTTAAATTAGTTCATCTGAAATCATTAATTACCGTACTGTTTCCACCCAGAATTACTAGTAGATTATTTTATATAGTAGTTACTAAATCGGTATGAAATACTATGTTCACTTTGACCTTTTATAAAGTACTAGCATAAATTTTTATCTTTTTTTGTGTGTATGTCAGTGTGTGTCAGTCTTATCTGCAAAAGCATTTCAGCTTATTGGAGAGGATTTTAGATTTAGTACATGTATTTATTTTTTACTGACTCCTCCTCATCACCTCCGTGATCCCTCTCTCCAGTTGTCTGCAATACATCCTACTGTGAAGTTTTTCTAAAACTTCCCAGGAAGAATTCTTTTATCTGCAATCTGTATACCACCATAATTCCCTCACTATTTATAACATCAGTTTATTAGTGGTTTTAATCTGTCTTACTCTCACAGGCTCTTGGCTGCTTAAGGGTAGGGACCTGTCATTTGCATATATCTAGCACTTAAGGTACTGGCACATAGTAGATACTAAAAAGGGCTTTTTCCTCACCTATCCTATTTTACAGAATTCCATTTGTAACTATACGACCTCTCATTGTTCCTTGGAATGGACAGTCTAAGGCCCATATCTGGTATGACTTCCTCAGACATGAGGAGGAAGAAGTACTCATTTCAGAGAATAAAGGAGAGCTTGCAAATCTTGCCACTTGTTTGTAATTCAGATTTAAGTATTCATTTGAAGCACTTAACATCCTAACCACTGAAACACATGATTAGGAACTCAAATTTGAGAAATGCAACAGAAGACTAGGTAAGATGAGTCAGAAGGATACATCATTTCTGTGATTAGTGTTCCAACGCTATTCTTTGCCATGTTTACGCAAAGAATATGAAAGAAATTCAAGTTTTTTTCAGAGGACAACACAAACTTTATATTATTCCTATTCCTTACTGCCTAGGGACCTCAAGCAACTTCCACTAATAGGTTTCTCCTGCTCCACACTTCCAATAGTTTTTCTTTCACTTCTAAAATAAAGCAGTATTGCTTGTAACTTTGTTACTGAGAAAACCAACAATGCAAATGAAAGCACAGAGCCATTTCTACGTGCAAGTTAGTTAACAAAATTCAGTCACTAGCATTGTGTTCTATGGCAATCACTTAACTTCTCTGAAACTGAATTTATTGATCTGCAAAACAAGAGGATAGGGTTTTAAAAGGTACGTATTTTTATGAATCTATAATTAGAAATTCTCATGTGCTGTGTCAAAACCTCCATGGATTAAACTCTTTAATAATGATTCTAAATGTAATACACACCCATTAAAGAACATCTGTAAAATTATGTATAAAGAAAAAAACCCTCACAATTCTATTACTCTGAGCCTTATTGTAAGGATCCTAAAGCAGTTAAAAATATCACTGACAGGTTTTTAAGATGTCAGAATGTCACTGGTCTGGATCTTATTTTTATTTCCAACAGCAGGGTCATTAATTTTTCCCCTCTCTCTTCTGCTGTATTTTTCTGCATACTATAAACAATTCAATAACTGTCCAGAGAATGCATTAGGTACAGTTTTCCATACACAACCCTCTTTTCCAGATCTATTTTATGGGATCTCCTGTATGATCTAAAACACTATCCACGGTTCTTCATTGCTTAAGCTCTAATGGACAAAGTTTGAACACTGTAATTTCACATTTAAAAACACTAATTTGGCAAAATCTCATCCCAGCCTTCCTTTCCAGATCCACTGTTCTCCATTCCAAATTGCTCTATAGGTAAATTGGCTGCCTGAAGGCTGTTCACTCTAATATGTGAGTCAGCTAGAGGGATGGCCCACCCAGACTGGGCCTTGGACACTTCTAGTCCTCATCGCCTACTGGTCACTTCATCTAGGCTGGCCAAGTGCCTATTATCCAGCGAGAATCTGTGCAAGAATGAAGATTTAAAATTCTAATGGTAGTGGTTCCAATTCCTGGTAATATGGAATAAGCACACTCCACTGTCTCTCCCAGTGAATGAAGCAATAAAACATAATACATAGATCAGCAATTTGAGGACTGGAAATGAAACAGCAGTAGAAAAATTAGGAAGAAGACCAGAATTCCTCATTTAACATTTACCTTGCTGATAATATTGTTATAAAAAATACATTTACAGTATTTCAATAAGATGGGAAAATTGAATACAAACATAATCCCTTGAACTGTAAAATACGTTCTTAAAAAAAAAAATCGAACATGGGTCAGGATAACTTAGTAAAGTGTTTTAAAGTGGATCAAGTAGACAAACAATCCTCTGCAGTATTTCAAATTAGCAGAGCACACAGGTTTAGACTGAGATCTTGGTTCAAATCCTGGCTCTACCTCTTATTAGCTGTGTGAGCTTGAATAAGTTAGGTCAGCTCTGTGAACTTCTTCCCTCATTGCAAAATGGAGAAATAATAGCACCAACCTCACAGGATAATGAGTGGACTAATTAGGTAATGAATGCAAACCATTAAGCATACTGCAGACACCTATAAAATGTTCAGTAAAGTTAGCTATTAGTAGCAATAGTTTCCTCCAAATTTCAAAGAACTTATTCTATGCCCTATTTACTCAACTACAAATCTTTATTGGACATACCGCTACAAAAAGAAATCGGACTGTTCCTTTACTTCCAAGAATGAACGACCTACGTTTAAAATGCAATATACCAATAAAAAGAAAATTTTAGTTAAATGCGCCCTCTAGTGGTATGTTTTGTGCAAGTACCTGGCATCTACAAAAGATAAAACCTCTTCATGAAATGTCACTACCCTGAAGCCAGCTGGTTGAGATCATTACAGTATGGGAAGCACTACCACATGTCTTTTAGGAAGTTCCCTCTCTTCAAGAGCTGGAAGGTGCTGTTGTTTATTGTCTTTGAAAATTTTCTCCACCATATGACCTAGGATATTTGTGATATGTACCATACCAAATCTCAACATTCCTACAGCACTGACTTTAAAATCCCTTCTCTAAAAGAAAACTGGGCTACTTTCTACCTTGCTTTAAACAAACATCGCAAAGTACTTATTCTTCATTTACTTAATAAATACGAGGGCCAGGCGCAGTGGCTCACGCTTGTAATCCCAGTACTTTGGGAGGCCAAGGCGGGCGGATCACCTGAGATCAGGAGTTTGAGACCAACCTGGCTAGCATGGCGATATCCCGTCTCTACTAAAAATGCAAAAACTAGCCGGGCGTGGTGGCGGGCACCTGTAATCTCAGCTACTTGGGAGGCTGAGGCAGAAGAATCGCTTGTATCCGGGAGGCAGAGGTTGCAGTGAGCTGAGATCGCACCATTGCACTCCAGCCTGGGCGACAAGAGCCAAACTCCTTCGCAAAAAACAAAACAAAAAACCAAATACGAAGCGAGCACCAACGATGTACCAGGCAATGAGGATACAATAAACTTACACAATTATTATGTAATTACAAATGTGAAAAGTGTCATAAGAAAGCATAGACTGCCATGAGCACACAGTAGGGGATTGGTCCTGTATGGGGGTAGTAGGGGGTTGGAAGACTTTCTTGAGAATAAAATATTTAAAGCCTTGAAGGGTGAGTAGAAAGTAACTGGAAGAAGAAAGGAGTACCATACAAAGAGAACAGCAAATGTAAAGGCCTGGAGACGGCAAGGTACACACGGCATTTGAGAAATTGAAGAAAGATCCTATGCACGGTGCTCAAAGGAGAGATTGTGCAAGGTGAGGCTAGGGAAGTAGGCAGGGACTTCCCAATGAGTTTGAATTTCATCCTAAAAACAATGGGAAGCGATGGCAGAGTTTAAAGCAGTACAGCAGTAATACGACTTATATTTTCAAAAGTTCCGTTCCTACGGCACGGAAAATGGATCTGAGGGAGCTGGGGCAGAATGAATCCCCAGAGCAGCTGCAGAACCACAGGTACAACATGGGACGAGGCAGGAGGTGCCAATAAAGATAAGTAGACAAATATTCAAAAGGCTAAATGAATTGAGCAAACTGTTGAGAGTAGTGGTCCTGGTAAATCCAATTTTTTCACTAGGCACAGCTGGTGGTGGTATGCATTTGGAAACACGCTAAAGAAAATGAGCCGTTTAGGATTCTAGGGTTTTCCTCTTAAAAAGAGAATTTGTTTGGCTACCAAGTGTTAACATTTTAATGCTCAACGAGCACTGAAGAGGGGACATGAGGCACTGCCTCTCACCCAAGACAGCCCCAAAATGTCCTTTTCAGACTTTTATCACAGTGACCCACTCCCACCGCGCCTTTACCTTGCCTCTGCCTGGAATGTCCTTAACTCCCTCCTTGCCGCCAATTTCACCAGATTTTTGTTTTCTTATCCAGTCTCACGGAAGCCTCTCCAGCATCTCCCACCCTACCGATCCTCCCGTCTATCTCGCCTACTACACTGTGAGTTCAGACAGCACGGATTGAACGCTTCATCTTTTTGTGTCGGCGCCCTGCGCATCGCCATCCTATCACTAACCGCGCCGCTAACTCAGCTCAATCTTAACGCCCACGAGCCGCTCCTAAAGACCGCCTGTGGTGCCGGAAGTGACGCGCTCTCGGGCACTATGTGCTTCCGGTCTCCAATGCCGCAGGAGGGCGGTCTCTCCTGGCTCGCTAACTCGACTGCTCTGGGGGATTCGTGCGAGGTAAGAAGCTGCGCCGCAGCGCAGTGAGGTGAGGTTCTCAGCCATGAATACTGCAGGGTGTTTGTTCGTTCCCGAGGGCCTGGCGGAACTTGTATGGGAAGCTTGGAGGACAGAAGGCCTAGCCGCTGGATCCCTGAGCTGGCTGAGCGCGGGCTGCTCGGGCTATGTAGGGGTGTCGGCCTCAGCTGTTGGGCTCTGGCTGCTGAGGGCTGCGCGTCCAGCCGCTCTGGAATCCTCATGCGGGTGGGCAGCCCGGCTCTCCTACTTCATGCTCTTGATAACCCAGAGCCTCCCCCTTCCCACTTACGCGGGGGAAGGATAATCCACTTCGTTTTGAACAGCTTCGGTCCCCACTGGGACAGTCGCATAAACTTCAGCGAAGAGTGCGCTCGTGAAGTGGCATGGAGCCTCTTACACCAATTCATTGGGTCCACCCTTCAGCTTCTCTGGAAGGGATCTTTCTCTTACCAGATGCTGAGACTTGGGGGATTGCGAGGGATGCTGGTCTTAAAAGGTGATGGCTTAGGTCGGGCGCGGTAGCTCACGCCTGTAATCCCAACACTTTGGGAGGTCGAGGCGGGCGGATCTCCTGAGGTCAGGAGTTCGAGGCCACCCTGGGCAACATGGTGAAACCCCTTCTCTACTAAAATTCAAAAAATTAGCTGGGCGTGGTGGCACACGCCTGTAATCCCAGCTATCGGAGGCTGAGGCAAGACAATCGCTTGAGCCGTAGAGGCAGAGGTTGCAGTGAGCCGAGATGGCCCACTGCACTCCAGGTTGGGCTACAGAGTGAGACTCCGTCTCAACAGCGACAACAACAACAACAACAAAGGTGGTGGCTTAATACAGCCATGCTTCCCTTAACAACTGGTATAGTTCTGAGAAATGGTTGGGCCGTTTCGTGGTTGGGTGAATATCATAGTGTACTTATACAACAAACCTACACACCTGGGCCATGTGGGATAACCTGTTACTCCTAGACTGCAGACCTGTACAGTATGACTACTGAATACTGCGGGCAGTTCTAAAAGCATGGTAAGTGTGTATCTAAACATAGAAAAGATACTGTAAAAATATGGTATGAAAGAAAGCGTGGTACACCTGAATAGGGCACTTAACGCATGGAGCTTGCAGGGCTGTCGGTACCTATGAGTGAGTCAGTGAGTGGTATGTAAGTGTGAAGGCCTAGGATATTATTTAGGGTATTACAGTACACTACTGTAGACTTTATAAATGCTGTATGCTTAGTCTAAGTTTATTTAAAAATGTTTAAAGTAATAACCTTAGCTTACTGTGCTTTAACTTTATAAACTTTTAAATTAGTTTTAACTTCTTGACCCTTTTTTTTTTTTTTTTTTTTTTGAGACGGAGTCTATTCTCTCTGTCTCTCTTTTTTGAGACAGAGTTTTGCTCTTGTCACGCAGGCTGGAGTGCAGTGGCGCAATCTCGGCTCACTGCAACCTCCGCCTCCCGGGTTCCAGCGATTCTCCTGCCTCAGCCTCCCAGGTGGCGCGCGCCTGTAGCCGGAGCTACAAGCGCGCGCCACCACACCCAGCTAATTTTTGTATTTTTAGTAGAGATGGGGTTACACCATGTGTGCCAGGATGGTCTCGATTTCCTGGCCTCGTGATCCGCCCTTCTTGGCCTCCCAAAGTGCTGGGATTACAGGCGTGAGCCACTGCACCCAGCCCACTCTTTTGTAATAACACTTAGCTTAAAACGCTAATATGTTGTATAGCTATACAAAAATGTTTTCTTTGTTCCCTTACAGTATTCTATCGCTTTTTCCTGTTAAAATTTTTTTTGTTATTATAAACTGAGACACACACATTATACCTACACCGGGTCAGGATCATCAGTATCACTCTTTTCTTCCTCCACATCTTATCCTACTGAAAGTAACATGAATGGAGCTGTCTATTCCTATGATAACTGCCTTTTTCTGGAATACTTATAATTATCTAGTATTATGTCAGTACATCATTTTAAGCGCTATGCTTGTATATGACTGGCAGCCCAGTAGGTTTGTTTACACCAGCATTACCACAGACATGAGTAATGTGTTAGACTGCAAGTTATGAGGGCTACAAAGTCAATAGGAATTTTTCAGCTGCATTATAATCATCTGAGACCAGTATCATATGTGCAGTCGCTATTGACCTAAATGTTATGTACTATGTGACTGTAGCTGATGAATCTTTGATTATGGCTGAATGTTCTCATTCATTGCAGGAAAAAAAATATCCTCCAAATTACTAGGATGTGAGTGACCAAAACTTTGTTCCGTTTTATGTTGGAGCCAAATAATTAGGATAAATTACTTCTTTAAAGTATGTATGTGCTCTAAAATGAAAAGTATTTCTGAACATTAAAGCATAGATATTAAGAGTATAAAAACAAGATACAGATTTTGGTGTGAAATGTATCTTATGATTCAAATCATAATTTAAATAGAATCGAAGATGATGTGAAATCACTGGGCTGGAAGCCGCTTATACCTTGATTAGTAAGAGAGGAAGCCTGGGATCATCCTGTGATAGTAAACACTTTTTAATGTTTTACTTATAACTCTGTCAGGAAATTTCAACAAACCTCATATTAAAGGACATGATTTCTGTATACTTAGTAATTTGCTATGCAAACTGTTGCATTGAAATGGCAGACTAAGCAAGACGATTGGGAGAAAGTAGCTGTGGGACTTGAGGAAAATAAACAGGAAAACTGCAGAATGTGGAAGGAATAATTGCATTCATTGTATTACTATCTGATTTATATTTTATGAAACAATTTGATTTCTTAATTTTTCAATTTTAAGCACAACTTTTTTAACTGGTGTGGCAGCTTTTCTGGTAAGTGGTAGATTTATATTAGAAGCATGTCTATGCAGCATATTACAGCATTAAATATGTATATAGATATCTAACTGAAGTAAAAAGCGTTTTAGTAATTAAAAGTTTAACGTACGGGCATATGTGAGATATAGCGATATAGCATGTCTCTTTAGTTTTGCTGTTTTTGTTGTTGATGTCTAACCACCCATGCTTGTCTTAAAAATTGATAAGGTACCTCTGATGAAATTATGACCAGGTGGGCCCGAGTTAGTACCACATGTAACAAGAGACCCTTGCCTGCAACATCATGGGAGGACATGAAGAAGGGATCCTTTGAGGGAACAAGCCAAAACCTACCAAAGCATAAACAACTTGAAGCCAATAGGCTATCCCTCAAAAATGATGCATCCCAAGCAAAACATAAAAAGAAAAAGAAAAAGGAGTACTTAAATGAAGATGTGAATGGATTCATGGAATACCTAAGACAGAATTCACAGATGGTTCACAATGGGCAAATTGTAGCAACAGACAGTGAGGAAGTAAGGGAAGAAATTGCAGTTGCTTTAAAGAAAGACAGCCGACGGGAAGGAAGAAGATTAAAAAGACAAGCGGCAAAGAAAAATGCAATGGTGAGAGCATCGCTTCTACCATGTTATTTACTTTATTTAGCTGGAAACTATTCTTATACTCACGTACATATATATCTTAGCAGGGTCTGGTTACCATTATGTCCCAGATTCATAGAGCATCATTTTAAGGACTAGTACTTTTTTAGCACATATATGCTAGGCACATGATGTACTGGTTAATTATCACAACAACACAGCAAAGGTGATGGCATTATTCCCATATTATGGATGGCAAACACTGAAGTGCAGACAGATTAAATAACTTGTGAAAGCCACTTAGCTAGTAGCAGAGGTGAAATTCAAACCCAGCCTGACTTCAAAACCTATGTTATAGACCAGATGTGGTAGCCCATGCCCGTGATCCCAGCACTGTGGGAGGCTGAGGCAGGAGGATCACTTGAGCCCAGGAGTTAAAGACCAGCCAGGGCAACATAGGGAGACCCCATCTCTACCAAAAAAAAAAAAAAAAAAATTAGCCAGGTGTGGTGGTATACACCTGTGATCCCAGCTACTACTGCCAGCTGAAGCAGGAGGATTGAGCCTGGGAGGTCAAGGCTACAGTGAACCATGTGCTCAACCGCTGCATTTCAGTCTGGGTGACAAAACGAGAGTTTGTCTTCCAAAAAACCCAAAACCTATCCTCACCTTCCAATAGCCCCTTTTTCAAATTAGCATTGAGAAAATGCCAAAATTATGAAGAAGATAAAGTACAACAGATTAAATGTGTGTGGGTCCCTATTACTTGGAAAGGATATTCTTTATCTATGAAATACTGAAGCACAGGAAAGAGGTACATAGGAGTCACACTAGTTAGAGCAGAGTAATAGCAGAATTAAGTCCTTGACACTCCCTAGTCATTGCTTCCTCCCTCCCCCATATTACATTCAGAGGAATGCTGGGGGCAGCAGGTTTCTTTCTGTAATGCCTAGCCCTAGATTTTAAAGTATGTCAGGCAAAGGGGATGAAATACTCACTATAATTATTTCCCTTCTCTAAGTGAGTTTCCCAAGTCTCCTAGCACGCCACTTCATAAGAATGAAGACTTGTTGCTAGTTATACTTTTATTTTTTATTAGTATTACTATATGTAGAGCACTGTTTGCACCAATGCAGGCTTGAAATGTTAACAGCCTCTATAAATGTGTCTTTTGGCTGTTTGCAAGATTAGTCTATGCATTGTTCTATTTAAAGATAATTATTTAGAGATAATACTGATGAAACATTCCTTATGGATAAATTTGGATAGGAAGGATAACATTTCTATTGGTATCAGGATAGAGTTTTGTCTAAGTTAACTATTTTTAAATATTTTAAGTCAGTTTAGTTGACATAGGTAGTATGGTGAATTGCATACCATTTGAAAACATTTACTGTTATGATCTCTTAAGCATTATGTTTGTAATTAAGTGGGGAAGGATATTGTTTTTTAAAAAGGGGAGTGCTATATAAATAGTATATGGCTTGTTGTGACCTGTTGTTAATTTACTTCCTTGCTATTTTTTTTAATACCTTATACTAAGCATCAGTCCTTAAATGCTAATAAACTGATTATGCTATTGAAATTTACAATCAGCGCTTCACAATCCCATCTACATTGAACTTAAGGACCATTCAAAAATGTTGTAATAAGTGATGATTAGGTTTTAAAGGAGAAGGCTGTGAACTAAGGCAGTAGTCTCAGCTTAATAGAGACCACTTTGACTTCACCAAGAAGCCAAGACTTCCTATGGTGGTGATGCAGGTTTTAGCAGTAGCTTTTCCTGCATTTGTATAATAAATGCAGCTTCTTTTTTTTTGGACCAGCTCATTCTAAATGTACAAGTTACTGAAGAATTTAAAGGGACTCATTCTTTTTCAGTATTTTATTAAGTAGGAAAAAAAGGACAGAGTTGCAAAATAAATGTTTTATTTTACCGGTTGAATTTGCTTTTTAAAAAAACCTGTGCTTATTTTGAAAAACATAATTAAATGAATATTTATTATCCAAGAAATATATATATCTTTTTCCAGCTTAAATAAAATAGTTTAAATATCTGCCATCTTTGATTATGGTTGATGTTCTCATTTATTGCAGCAAAAAAATTCTTCAAATTTCTGTAAATAACTATTACTCAGTTTTATGTTGGAGCCAAATAATTCATCTCAGAGTAAATTATTCCTTTAAAATGTATTGTGCATATATTCTAAAAATGAAACCTATTTCTGAATATTAAAGAATGTGTATGGCCAGGCGTGGTGGCTCACACCTGTAATATGAGCACTTTTGGGAGGCTGAGGCAGGTGGATCACCAGGTCAGGAGATTGAGACCATCCTGGCCAACATGGTGAAACCCTGTCTCTACTAAGAATACTAGAATTATCTGGGCGTTGTGGCTCGTGCTTGTAATCCCAGCTACTAGGGAGGCTGAGGCAGGAGAATAATTTGAACCCAGGAGGCAGAGGTTGCAGTGAGCCAAGATCATGCCACTGCACTCCAGCCTGCTGACAGCGAGATTCCATCTTAAAAAAAAAAAAAAAGTGTATTTAGGGTACAAAAACAAGGATATACTTTTTGCTATGAAATATATCTTATGGTTTGAATCGTAACTTGAATGGAAACATTTGACCCAAATTCATTCAATTATGTGAACTTAAAAAAATATATTAATTTTTAAAAAATTTTGAGTACATAATTATACACAAATACAAATTTTGAGTGATAATTTTTATAGCCACTGCCCATTTCCTATAGAAAACGCCATTTTTCTACTGCAGACATTCCAGTTATAAAATGAATAGTCCATATTTGCTCAATTCATTTAAGCAATTGCCTTCTACAAAGCCACATATATAACATTGTTCCTGAGATTGATAGATTTATCGATTGAGGTTTTCAGAAGCAATGAAACCCTCTGATGGAAAGGACATCTCATTGTTTAGGAATGTATGAAACCTTTTTTCTACAAATAAAATATTGAGATTTCAGAAAAAGAGCTAAATAAGATGAGAAATGTTTTAAATATGTTTTTGATAACAAGAATTAATAAAGTCACTGGTATAGTTTTGCAGTATCCAACCCACATTTTGTTTTCCCAGGTGTGTTTCCATTGTAGAAAACCCGGTCATGGAATTGCAGATTGCCCTGCCGCCCTTGAAAATCAAGACATGGGCACTGGGATATGTTACAGGTGTGGGTCCACAGAGCACGAAATAACCAAGTGTAAGGCTAAAGTAGACCCAGCTCTTGGTATGTGTTTCTTTCAGTGTTTTGCTTTGTTCATGGGGAAAGCCAATCAATAGCACCCTGGGTATATTTTTAACACAATTTGTTAAGAGTGTGCCACTTAGTATTTGGAAATCATATGAGATTAAATTTTAAGTTATGTAAAAATATTTTTTATTCAGTGTTAATGTGAATTTTATGACTTGCCATATGTATTGTCAACTGAATAGGAACTGTTGATTTTTACAGGCGAATTTCCTTTTGCAAAATGTTTTGTTTGTGGAGAAATGGGGCACTTGTCTAGATCTTGTCCGGATAATCCCAAAGGCCTCTATGCTGATGGTAAGTACTGTTACCCTCATATAGCAGAAATGGTGAGTTATCGTGCAGTTGTGATTTAGTTTACACTCAATCAGTTCTTGAATAAATTCTTGAATAAATTGCAAAACTTTGAGAATTACATTATTTTTATCAAGTGCTATTATATGTACTGGGCTTTTTGTGCAGTTTGTCTTCATATGTTAATAAAACAAATCAGAAAAAACTAAGGTGTGTATTTCCAACTGTGCTTGCTTCATCATTTGTGAGACTATTATACATTTCTACTTTTAGACATAACAGAAGCAGAGGGATTATGTATATCTCAAGCTAATATGAGGTTTTTAAAATCGTATTATATATTCAGCCTCAGCCAGCACACCATTTTGGTGGAAGGGTGGGTACACATGATTCAATACTGTAGTAATGTTTGCTTCTGAATTTTTTTTCTTAGTTATTTGTCTGGCATGGGATTATGTAGCTTTTTTCTCTTTAACTTGGGTAATTAAGGTTCACACAGTAAAGTCTATGCAGTCTAAAGCTTTAAGGAGGAGGCTGTTATCTGTTGATGTGATGGCTGGTGCCATCAGGCTCTAGACATTTCTTGTGTCGTGTCCTGGGTGTCCCCCTGGAGAAGTCCAGTGAAAAGCGTAGCTTTTGGAGTTGGTCAGACTTGGGTTATAGTGCCAGCACTGCCACTCACTAGCTCAGGGGCTTTGGCCGACTTAGCAAACTTGATCTCAGTTTCCTCAGCTATAGAATGGAGCTGATAAAACTATATTTTATTGATTCTAAGATGCACAGTTTTTCAATTTTAATCTCTTGGAAATCAGAATGTATCTTACCATTGGTGGGTCCCACATAATTGACAGCTGTTTTTCTTTGAGAGGTATGTGCAATAATGATACATCTTATAATCAACGGTGTCTTAGAGTTGATGAATTATGGTATTTGCCTAAAGAGTTTTTAAAAAGATTAAAGTGTATTATTCAAGTGCTTCTTTTTCACTATGGCATATAAAGAGGCCAGGGCCTGAAAAATGCTCAGGTGCATTTCAGTTTTGAGCTTATAAAAATGGGTAGTTAACATGACGAGTGAGCAAAAATGGCTTTCACTGGTCTACCAAAGTGACTAGATGTAAAAAAAAAAAAAAAAAGAATTAATGCAGCAAGGAGAGTAGATCCCATAGATGTGAAAATATGGCCAGATTAGCCTGTGTGTACTTTGATTTTATAACTTGTAATCTTTTGTTTACAATAAGGGGCTTTCTGTGACTTGTTTTAATTTAGAACACTTTGGTAGCAATAGACACATTGGATACATTTTTGTATGGTACATTTGATGTATATAGAATTAGTACTTTGTTTTTAAGAGGTAAAGCATTATGCTGGGGGAAAAGTAGGGTGGGTTTCCAAATTTGCATTTTTTATATTGAAAATAAAGTCAAGATTTGGGGAAAAAAGAAAATTCAGCCAGATTTGTATCTTTGTATCTGATTAGGTCATTTTTCTAAGTCACTTAACATTTCGAGCATGATCAAGATAATGCTTGACCATTAAGCAACAGTGTTTGATCATTAAGTGAAAGACTTATTTTAGAAAGCACGTGTGTTGTGATTCACAATTCTGAAATGTTTAAAGTAGGCAGATGGGCATTTTTAAAGGGTTAGGGTGCCTGGCCAATGGAAGGCACTGAAACAAAAATTAACTTTATTTCTTTTGTAAATGCTTACCCCCATCTGATCTGTACAGTAGAATAGTAGTTTCTAATCTGTTTTGGGGCCATTGACGGAGAATCTGACATGCTATTCAGGAAAGAGCATCTGCTTACAACTTTTATATACAGGTCCAAGGGTTCACAGACTCTTGACTGTCTAAGCATTAAGATCCAGGCTTCTGTGCAATAGCTCTTGAACAAGTGCCTTCCATCATAACTCATTTCTCTTTCCTACTTCTCAAGGCCAGGTGCAAGAAGCAGTGGGTGGGTACAATTTACTGCCCTGTGAGGTTAAAAGGAATGGAGAATGAATTCGTAATAGGAATAGTGGCACCTCCCTATGTTCCTGGTCTAGCTACCTTTACAACTGACAAGGTTGTGAGGATCCAGTAAGATGTGAAAGTGCTTTGAGATGTTAAAAACCCCATGTAAGTATGAGATGGTATTCAGTGGCTTTGCTCTTTCAATAGGTGGCGGCTGCAAACTTTGTGGCTCTGTGGAACATTTAAAGAAAGATTGCCCTGAAAGTCAGAATTCAGGTGAGATCTCTGGGCCTCTACTTAGAAGGGGTGAGATTAATATTTCTCTGCGTTTTATTCTGCACTTATTATGAATAACTCATTGGGATGCTAATGATTTTAAGACCTGTTTTCCTACTGTAGCAATCACTTAATCTCTGTCAGCAACAGACACACATCGTACTGAGTAACTGAATAGGTGGGGAAAAAAGTGGCCAGTAAGCCTTAGGGGACCCTGACTTTATAAGACATCTTATTCATAAGCATTTATATTTGCTAACTAATGAATTTAATATAATAGAGTCAATTCTGTTACTTAAGAAAAATATGAATTCACTAAGAGATAATAAAAAATATGAAATAACTTTCCATAGTCTTAATATTGAGTGTCCTCATGTATGCTTTGCTTTGTATGTACCTAAAAGATTCAGAGTTGATTGCAGAAACTACCAAAAATATTAAAAATGTGTTATCCACACAGAATCTGGCTATTTTCTTCCTGATGAAATACCAGCCTTATTCATCAAAAACTTCAGAGATGTTCACTATACCTATGACAGACTTTTGAGGAAGTGGAGATCATTATTACATTAGTTTGCCTGGACTAGAATGATGATAATCCTGTGTGAAGGCAGGCAAGAAGACAGTAGGATAGCCCAGCAGTGCTTCTTATGGAAAGAGCACATTTCTTTTTATTTCACATAGTCACAACACTACACAAATAAGTCTGCTCATTCTTACTTCCTATCCCTAACATTTAAATTTGAAAACCAAGAGTTCTTGTTTACAAGCTTGTCTAGAAGATAGTCTTTAGTACATTGTAGGCAGTGAGATTGAAATGATGAAGTGGAATTTGAATTCTCTCTCCTGGGAGGATTGCCACTTCCCAAATGACAAGACTGACAAGCAGATGTTGTATAATTTCACAGGTAGAATCTTATGCATTTAAAACTGATGCTTCATAAGCCTTGCTGTTTACAGACTCTTGGAATTCATTGACTCTGTAATGATGAACTCTGGGAAAGAATGAAAGAGCTTTCTCATCAATTCGTGCATTGCAAAGTAGTTGCTACATTTCCCTAATTGGGATGAGAAATTGCCTGTGGTACTCTGAAATCAAGGGTTATAATCAATTACAGAATTGCTCACTTTCCTTTAGTGATGGAGTCTTCCCTCCTTGTGATTATTCATGTCAAAATGAGTTCCTTTCCAAAACCAGTAACAATTTGAGTGGATGCATTTGATTACTGTTTTTCTCATATTCTGATTTTTCTATTCCTTTACAGAGCGAATGGTCACAGTTGGTCGCTGGGCAAAGGGAATGAGTGCAGACTATGAAGAAATTTTGGATGCACCTAAACCACAAAAACCCAAAACAAAAATACCTAAAGTTGTTAATTTTTGATAACAACTAGCACTATCATTAGTTACCACCTCATCGTTACTTTCTAAACCAGGCCCACTTAACGAGTTAGAGTTGAGCTCCCTTGTAGCCAGGACTATACTGTAGATATCACTATGATCTGGGTGTGGTTGAAAACAATTTTGTTTATTCTGTCCATCAAATTGTACTTCTACTACTGTTTGGAGAAAATTGAAGAAAAGAATAAGATGATTAAATGGATTATCTAAAAGAACATATTTTAAGAGACAGAACTTAGACATAACCAAGTAGTTGTATACCTGATTGTAACAATCATCTTTTATAAAAGCAAAATTATGCATAAATGTAAACAAAGGGTACAAATGAATTTTTGGTTATATCATTTTCTTGGCTCAAAGTATCAATTTATTATTATAATAGAAATTTATAAGTTGCTAGAAAGTCTGTTTTTAAAATATGGAATAAAAATGCATTTTCTATTGCTTGTTTTTCTGAATACTTGATTCTTGATTGAAATAGCCATTGTTCGTTAATATGCATGTAACAATCCCTTTGGAAACAAGATTTTTTATGAATCCTAGATGAGAATAAACAGGGATTTGGTTTTTGTTTTAGTTTTGACATAAAGGATTACAAGTTACTAAAGTTAAAATTGAAATACGTCAATTTAACAGCAGGTCTTTTTTGCCCTTGATTTTCAAGAGAAATTCTAGCCAAAAATCAGTTTTCGTTACTTAACCAGAATGACGGCACATAACAGATTGTATAATAAACTTAATAGCATTTTGTTCACATGTTTTAGATGAGTCAGAGTGAGAGGGAAATATCACCATAATAGAGTTAGAACACTAATCAGAGACCCATTAGCTTCTTTGTTTGATTTGATGAATTCATGCATACTTAATACATATATTTCACAAGGCTTAACACTGCCATTGTACTGTATAATGGAATGACTCTAGTGGTTTTGTGTTTCATTTCAAATTTTACCTGATTGAATCCATTTGTAACTAAAGGAAACAGCTGTGATTAGTTACTGATGCCTCAAAAGCAAAATATTTACCAAATAAGAAAAGAAACACTTTTCTCTGTTTTCATATCTGCACAACTCTACAGTTCTAGTCTTAATAGGAGCTCTTCTTTTATTTCAGTGTGAGAGGAAAACATGATGACAGAATACTGCTCAGCATCCCAGAGCTTAAGGAAATGAGTGCCATTTAGAAGGAATTGCACAAGCCATGCAGCTGGAAAAGGACAGTAATGCTGCCTTAGTCATCTCGTCTGAACACACCCAGATTTATTTCACCTGTCCCATCAGGAGCAGAAGGCTTTGTAGAGTCTGCAGCCTGTCAGCTGAAAGTTAGGTCTACTGCTTTTTGTAGTCTTCAGTGCAAAGATGTTGGTATCCATTTTGTCTTTCTTGGATTACTTTGTGTGTGTATAATTTTTTTTTTTTTTTTTTGAGATGGAGTCTCGCTCGTCACCTAGGCTAGAGTGCAGTGGTGCGATCTTGGCTCACTGTAACCTCTGCCTCCTGGGTTCAAGCGATTCTCCTGCCTCAGCCTACTGAGTAGCTGGGATTACAGGCATGCACCACCACGCTGGGCTAATTTTTAGTACATATGGGGTTTCACCATGTTGGCCAGGCTGGTCTGAAACTCTTGACCTCATGATCTGCTTGCCTCGGCCTCCCAAAGTGCTGGGATTACAGGCATGAGCCACTGTGCCCAGCCTACTTTGCTTATATTTTAATGATCTATAAATAGTAGGCAGTGAAGTCATTAGAAATAAATTGCAGGTACTGAATGTAGCATTAAACACGTGTACAGACCCTGAAAGGAATGCGCCAGAGGTAGATATTCTGAGAGATGCTGAGTGTTTCTTAAAAGGAACTATAGACATTGGTTATTTTCATAGCTAAAAATGCCTAAAGAGGAAGGCAAACAATGTATTCATTCATCTTGTATGTTTCCCAAGCACTACTATGTTCCTGTTACTCTTATGCACTTGAAATTGTGGCAGTCAACAAGACAGACAAGGCCACATGCATTATAATGGGGCTGAATAATGGACAGGAGACTTAGGAAAAATACCAGCAAGAAATGTTCGATTACAATCCTAAAATATTTTTTGAATCCCCTAAGACTTTAAAAAAATTTTTAGATGGGGTCTTACCCTGTCACCCAGGCTGGAGTGCAGTGATGCAATCATAGCTCACTGAAGCCTCAAACACCTGGGCTCCAGCGATCCTCCCATCTCAGCCTCCTGAGTTGCTGGGATTACAATAGGCATGAGCCACTACACCCAGCTGAATCCCTTAGTCTTTAGCACTCCTTCAGTCTTTTGTAAATTTCATCTCTTCTTACAAACTTATCTTTCACTTTTACAGAAATGACTCCTAAATCTCCAGCTAGCCCTAAAATCCCAGGTTTCAGTCCTGTCTTTCCACCTGCCTGCTGGATGTTCCTACTGGGATGCTCCACTGATACCTCAAATTCAATATGGCTTTAAACAGTCTCACTTTCCCCTCGGGAAAAAAAAAAAAAAATGAGTTTACCTTTTTGTCTCTTTTTTCACTACAATTACATTCCAAGCCATGAGGCCTGAATCTCAAGTTGCTCTTTCCTTGACATTTCCTCCAGTCCCCATAGAGACACCCTCTTATTTCCTCCAGGCATCTGCTATGACCAGCTTGAGTCTTTCTATGACCATCCTTATAGGAAGGAGCAGCTCCTTCCTTCCTCATCCCAATACCTAACACTATAGCTTTATTTGTTTCCTCTCTACCAGATTATAGGTTACATAAGGGCAGGAATTTTGATTCTTGTTCATTGCTATATCCCTAGAAATGCTTAGAATGTGGCAAGCATTTGCATTTGTTGAATGAGTTAATTCAATGAATAAGTGATATAAAAGAAATCAACAGAGAGATGATGCAAGTGACTGGGTAGCTACCTTAGACTGGATAATCAAGGGAAGGCCTCTGTGGACCTTTTAAAGCTGAAATCTGAATGACACAAAGGAACCAGTCATGAGTTAGCCAAAACCCCTAAAGAGAGAATGAGTTTGCCATATCTGAAGGACAGAAAGGAGTGTAGCTGAAGCCTAGAGAAGGGCTGCATCAGGGCTATTCTGACCACCCTATTTAAAATAGAATCTGTATCTCATCCTAACACTGGCACTCCTGATTCCCCTTACTTTGCTTTATGTTTTTCTGTGTCCCTTATCACCTTCTACCATATTAACTTATTTATTATATGTGTCATTTATGTCCCATCTGTCTGCTAGAAACTAATCTCCATGGGGGGGGATTCTTGTCTGTTCACTGACATACCCCAAATGCCTAAAAAGCACTTAGCACATAGTAGACCCATAATATGTATTTAACAATACATTTGACGAGGTCAGAGAGGAGGTGGGGGCAAGATCACATTGGAAAATTTAGGAAGCCATTGGAAAGTTTTGGTTTTCTTCCCCTAACAGCTTTATTGAGATATAATTCACATAGGATAAAATTCACACTTCTAAAGTATACAACTGACTTTTAATCTAGTCAGAGTTATACAACCATCACCATTAATTCCAGGACAGTTTATCACCCCATCGACACCCAATACCCATAAGCAGTCGCTCCCTATCCCTTCCTTCCCCCAGCTACTGGCATCTACTGATTTACTTTCTGTCTCTGTAGAGTTGCCTGTTCTGGACACTTTATGTAAATGGAATCATACAATATGTGGTTGTGATTGACTTCCTTTAGTTAACATGATGTTTTCAAGATTCATCCATAATAATCCATTGTCTAGATGTTCCACATTTTATTCATCAGTTGACGGGCATTTGAGTGTTTTCCACTTTTTGGTTATTATTAACAATGCTACTGTAAACATTTGTGTATAATCTTGTGAGGACATGTTTTCATTTCTCTTGGATATATACCTAGGAGAATATATCTAGACTATTTTTCAAAGTGACTATACCATTCGATAATCCAACCAGCAATGTATGAGGGTTTCAATTCTCCACATCCTTGGCAACATTTGATTTTGTTTCTCCTTTTTATTTTCGTCATCCCAGTGAGTGTAAAGTGGAGTCTCATTGTGGTTTTGATTTGCATCCCCTAATGATTAATGATGTAGAACACCTTTTCATGTGCTTATTGGCCATTTGTTATGTGATCTCTGCAGAAATGTCCATTCAAATACTTTTCCTGTATTTTTTAATTGGGTTGTTACTTATTGCAGAGTTGAAAGGGCTTTATTTATTCTGTATACAAATTCCTTATCAGGTTTATGATTTGCAAATGTTTTCTCTCATTCTGTGGTTTGTCATTTTACTTTCTTGATGGTGTGCTTTGAGGCACAAAAATTTTTAATTTTGATGGAGTTCATCTTATCTGATTTTTCTTTTCATCCTTGTGTTTTTGGTGTTATCTTTGATGTCACATCTACGAAACCACTGCCTAACCCAAGTGTATCAGTCCGTTCCCACACTGCTATAAAGAACTACCCGAGGCTGGGTAATTTATAAAGAAAAGAGGGTTAGGCCAGGTGCAGTGGCTCACGCCTATAATCCCAGCACTTTGGGAGGCTAAGGTGGGCGGATAACCTGATGTCAGGAGTTCAAGACCAGCCTCGCCAACATGGTGAAACCCCAACTCTACTAAAAATACAAAAATTGGCCAGGCACAGTGGTGGGCACATGTAATCCCAGCTACTTAGGAGGCTGAGGTAGGAGAATCACTGGAACCCAGGAAGCAGAGGCTGCAGTGAGCCAAGATCGTGCCACTGCACACCACCCTGGGCAAGAAAGCGAGACTCCATCTCAAAAAAAACAAAAGAGGTTTAATTGACTCACAGTTCCACAGGCTGTACAGGAAACATGGCTGAGAGGCCTCAGGAAACTTACAATCATGGCAGAAGGTGAATGGGAAGCAGGCATAATCTTTACATGGTGGAGCAGGAGAGACAGAGCGAAGGGGGAGGTGCTATATACTTTCAAACAACCAGATTTTATGAGAACTCTGTCATGAGAACAACAAGGGGGAAGTCTGCCCCGACGATTCAATCACCTCCCATCAGGCCCTTCCTTCAACACTAGGAAGCACAATTTGACATGAGAGAGGTGGGGACATAGAGGCAAACCATATCACCAAGGTCTGGTTTTCTTCTGAGTTTTATATTTTTAGTTCTTATACTTAGGTTCACTTTTTTTTAATTTTTTTTGAGACAGAGTCTGTAGCCCAGGCTGGAGTGCAGTGGCGCAACCTTGGCTCACTGCAACCTCCATCTCCCAGGTTCAAGCCATTCTCTCACCACCTCAGCCTCCCAAGTAGCTGGGACTACAGGCATGCTGCACCACACCTGGCTAACTTTTGTATTTTTAGTAGAGACAGGGTTTCACCATGTTGGCCAGGCTAGTCTAGAACTCCTGACCTCAGGTGATCTGCCCCCCTCAGCCTCCCAAAGTGCTGGGATTACAGGTGTGAACCACTATGCCTGGCCCATAATTCAATTTTAATTACTTTTTTGTATATGACTGGAGGTAGGGAATCCAACATCATGTTTTGCAAGTGGATATCCAATTTTCTCAGCACTGTTTGCTGAAAATTTTAGAGTATTCTTTCTCCATTAAATTGTTTTGGTTTCCTTTTTGAAATCAATTGACCACAAATATAATAGTGTATTTTTGGACTCTCAGTTCTATTCCAATGATCCTTATGTATATCCTTATGCCAGTACTACACTGTTTTGATTACTATAGCTTTGTACTAAGTTTTGAAATCAGAAAGTGTAAGTCCTCAAACTTTTCAAGTTTTTTTTCTCTTCTCTATTTTCCCTTACATTTCCATATGAATCTCACAGTGAGTGTTAGTTCATCAATTTCTGCAGAAAAGCCAGCTGCAATTTTGATAGGGATTGTGTTGAGTCTGTAGATGAATTTGGGGAATATGGCCATCTTAACAACATTAAGTTTCCTGATCCATGAACATAGGGGTCATGATTCTCCTTATTTTCCTTTCTTTACCTAACTTCTTGTTTGCCTCAACTGGTGTCAATGCATAAGGCAGCTATGATGTTAAACAATTGCTGCTGACTGTTTTCTACAACACTGTGGAGATGGGGCTGTTTGCACTAAATAAGTGCTAAATCAAAGACAAGCTTTAGAAAGAGGCTTTTCCAGAGAGCTGCCAAGCAGGAAAAACAGTGATCGTTTTCTGGGGATGTTTTTTGGGGGAGAGCTCCAATTTCCCCACTCCCACCCCCACCCCACCCAGTGGCTACTGGGCTGCTATTTTTCACAGCAACTGTAATTATGAGGTTGCTGATTTTCAAAACTACTTCGGACCTGCTAGAGAAGAAAGTGGGAATAGGGCAAGTTGAAATGCTACAAAACTCATGTTTTTACTGAGATTCAGCCGCTTTTCTTGAATAAACAATCCTTGTATTGTTGTAAGCCTTTGGTTCACTTCCAGAGTTCTGAAAAAGCTTATTTTGATAATTTTTGCTAATGTTTTTGTTACTATTATGAAAGAGGTTCCTAGTTCACTATTCTGGACGTGCTTCTCCCTGTTGGAAAGCTGTTGTTGTTTCTCAAATAACAACTGTATCATGATATAATTCACATATCATATAATTGACTATTTAAAGTGTATAATTCAATGGTTTTAGTATATTCACAGAGCTAAGCAACCATAACCACAATCAATTTTAGAGCATCTTCCTCACTTTCAAAAGAAACCCATACCAAGCTGGGCACAGTGACTCATGCCTGTAATCCCAGCACTTTGGGAGGCTGAGGCGGGCGGATTATCTGAGGTCAGGAGTTCGAGACCAGCCTGATCAACATGGAGAAATCCCATCTCTACTAAAAATACAAAATTAGCTGGGCATGGTGGCACATGCCTGTAGTCCCAGCTACTCAGGAGGCTGAGACAGGAGAATCACTTGAACCTGGGAGGTGGAGGTTGCGGTAAGCTGTGAGGGCGCCATTGCACTCCAGCCTGGGCAAAGAGAGCAAAACTCTGTCTCGAAAAAAAAAAAAAAAAAAGGAAGAAACCCATACCTATTAGCAGTCATTCATCCTTTCTATCCCCAGTGCTCACAAACACCCCGCCCACCCTACCTTAAGCAACCATGAACCTACTTTCTTTATTTAAAGATTTTCCTACTCTCCTCATTGGAAAGTTTTAAGCTAGGAAGTGACATGCTGGTGACAAGCCTTTAAAAAAAAAAATATTCTGGCTGCTATATGGAGAATAAATTGTAGGAGTACAAGAGTAAACACAGAGAGAGAAATTAGGAAGCTATTGTAGTGAGAAATGATAGTGTCTTAGACTAGGGCGGTGAATGCGAATATATATAGAGAGAAATGGACATAAATTTTGTTTCAGGCAGGAAGGTGAACCTCCAATTTGTCTTACCACTGAAAATATACCCCCAAAACGTGGAATACACTTATTTTTCAATCTCCTTAAAAGCATAACTGAGTTTATAAGAGTGTACAGAACCTACAGAGGCCAAATATTAAGTGAATGCAGGCGCTTCAGAAGACAATCCAGTGCTGAAGCTGAGGGTGTCTGCTGAATCCTAAAAACTTTGAGCTTCCTGGGGACAGAAAATAAAGTCAAGGGCCTACGTACCATGGGCGGTATGGCTGAAGACCTTTGCATAAAGCAGAGACCAAAGAGCTATACTATCCTCAGTGTAAGAGTGAACAAGAAATAAGCTTGCCCTAAAGAAGACAGGAAGAAAACTTATTGCCTGTCTCCACTTCGGCATTGGGTGGCAGGGGAAAAAACTGTCCACTATCACCTGAGTTTTCAGTCTTAATTCATACTGCTTATATGGTCAAATTGACCTCAACTTGAGATCTTCATTAAAAAATCTGCCGGCAACTGGCAGAATCATCACAATCCTTTCTGGCAGCCCTCGACCACAACCTAGGTCTCAAAGAATTCACACAAAATTCAAGGGACCAGACTTCATAATAAAATCACAAAAACACAAGAAAATATGATATCATAAATAAGAACCAGCAGCAGCAACGAATAGTGAAATCAGTCCTGCAAACATTTCAGGTTTGGGAATTATTAGACAAAATATAAACAAGTATGCTTTGTGTTTTGTTTTGTTTGGGCCACTATAACCAAATACTACAAACTAAACCAGATGGCTTATAAACAACAGAAATTTTTATTTCTTACAGTTCTGGAGACTAAAATGTCCAAGATCAAGGTGCCAACAGATTCAGTGTCTGTGAAGGCCAGCTCTCTGGTTCAATAGATAGTGCCTTCTTGGCTGGGCAAGGTGGCTCACGCCTGTAATCCTAGCACTTTGGGAGGCCCAGTTGGGTGGATTGCTTGAACCCAACAGCTCAAGACCCGCCTAGGCAACATGGCAAAACCCTGTCTCTACAAAAAATACAAAATTTAGCTGAACTTGGTGGCTTGTGCCTGTAGTCCCAGCTATTTGGGAAGCTGGGGAGAAAAGATTCCTTGAGCCTGGTAGGTCAAGGCTGCAGTAAGCTGAGACGGCACCACTGTACTCCAGTCTGGATGACAGACACAGAGCAAGACCTTGTCTCAAAAAAAAAAAAAAAAAAAAGATAATGCCTTCTTGCTGTGTCCTCACATGGTAGAAGGGACAAACTCCTTTGGGCCTCTTTTGTAAGGGCACCAATCTCATTGACAAGGGCTCAGCCCTCATGACCAAATCACCTCTCAAATGCTGTATTTTAATAGTATCACTTTGGGGTTTAGGATTTCAACACATGAATTTGGGGAAGATATAACATTCAGACCATAGCCATTCATATATTTAAAGAAATTTTAAAAGTGGAAAACTTGGGCAAGGAACAGGAGATTGTTTAAAAAAAAAAACAACAAAAAACCAAAAATCTACCAGACTTAAAAAGTAACCAATAGAAACTTCTAGAATTGAAATATATAATTGAAATTGAAATTTTAATTTTAGGTCAAAAAAATGATAAAGTGGTCCAGGTGCAGTGGCTCACGCCTGTAATCCTAGCACTTTGGTGGGGCTGAGGTGGGTGGATTGCCTAAGCTCAGGAGTTCAAGACCAGCTTGGGCAACATGGTGAAACCCTGTCCCTACTAAAATGCAAAATATTAGCTGGGCATGGTGGTGTATGCCTGTAGTCCCAGCTACCTGGGAGGCTCAGGCACAAGAATTGCTTGAACCTGGGAGGCAAATGTTGCGCTGTGTAGAGAATGTGCCAACGCACTCCAGCCTGGGCAACAAAGCAAGACTCTGTCTCAAAAAAAAAAAAAAAAAAAAAAAAGGTGAACAGAACACTGAACACTGAACTGGAAGATAAATCTAAAGAAATTCAAATATACCACAGAGAGATGCTGAGATCGATATATGTGAAAAGAGGTTAACAGACATTGAGGACAGAATGAGAAGGCCTCACAAATTTATAATAGAATGGGAAAGAGGCAATATTTTTTTAAATGGCCAAGAATTTCTCAAAATCATTGAGGCTTTTCTTTTTCCTTTCAGGAAACTCAATATATCCTGAGAAGGTTAAATAAGAAGAAATACACAATTAGGCATTACAGTGTATTGCGGAACCATAAAATAAGCAGATTATTTTAAAGCATTCTGAGAGAAAATATATTACCTACAAAGAAGAACAATATTCTCTGTCACAGTAACAGTGAAAGCCAGGAAACACTGTATAATATCTTTAATATGCTTAGAGATAATAATTTTCAACTTAGAATTGTATGCTCACTGAACTATACTTAAAGATGAAAGACAATGCCAGGTGGGTGCTATAGCCTATAGTCCCAGCTACTCAGGAGGCTGAGGCGGGAGAATTGCTTGAAACCAGAAGGCAAAAATTGCAGTGAGCCAAGATGGCACCATTGCACTCCAGCCTGGGCAACAAGAGGGAAACTGTCTCAAAAAAAAAAAAAAAAAAAAAAAAAAAAAAGATATATGTTAGATAATAAGAATTAAACAGAAAAAGGGAATTTGGGGTGGGGGGTTGATTTTAAATAAGGGGCTTAGGAAAGGCCTCTTTTATAAGATAGGCTTTGAGGATAGACCAAAAGGAGGTGAGGGAGTAAGTCCATTCTCCCAGTACTGCTATGAAGAAATACCTGAGAGAGTAATTTGTAAAGGAAAGAGGTTTAATTACTCACAGTTCTGCATAGCTGAGGAGGCCGCAGGAAACTTAAAATCATGGTGGAAGGAAAAGGAGAAGCAGGCACCTTCTTCACAGGGTGGCAGGATGGAGTGGGTAGCAGCAGGTGAAATGCCAGATGCTTATAAAACGATCAGATCTCGTGAGACTCACTCACTTTCATGAGAACAGCACAGGAGAATCCGCCCCATGATTCAATTACCTCCTCCACCTGGTCCTGCCTTTGACACGTGGGGATTATAGGGCTTACAATTCAAGGTGAGATTTGGGTGGGGACACAGCCAAAGCGTATCATCTTGGGTATCCTCAGGTGAGGGAATAGATAAATGCAATTATACTGAGGAAGGAGCATGCCTGGTATAGCAAAAAGAAAAACAAAAAACAAAAAACACCAAAAAAACAAAACAGCAAAGAGACCAATATGGTTGGAAAAGAATGAAGGAAAATCTAGTAAAAGATTGTATAGTCAACAAAGCTCAGATCCTGTAGGCTCTATCAGTTTCTGCTAAGTAACAATCACAGAATCTCAAAAGCATACAAGAATAACCATTTATTTAGTTCATGTCTGTGGGTCAGAGATCTAGGCTGGGCGTGCCTACACAGCCCTGCAAAACCTAGTTGGGCTTGTCCACATCCATCTGCAGTTCAGTTTGGGTTGGGCTGAACTAAGCTGGGCTCAGATGAAGCAGCTCTGTTCCACGTGTCTCTCTTCCCTTTCCTGGGACCATCAGACTAATCTTGGCATGTTTTTCTCATGACAGTGGCAGAGATGCAAGAAGGAAAGTCCGTTGCAAAAATACCTTTAAAGCTTTTGGTTGCATGTCTGCTAACATTCCATTGATGTGTCACATGGTCAAGTGACAAGAAGTAGGAAAGTATACTCCATTCATGAATGAAAGGTGACAGAATGAATAGTTCTGAATAGTCACCTAATGTACCACACAGACCCTTATAGACGATTATGAGACTGTGGCTCTTACTCTGTGATATGCAAAATTGTTAATGGGTTTTGAGGAGAAATGTGACATGATCAGGTACTGGGTTGAAAGTAGAATGAAGAGAGGAGCAAAAAAGGGAAATGGGAAGATAGGTTTTATATATATATATACATATATATATATATGTATGTATATATATATATATTTTTGAGACAGAGTCTCGCTCTGTTGGCCAGGCTGGGGTGCAATGGCACTATCTCAGCTCACTGCAACCTCCGTCTCCTGGGAGGTTGGGCTCAAGCAATTCTTCTGGCTCAGCCTCCCAAGCAGCTGGGATTACAGGTATGTGCCACCAAGCCCAGCTAATTTTTGTTTTTTAGTAGAGACGAGGTTTCACCATGTTGGCCAGCCTGGTCTTGAACTCTTGACCTCAGGTAATCCACCCGCCTTGGCCCCCTAAAGTGCTGGGATTACATGCGTGAGCCACTGTGCCAGGCAGGGAAGATAGGTTGTAAACCAGATGAGAGAAGATAGTGTTTTGGATTAGGGCTTTAGTGGTAAAGTTGATAAGAAGTAGTAAGGTTCTGGTTGTACTTTTGACAAAGAGCCAATAGAGTTTGCTGAAGGCAAGTGAATCTGTGGAGGAAAAGGTGGCAGAATTGGGTGGTCTGTTTTGGAAATATTGACTTCGAGATGATTATTGTTCTAATGGAAATATCAAATAAGTACTTAAATATACAAGTATGAAGTTCAGGAGAAATTAAGCCTGGAGATATAGATGTGGGAATTCCTGGTAAATAGATGGCTTTTAAAACCCAGATACTGGTTTAGACCCACTGAGGAACAGACATAGAGGAGAAGAGGCCAAGGCCAGAGCCCTAGGGTAACCTAATTTTGAGAGGTCTGATGGAAGAGGAAGAACCACAAGAAAAGGCTTTAAAAATGGAATTAGTGACGTAGGAGGGATTCTAAGAGTGTGACGTCATGGAAGTCAAGAAGAGAAAATGTTGCAAAAAGAAGCAAGGAGTCAACTTCACTGAAGGCTGCTCAGAGACTAAGTAAGTCAAGAACAGGGCCATTAGATTTGGCAATAGAAAAGACATAGTTGATCCTGATAACAGAAATATTGTGGAGTAGTGCAGATGGGAGTATAGTCAGGAAAATAAAATAAAGGTGTGACGACCACCTCTATAGACCACTGGAATAGAGATGGGGTGGGATTTAGGAAATGCATCCAGAAAACATATCATTTTATTTTGTTATAAGAGATACCAGTGGTTGTGGAAATTAATCCGATGGAGGTAAAGAAACTCCTGAAGCAGAGAGAAAAGAGAACTGATGGAGGGGAGTCCTGGAGAAGGTGAGAGAAATTGTTCTCTGCTAGGGGTAGAGCTATTTCATCCATTATAATAGGAGGTGAAAGGTGCGTGGATGGGAAAAGGCAAAGAGGTGAAAGGTGCATGGATGGGAATAGGAGAAGACTCCTGCCTGATGGTTTATATTTTCTCGATGAATACTTTTTGAAGTTCACGACCTGAGTCAGGGTAAGAGACATGAGAAGCTTGAGGGAAGAGGAGTCAGTGTGAAATAGCAAACATCCGGGGAAATGGAGTAGAATTACCAGCGTCCTAAGCACCCTTTTAAAATCTGTGGTCATGAACTTAAAGTGAGACCAGTACACAATTTCCACCTGCTCTGTGCAGGAATGAAGTATTATGAATAGTTAATTTAGCCACAGTTGGGGTTTTTGTCAGAGAAGCTGAATGGAAGGACAGAGGCGCAGTGTCTTCCAGGGAGTGATTATAACGATGGGCCACAGAATCTAAGCCGGACAAGGAAACAAGGAGGGTATGTAGAGCAGGAATGAATTGTGTCCAGTGATAAAAATACTTTTTTTCTAATCTATTTTCAATATCCCCAAAATATCACTAAATTGGATGTGAAAGGTGGTATCAGGTATGCAATTTTTATAGGGTGCTTCATCTTTGCAGGTGTAAAATGAGAAAGGCATTTTTAATATCAGATTTCTCTGACTTTTGAATCTGGAGATGGTTTACTGTCAATAACTGTGAAGGGTTTGAGAGTCTTGCTTTTTCTTTTTAGAGACAGTGTTTCACAGTGTCTCACTCTGTCTCCCAGGCTGGAGTGTAGTGGCATGATCATGGCTCACTGCAGCCATGACTCCGGGGCTCAAGCAATCCTCCCACCTCAGCCTCCCAAGTGGCTGGGACTACACGCATGCACCACCATGCCTGGTTGACTTTTTCATTTTTCATAGAGATGGAGTCTTGCTATGTTGCCCAGGCCGGTCTCGAACTGGGCTCAAGTGATCCTTGTGCCTCAGCCTCCAAAAGTGCTGGGACTATAGGCATGAGCCACTGTACACCTGGCCCTGAGATTCTTTTTTTTTGAGATGGAGTCTCACCCTGTTGCCAGGCTGGAGTGCATTGGTGCGATCTCAGCTCATTGCAACCTCCACCTCCTGGGTTCAAGCATTCTTCTGCCTCAGCCTCCTGAGTAGCTGGGATTACAGGTGCGTGCCAGCACGTCTGGCTAATTTTGTATTTTTAGTAGAGATGGGGTTTCTCCATGTTGGTCAGGCTGGTCTCAAGCTCCCCACCTCAGGTGATCTGCCTGCCTCGCCCTCCCAAAGTGCTGGGATTACATGCGTGAGCCACTGCGCCTGGCCGAGAGTCTTAAGACTCTCAGTTAATCTCTTATTGTTTTGTGGATGTTGACAAAAGACACAAGACTTTTGGTTCAGAGATGAAGGACTGTATTACTCATGACACAGCAAGCAGCGTAAGTATTAGCATATCTGTGTTGCTTTCCTTTCCCTCCAAGTCCCACAGAGGTGACAAGATGGGCATAGTGAATGCTGCAGACACATTGGGCTTGTGTCACAGCTGAGGAACCAAAGGCCCATAACTTTTTGAGCAAGTAGCAAGCACTGTAGCAGGCAGCAAACAAGCCAGGCCTCCTCTGCCCAGAGAGTGAGCAGTTACACTGAAGTCATGCTGTGGTCACCTTGACCTACTTAGTTGTCTATGGGACTAGCTACAGAAATTGCTCAGAATTGGGAGACAGATGAGTCCCGTGGCCTGGCACACTCAGCAAGAATGTGCAAGACCACCCAGGGCTCATGGGGAGCTGCCTGTCCCCATAGTTTTAATACTTTGGAAAGGGGAAATAAATTATGAACAAACTTAATAGTTCTTATTTTAATAATTTACTCTAAACCACAAGACTTATTCCTTTATATGTATTTTTCAACATATATTTTCTTTTTTAAACTTAATCCCAAATATGATAGTATCAACATATATTTTCAAGACTATCCTTATAACTATACCAGTAAAAATGTCCAAGCTTATTTCTGAAATGTTTAATAAGAAATATAAACAAAACCACATGATTATATATATGTGTGTGTGCATGTGTGTGTTTGTGTGTGTGTATATATATATATACACATACACACATATATACTGGTTTATTTCCATTATTTATTAAAATTGATCATTTCCTAAAGATGTTTGAGTACAGGGTAAACTATATTCTGATCCATTTTCCCATTTTTTTCACTGGATTTTTTTCCTAAAACAAACATAATAGAGAAACTGAATGCAGATTAATAACTAGATTGCATTGACACTAGGAAGAATAGGAATGAGCTTCCTTTTTCTTTTGTTGAGACAGAGTCTCGCTCTGTTGCCCAGGCTGGAGTGCAGTGGCACAATCTCTGCAAACTACAAACTTCGCCTCCCAGGTTCAAGCAATTCTCCTGCCTCAGCTTCCTGAGTAGCTGGGATTACAGGTGGGCACCACCACATCCAGCGAATTTTTGTATTTTCAGTAGAGACGGGGTTTCACCATGTTGGTCAGGCTGGTCTCAAACTCCTGACCTCAGGTGATCTACCCGCCTCGGCCTCCCGAAGTGCTGGGATTACAGGCATGAGCCACCGCAGCCGGCTGAGTTTCCTTTCTTAATCAAAAAGCTTTCCGTCCTGTTAGAAGCACTTGAAAACCCTTACCATCAAAAAACAGCATGAAATTTTGAGTATCCCTTAAGGATTCTTTGACACTCCAAAGGAAAAAAAAATCAGTGTGACTACATTTTTTTAGGTTTCCTCTGTCCTGAGTCTCCAGGGGGCTGACTGCTGATGAACTAACTTAGCTGCTTACCCTTAGAGCAAACGCGTTTGCTTAAAGCCTGGACATCAAAGAGAGTAGGGGAAGATGATCTTTAATTCAGCTGTCTTTAATTTTCTCTCGCTCTGTTGAAGTCTCACCAGGTTCTTTTCTTTCCTACACTGTGCCAGAAACACTCCCTGCTTAGGGACTTTGCGCTGGTTAGTCCTTCGGTAGGAAGCATGCTGCGTCCAGAGATCCTCAGCTCACTCCCTCTCTGCCTGCAGGCTTTTGCTTAAATGTCCCTCAAGGAAGCCTACGTAGACCACCCTACTGAAAATATCAACCACCACCCCCCCCAACCCTTCCCCAGCACTCTTCATCTTTACCCTGCTTAATTTTTCCTTATAACGTATCTTCTAATATTCTATATCAATTTTATTTATGATGTGAACAGAGTATGCTTCTGTTTCTTGCTGAACCCGCAGTGCCTAAGATGTGTCTAGCACAAAGTAAGTTCTCAGTAAATATCTGAATGAATGAAAGAGTGAGCATATTCCTAATAAAAAAGAAAATGCAAACTTAAGAGCTGTTACTAAATTTTACAACTGGAACACCTTAGTTAATTTCGTCATTGTTTCAGACAATAGATTTCAAACTTTTGGAAATGCCCTAAGGAGAGCCTAAATGCATTGCTATCTTATCTTCTTGCCATGCTCATTTAGCATCTCTAAAGTCCAGTGGTCCTGAAAATGAGCTCTTCAATTCAGGATATGCCAAATGATCCAAGAAAGAGCCAGGTGGATGAGTCCTGTGTTTTTGTTCAGAAACATAAAAGTGAAATATATTAAAAAAAAAAAAAAGGGGGGGGGGGTAGAAGGGATTGTTTGGCATTAAGATAGGTGAAAATGGGAAAACAGGACCTGTCTGCATTATTGTTAAGACTGGGATAACCTGAATAGCACAGCACTATCTAAAGAATCTTCTGTGATTATGGAAATATTCTATATCTGTATAGTCCAATATGATAGCCACTAACCACAGGTGACTAATAATACTTGAATTGGGGCTAGTATGGTGGGAGAATTTATTTTTGAAATTTATTTAATTTTAATTAAATAGCACATGTGGCTAGTGCTATTTAATGACACATATTGGGTAATGCAGGAATAGACTATGCCTGTGTTGTAAATTAGAGTGGGCGACATCTTTATGTCTCAGAGTGATCCAGCTATCATCACTCTACTTTAACTTCACAATGTTTCCATTACTATTCAGGAAAACATTTCAAAAAATGTAAACACAAAGACAGGCTAGGCAGACGGCATTTGGAAAGTGTCTCAATTGTAGGTGAGGTCTGAAATTTTAGTTTAACATAACCTCTTCATTACTAATTTTGTTGACTTTTCCAAAATGTAAAATATTCTCAAAACCATTCCTACTTCTGTAATATAATATGTAATTATTTTAATCCACATATCCACTCTTCTTATGTATATAAATGTTAACGTATAAAATTGCAGAACAGTCCAAAGTTCATGTAAATGAAAACTTGCTGGCACAGAAAAAATACAAATAATTATAGCCAGGCTTACCTTGTGTGAAGAGATGGGTGAGGGTGGGTAGGGGGAGCAGAGGTAGAACTTTAGCAAACTAACAGCAGGATGCATCTAACCTGTTAAGTGTGCCCACCAATAATGGAGACTCTTCAACTTTTAAAACGTGTCCTTTAGAGGAGGCTATATTCTGGCTTGTCTCATGAGTTAAGACAAATCACAGACAGAGGAGAATAATGAATTGAAGTCTACAGAATAAAGTGCTAATGTAATGGTTATGAAAGAGATCTCAGTCAATATTCTCTTTCTCTGTAATATTACATTTTGCAGGTACCTTGTGTGTGTATATAGAGCAATAGATACTAAATTGGTCAGCCACCTGGAATATATGTTAAATGACACTAGTAAAGTTGTTCTTATTACTAAAATTGATTGGATTCCATTACGTTTTAATGTCTCCCCAATTTAAATCTCTAGACTATGTAATACATCTTGTCAAACGCTCCTGACATATAGATACCTGCTGCACAAGGAAGAATGCCATACATTAATCAACGAGTCAACTTAGCAAATCATCATTTTAGATTTTATAATTTTTTTTTTTGGAATTTCACACAGAACACACGTTTCACTCTGTAACCTAAAAATGTTTATGATAATTTAAACTAAATTCATGCCATTTTATAGAACACATAGTATTGCATACAGGCAATTTTCCACTATCTGTGCCCCTGGAAGAGGCAGAGCCACAGATGACTTAAAACAGAATTTTAAAGCTCTTTTAATGCTAATCCAAATCACTGGTATTTGACTTAAGATGCATTTTATTTTTTAACTTTTTCACTGCATTTTGCTTAGGCTTATATTAATTATTTTGTGGCCCAAAAGCTTGACAAATGTCAGGGCTAAGGGTGTCTGGAATTAAAAGTGGGAAATTAAATTACCGGTAATTGAAAGTTGACCATTTAAAACGTGCTTATAAACCCATCATCAGGAGGATTCTCTAAGAACTGTATACAAGAGGCTGCTGTTTCTTCAATGGATTTCGACCAGCCACCAAGATTTCCAGCAAAGTAAGGAAGGATGCTAGCAGAAATATGGTTAAAGTAAGATACCTGTTTCAAAAAGAAAGTACAATATTTTAATTTCTTATTGACTTGGAGCTTTTTCAAGCAAGGATCTGAGTCTTGCTGGTGTAGGGGAGACTAAGACCCTAATCTTCTGGGGTACCATCTGGAATAGATGATCTGAAAGGATGACCTTAGGATTCCCATAGTGTGGACACAAATTACAAGATTACAATTAATTAGGACATTGGGTAAATTAAGAGATTTTTCTCTATCTGGCAGAGCCAATTAATCACAGACGTTTCATCAAACTTACAATGCATGAGCTGCTGTCAATAGCATGGATGAGAAATCCGGCACATATGATTTCACTTCTGATGTACTGTGGAGACGGGGGCACTGACGGCAAAATGACCGACTTCACTGCCACTGTGTAAGTGTTACTGAAAGAAGACATTTTCTAAGCTCTTGTGAGAAATAAAGAATAGTTGTTAGAAAATAAATCCCTATAGTTAACCCAACTTATTTATACAGGTAGAAGTGAAACTATGAAGGCCCAGATCTTCTAGAGGAGTGGTCTCATCAGAAAACACTCTCTAGGCTACATTCAAGGTAGGAAATAGTGTTTTCTGCCTTAGAATTGCATATACAATGCTTTGTGTAACTCCATGAAGCTGGAGTCAACCACCAACTGCAGTTTTATTGTGCCCTACAGGGTTGTAATTTCAGCCTCTTTTCCTTTTTAAATTAAAAAACAGGCCGGGCGCAGTGGCTCATGCCTGTAATCCCAGCACTTTGGGAGGCTGAGGCCGGCAGATTACCTGAGGTTGGGAGTTCGAGACCAGCCTGACCAACATGGAGAAATCCCATCTCTACTAAAAATATAAAATTAGCTGAGCATGGTGGCGCATGCCTGTAATCCCAGCTACTTGGGAGGCTGAGGCAGGAGAATCGTTTGAACCCGGGAGACAGAGGTTGCAGTGAGCTGAGATTGTGCCATTCCACTCCAGCCTGGGCAACAAGAGCAAAACACCATCTAAAATAATAATAATAATAATAAAAACAATACCCATCGTTGTTAAAAGAAAAAGTCTCAATAATAGAGAACCCTGTAGGCTACAAAATAAAAATCTTCCTCCAGTCCAATTGCACTCCCATGCTATACTCCACCCTAGAAGTGACCACTCTTAACACTTTATTGTATAAAAATAAATGTATAAGAATGACATTTATATAAGCAAATGCACACAAAATTTTTTACATAAATATCATTTTACAAATATCGACTACAATTTGATTTTTCATCTAGCAATAAATCTTTGGAGGTGTTTCTCTATCAGTCCCATTATAGCTGCTTCATCCTTTTTAATGATGGTACAATACTTTGCAGTATGGATCTACCATAATTTATAAGATGGATTTTCCATTTGTTTCTAATATCTTTTGACATAATAAATGATATGACACTGAACATCTGTTAATACTCACATGTGTGTGGGATTATTTGGGACACTTCCTCTTAGAAGCTAGCTGCCATGCTTTGAGCAGTTCAGTGTACATGGAAAAACCATGTCTGGGTCCTCTGATCGACAGGCCGGCTGACAGCCAGCCATGGTGGATGTCTAGCACAGTCAAGCCTTGCTGAATTCTAAACCAATTCCCGGTGTCTTATTTGGCTTTCACTGCATTTTTACTAATCATGGGATGTTTCGAAGGTTTACTGAATACCAGTTTTACATCTACATAGGAAAAGGAACTACTTTAGGATTCTTGCATTGTACTTTGCAAATAGCTGGCACTTAATAGATGACAGTTAATTTTTACAATAAGAGCTAAAGATTCATCTAGGTATAATTCAAATGAACATAATTCAAGAGCAGAAATATCTACACAGACTTACTTATTTTCACATCAACTTTTTTTTTTTTTTTTTTTTTTGAGACGGAGTCTAGCTCTGTCGCCCAGGCTGGAGTGCAGTGGCACCATCTCAGCTCACTGCAAGCTCCGCCTCCCGGGTTCACGCCATTCTCCTGCCTCAGCCTCCCAAGTAGCTGGGACTACAGGCGCCCGCCACCATGCCCAGCTAATTTTTTGTATTTTTAGTAGAGATGGGGTTTCACCGTGTTAGCCAGGATGGTCTCGATCTCCCGACCTCGTGATCCGCCCGCCTCAGCCTCCCAAAGTGCTGGGATTACAGGCTTTCACATCAACTTTTAATTTCTATCCTATACTATGAAATAGTGATAGAACACTTGAACTGCATATACTCACCCATCCTTGAGAGGTTTTCTTCGTGATATGAGTACTACCAAGTCTTTGGGTTTGTCATCATTCAGCACAGGACAGGTGATGTGACACAGCTGATCATCTTCACTCACCCAGTCTATGACTTCACAGGACCTGTGTATATAGAACAGTGAAAAGCAGCTACACTTTCTACCTGGTAAGGCATTCACTTCCTTTATTTGCTTATATAATCTCATTATTGGTATCCTTATTTGCCCCTTCAGCTCACCTAATCATCCCCCTAAAAGCCAGCATTATTGCTCAAGTGTGTCCTTAGAAGAGCTCTTTGAGGCTGGGCACAGTGGCTCATGCCTGTAATCCTAACACCTTGGGAGGTCGAGGTGGGAGGATCACTTGAGGCCAGGAGTTCAGGACCAGCCTGGGCAAACTTGCAAAATCTTATCTTTACAAAAAAAAATTTTAAAAACTAGCTGGGTGTGGTGGTGCATGCCTGTAGTCCCAGCTACTCGAGGGGTTGAGGTGGGAATATCACTTGAGCCTGAGCGGTTGAGGTTGCAGTGATCCATGATTGTGCCGCTGCACTCCAGCTTGGGTGACACAATGAGATCCTATCTCAAAAAAAAAAAAAAAAAAAAAAAGCCACAACAAACAAACAAAAAACACAAGAGCTCTTTGATCAGAAGGAATAATTCTGCAAGTGATAGAGGATGGTGGCCATCTGACTTCAAGTTCATAATTCTCGATACTTCAGTGAAAGGCATTGAGCTGTTTTATACAAAATTATTTTTCTCTAGGATCAAGGAAAAACATTGTGAGGACTCGTAAATCATATAGTCAGTCCAAGAAGGATTGTTTATATAGATAAAGAAGTGTGGCATATTGGAAACAGCACTAGCTTTGGAGTCTTTTGACTCCCAGATTGCCACTTACTTGCTACATAAGTTGCGTTAGGCAAGTCATTTTATTTTTTCATCTATAAAATTTAGATAATGATACGTGGGGTTACTGCAAGGATTCAGTGAAAACACCTGGCATAGTACCTGAATCATAGTAGATGTACAAGAAAAGTTAGTTGAATAAGAATTCATTCATTCATTCCATTTGTTCAACTTCAATTTGGCCGGAATGTCAAGTGACAGAGAATAGTGGGAGAAACATTTTTAAAGCATTAACACCAAAGTTTAGGCATTGTTATTCCTGAAAGCTTTGTACTGGTAGAGTATCTATTAAACTGATGCAAGAAAATTGAGAAGTGTTCCTCTTCTCTCAGAATGATTTATTGTGATAGCATTAACCATGACGTATCATTCTGATATGGGAGGTGGGCAGGGAAGTGTTGGATAGAGAAGGGAAGGGTCACTGGTGAGGGCTCCACCCTCGGGCCTGTGCCCACGGACTTAAATGAGGACAGGCATTTCTGTTGTCACACCCCAGAAGTTACCTTTTGGCCACCACACCCCACACCCTGTGCCCATAAAAAACCCGAGACCCTAGCGGGCACATCCAGCCTAGCAGGCTGGATGTTGAGAGGAACAGAAGAGCACACCGCCAGACACCAGCAGACGCTGGCAGGCCATCGATAGTGGAAAGACATGGAATTCGGTCAGGGGTGGTCAGAGGAGAGTCTGGTGGCTGGGCAGCCTGACTCCAGAAGAAGACCACCTTCCAACTCCATCCTCCTTCTGGCTTCCCATCCATCTCACTAAGAGCAGCTTCCACCACTCAAAACCTTGCACCCGTCCTCCAAGGCCACGTGTGAGCCATTTTTCCCAGTACACTAAGGCAAGAATCCAGGATACAGAAAGCCCTCTGTCCTTGCGATAAGGCAGAGGGTCTAACTGAGCTAATTAACACAAGCTGTCTGCAGACAGCAAAACTGAAAGAGCACATCACAACACACACCCACTGGGGCTTCCGGAGCCATAAACACTCAACCCTAGATGCTGCCATGGGGTTGGAGCCCAAAAAATCGCTCCCCGTGACTTAAGCACCTGCATGATCCCTCTAGGGGTTTGAGCAGCACGAAGAAACAAGCCACACCCCTCTCGCAGGCCCTACCAGGAGGATAAGGGAACTCCTCCCATTTAAACTCTAGCATCTGTGCAAATGTAACACATGACCTTAGAGATGTTTCACTTTAGTGGTATTAAATCATCTATTACATGGTATTTCTAAATCTCTATCACAGTGAGTTTTAGAAAATTTAAAGATGAGCCTCTATCTTGTCAAGATTAGGAAACGCTTAACATAATAGGAAGCCCATCTCACCAACCCTTCCATGTCAACAAGGTGGCCATGAAGCCCTGTGGGGTGCTATAGCCGAGGTGGCTGGGCCTCAGTGCAGCTGGTCCCCATCAGTGCAGTTGGCAGGGTGCACAGCTCTGTACTGTGTTCCAGGAAAGGGCCGGGGAGTGGAGGAGATTGGATTAGGGATGCAGGAGACAGGGAGTAGCAGGAGTAGGAGATGTAGGCTAATACGAGCAGGGACATCATCAGGAAGGGGAGCAGGAAGGCATGCCTTTCACCTTGGGGCTCGCACAGCTTGCTGTCTTAGCTTCTCACCAGGGAGGGTTACTTCACAGAGAAGTAAGGAACCGCCAATGAAATGTTGAGAGTAGGCAGGACAAGTGGATAATCACTTCCTCAAGAGCAATGAGGTTGCATATTAAAGTAGAAGAGTGTAAAATTCAGAGCATGACAGACTTGGGTTCCAGTTTGGGTTCCATCAGTTTATTGTCTGTGCAATCTTGGCAAGTCTCAGAACCTCTTAAATGGAAATAATATCGACCTTGAAGTTACTGGTAGAATTACAATAGATGTGGGTAAAGCAGGTCAACTCAATATAGGTGATAAGTGAGTATAATTTTTGTTTTGTGTCTCTCAATATCACCTGATGCAGTATTCTGTCCACAGCAAACTTTATTTTTATTTTAATTTTTGACAGGGTCTCCTGTGTTGCCCAGGCTAGAGTGCAGTCGTGTGATCTTGGCTCACTGCAGCTTTGACCTCCCAGACTCATGCAATCCTCCCACCTGGGCCTCCCAAGTAGCTAGGACTACAAGCATGCACCACCATGTTCAGTTAATTTTTGTGTATTTTATAGAGAGGCTTTCACCATGTTGCCCAGGCTGGTCTTGAACTCCTGGGCTCAACTATCCACCTGCCTCAGCCTCACAAAGTGCTATGCCGGCCCAACTTTTAAAAATACTCTTTAAACAATGGGTCACACATTGGACAGTGGAGATGGACTGCAATATGGAGATCATCTTTTACATGATGTCAAGGTTGATTGAGAAAAATTTTTAAGTTTGTTCTTACACACAATGGGGGTCCCACAAAGGTCGCTTTGTAAAGTCAGACAAGAGACGATAAGCCAAATGTGCTGGACTTCCCACGTGCTTTTCAACCCAAACAGATAAAACATCATGCTCTTCCAGAGTATATATTTTTATCTAAAAGACAACAAAAAAAATTACATTACAAAAGAAAACTGATGCTTTTACTTTAGAAACCATACGCATATATATGTAGTCAAAGACCAATTGCACTAACTAAGGCATCTTATTTCCTGGATGAAATTGAAGCCCCATGGCAATTTCTCTTCAAATACTGGGATGTCTAGAGGTCTGTCCAGGATGCTGTAGTCCCGTGTCCTCTAAACAATATGTGACTTGAGGGTGGGCTATTTAATTATTGCACAACAGTTTTTTTTTTTCTCATGAAAAATGTAAAAACCTAGACCTTTCTCTCTTTGTCTCTTTGTGATGTTTCCCTGCCTCTACTGAGGAAAAAAAAGAAAATATCACCAGACTGCTAGGCAGGTCAGCACCTCATCTCCCTCAAGAGAGCGGAGTCAAGGCTATAGCTTAGGACACTTTCCCAGGATGTCAGACATGTCTTCAAGTGGGCCGAGGGGATCCAGGAACTGAGTCAACCACCTCTAGAACCATCTCAGCCTCTCAGCAGGGCCCCTGGAGCACCATATTTCCTCAGCACAAAGCTTCCTTTCATTTCTGAATCACTGTGGCTGGATCATCCTTCTGAACGGCCAGTTCCTGGTTTCCTAATGCACATTATTCCTTAGGTAAGAGGAGGCATGCCTTGGGGAGCCATTTGACATATACTTAAGCATGAATGCATCTCGTGCTACTCTCAGCTTTTCTTCTACTGTGTTTTTGACAATAATCAGAGATGTGTGTTCAGCTAAGAAAGCATTTCTATCCTTCCCATTTTCTTTTCTCTTTCAGGGTACTTTGAAAAGCTAGTGTTGAAATTTGCTACCTTATAACCATTCCCATGGCAACAAGCTGTGAGAAAACAAACAAATACGGGGTTAGGACTTCACTGCAGGAATCAAGCAGATGGAAAAAAAATCAGGCTGTAAAGGAGAAACCTTTATTTAAATATAAATATTATCAATAAGAGAATGAAGACATGAGAAATTACAAAGCAGCTCAGACACAAGTGATTATTTGCTTATATCATTTAACCTCTCCAGTTGAACTTGCTTCCAAGCTTCCCTTTAAATCCAGCCTGCAAAGGAAGACATGATCGAGGCTGTCAGCACTTATCAAACACCAAGAAAACTACAGATGGGGCTCCAGGTGGCTGGTGAGACTCACCCTACTTAGCATGGGCATGCCTAACTTTGCCCCCAGCACAGGGGGAGTTGAAGGAGGTTCATTGGTGTATATCCAGAGAAATTATCAGATTTATCAGTCATCAAATCAGTGCTTGGTGGGCAAGTGGCTCTAGGATGGGCTGCTGGGGCTCTGCAATCTCAGAGGAGCTGAGGGCAGGTGGCCAGGGTGAACTCCATAGTGCCAGTCCTATTCTGGCCTTGGGTCAGCCATGCTCCATTCTGGTGGAACGAGATGGAGTGGGATGCAATATTGTGCTGAGCACTTATTAAGAGTTGAATTACGTCTCTACCCTTCCACCCCCAAATTCATGTGCTGTAGTCCCAACCTCCTCTACCTCAGAATCTGACCTTATATGGAAATAGGGTTCTTGCAGATGTAATTAGTCAAGATGAGGTTGTACTGTGGTAGGATGGACCCCTAATCCAATATGACTGGCATCCTTGTTAAAAAGGGACATTGGACATAGACATGCTTACAGGGAGAACACATGTGATGACAAAGGTAGAGATCCAGCGATGTTTCTATAAGCCAAGGAGTGCCGAAGACCGCCAGAAAATTACCAGAAGCTAGGAGACAAGCATGGAACAGATTGTCCCTCACAGGCTCAGAAAGAAGCAACCCTGTTGACATCTTGGTCTCAGGCTACCAGCTTCCAGAACTGTGAGACAATAGATTTCTACTGTGTCCACTACCCAGTTTGTGGTCCTCTGTTATAGCAGCCCTAGGAAACGAATACAGCACTTTCCTAGGTGGCTGCTCCTCAGGCTGCAGTCACATGCTTCTGCTTCCTATCATGGAGCCAAATCAAACATCAAAGTAAGTTGTAACCACCACTGAATTCTGCCCTTACAGAGCTCACTCGACTTACGCAATGTCAGGTACAGTACTGGATGAGCAAATTCGATTTTGATCTTTCCCCTAGAAGGTGAGGGAAGCAGAAAGTCCTCATTGCCCTGCTGTCTAAATCAATGATATTGATGCAAACAAAGCAGACAAAGAAATGCAGTAGTTAGTTTTGGTTCTCTTTAAACCCTGCTAAGAAAGACCAGCTTTTGCTTAGTGAAAAAATTTTCCAGGAACAGTTCTCCAAGAATATGAATTACCTTTCACACTTGGGAATATAGAGATTCAATTTATTTATTTATTTATTTGTAACCAACTGATATGGTTTGGATTTGTGATTTCAACCAAATCTCATGCCAAATTGTAATCCCCAGCGCTGGAGCAGGGACCTGGTGGGAGGTGACTGGATCATGGGAGTGGACTTCCCCCTTGCTGTTCTTGTGACAGTGAGTTCTCATGAGATCTGGTTGTTTGAAAGTGTGTGACACCTCACCCTCTCTCTTCCTCCTGCTCTAGCCATGTAGGACGTGCCTGCTTCCTCTTTACCTTCTGCCATGATTGGAAGTTTCCTGAGGCCTCCCCAGCCATGCTTCCTGTGCAGGCTGTGGAACCGTGGGCCAATTAAACCTCTTTTCTTTAACAATCACCCAGCCTCAGGTAGTTCTTTATAGCAATGTGAGGATGAACTAATACACCAACTCAAATGTTTTCTTTATCATTTGATGGTTGGAGAATTTTATTCTATGAAATGAAGCTTAAAGCAAGCAGGCTGAAAATCTGCTGGAGCTTGCTAACATTTTATTAGTGATATCTTTTTTTTTCATTTTAATAAGATCCTTTTTGAATTTGAATTTGAATGTCTTATGCAAATAGTATAAGAGGGCTTTCAATCCCAACACTTTGGGAGGCCAGGGCTGGCAGATCACCTGAGGTCAGGAGTTTGAGACCAACCTGGCCAACATGGTTATACCCTGTCTCTACTGAAAATACAAAAATTATCCAGGGGTGGTGGCACATGCCTGTAGTCCCAGCTACTTGGGAGGCTGAGGCATGAGAATCCCTTGAACCCGGGAAGGGGAGTTGCAGTGAACCGAGATCACGCCACTGCATTCCAATCTGGGAAACAGAGTGAGACTCTGTCTCAAAAAAACAAACAGTACAAGAGGAAACAACTAAAAATTTGAGAATTTTTGTGCCATCTATTGACAAATATGTTTTGAAGACTACACTGTGGGAAAGAGGGCAAAAGTGGTTTTTACAGAAGCCTAGGGGAGCCTTCATTTTCCTTGGAGGTATCTGGAGATGACCACAGGGGCCAAGTGGGTGGGGGTTGGAGAGGCGGAGCTCTGGGCCCAGCCCTCCCCCAGCTCCATGAGACTAGCTCCCCTCTGGTCTGTTTCCCATACTAGGGATCTGTCCTGTGTAAAGGTTTTCAGGTGGTTCGTGTCATTCTGGCTTTCTCCATAATTTTCCCAGTACATCCCCAGGTCTTCCTTAAATAAAAAGCTACTCCTGTCAGGCCAGTCTCCTACTCAATGCTAATTTCCACCAGGAGAACTTGGTGCAAACTACCTACTGCCTAGAAAGCCCTATTTCTCCCTCAGCAATCCAATCCTGACACTGGCTTCAAGGAGGTAAGAATGGCCTCCTCTCTGAAGTTCTCCCTATATAACTGTCTTCTCTTACTTGGAATTGTCTGTAAGAGCTGACTTTTATGGTTTAAGCACTATAATCTCTCACTTGTTAATAAACAACCTTATAATTATTCTTCAGCTGTTTCACGTACCTTTGTGATGTTTCCAAAATACACATTTTGCTCCTTGTATTACTACTACAATTAATTCTATCATTACACATGAAACATGAAATGAATTAAAACCATAAGCCCTATCCAATTTCATCACACATACTACAATCTTAGATTTTTACCATCTAATTTATATTGAAAACCTGGAAAAAACATGATTTTTTTTTTTTTTTAGAGATGAGATCATTTTATGTTGCCCAGGCTGGCCTCAAACTCCTAGGCTCAAGCAATCCTTCTACCTCAGATTCCCAAGTAGCTGGGACTACAGGTGGATGCTGTCAGACCCGGCTTTGAGCAAAGTATGGTTCTTTTTTTTTTTTTTTTTTTATACAGGGTCTCACTCTGTTGCTCAGGCTGGAGTGCAGCGGTACAATCTCGGCTCACTGCAACCTCCGCCTCCCAGATTCAAGTGATTCTCATGCCTAAGCCTCCCCAGCAGCTGAGATTACAGGTGCCCGCCATGACACCCGGCTAATTTTTTATTTTTAGTAGAGATGGGGTTTCACCATGTTGGTCAGGCTGGTCTTGAACTCCTGACCTCAAGTGATCCACCCACGTTGGCCTCCCAAAGTGCTGGGATTACAGGTGTGAGCCACTGCGCCTGGCCAGAAAGTATGATTGTTTTTTGTTTTGTTTTGTTTTTTTGACATGGAGTCTCACTCTGTTGCCCAGGCTTGAGTGCAGTGGCACAATCTCAGCCCACTGCAATCTCTGCTGCCCAGGTTCAAGCAATTCTCCTGCCTCAGCCTCCCAAGTAGCTGGGATTACAGGCATCTGCCACTGCTCCTGGCTAATTTTTGTAGTTTTAGTAGAGACAGGGTTTCATCATCTTGGCTAGGGTGGTCTTGAACCCCTGACCTTGTGATCCACCTGCCTCAGCCTCCCAAAGTGTTGGGATTACAAGCATGAGACACTGCGCCCGGCCCAAAAGTATGATTCGTAACAGACAACTGTGTTGTAAGAATTATTCAACTAAAAGGTGACAGAAAAAATTAGAGTCATATTTTGAAATTAAAAACATATAAGCTGTAAAACGTGGGAGAGAAGAGGATAACTCTTCAAAAACATTTTTTATCAGATTTTTTAAATCAGATTTTCGTCATGAGTATATTCTTTAAGGGAGAAATTCAAATTCAATGGAAATAATGTAAGAATATTTCTTTAACTATACAATATCCTCTAGTAACTATTTACATAATAATTAAGAATTAGTCATTGATAGCTCTCCCACAACACTAGCAAATTTGTTTGGGTATGCTTTGGGCTACACCCTCCCAAGAACTGAAGTTATAATATATTCTACGACTTCACTAAATATGTTCTTTCACTCCATTCCAGACATGAATTTGTTTTTTCCACTGCTGCTCATGAATGCTCAGATCCCAGCAATGATGAAAGAAGCAGGTTTTATAATAGCGAAAGAAAACAAAGTAGTGAAGCATCTTTTATGAGAGATAAACAAATGCATTAGTTAAACCTGTGTTTCTGCATCACTGAACCAGGCAAAGACAGAAACTTCACTGGATCCAAATGGGATAAGGAAGACCTTTAAAGGATTTAACAGTGAGGACAAATAAATCATAAAAGGAAACAACCAAAAACAAAACATTCAGAAGAGGTCAAAGTCAGAGTTGAAAAGAATCAATGAAGTAGCATCTGAATTTACTTAGATTTTAAGGTAAAGTAACAATATAATTTATCATTCAAACTGGAACACCAAGACACTGTTAATAATTATGATGGGACAACAGGTGTAAGCCAGAACTGTCCCAAGAAAATCAAGACATACGGTCATCCTATTTCATAGGCTGCTGCTTCACTGATGATGAAAATCAGTGCATACTGAAATATGAACGTAGCCAAAGTGCTGGCATTAGTGAGCGTCTCTGAAGTGCTAGGCGCTCCTGTGGTCTGGGTGTAATGGTGAGCAGATCGGCCCTCAGAGAGCTTACAGTCTAGTTAACATGGGCATGAGCTTCCGAGGGTCTCCTAATAAACCTCTGAAATTAAATAAAATTAAGATCCAAATGATATATGTCTCTTTAAACCTGATGGCATGCAAAACACTGTAACAGGTCCTGAGAGAGATACAAAGAAGTCGAGACAAAGTCTCTTTCTTAAGAGGTTTATAATGTACTCAGGGAAAGAAGATCATGTGTAAGCATGTGTAAAAAGTTAAATTTCCATGTAAGGCTTAAATATTAATTTGAGGTAGCTGGGGAAGAAATGTCATAAGGTAGTGTATAATTAATTGAAAAATTGTTTGTTTATTTATTTATTATTTTTAGAGACAGAGTCATGCTCTATTGCCCAGGCTGGAATGCAATGATGTGATCATAGCTCACTGGAGCCTGAAATGCCTGGGTTCAAGTGATCCTCCCACCTCGACCTCCTGGGCAGCTAAGACTACAAGTGTCTGCTACCACAGCTGGCTGATTTTTAATTTTTTTGTAGAGATGGGGTCTCATTATTTTGCCCGGGCTTGTATCAAACTCCTGGCCTCAAGGGATCCTCCTGCCTTGGCCTCCCAAAGTACTAGGATTAGTATGTGAGCCAGCACACTCAGCCAAAAAAATTAATTTTAAAGAAGTCATGACTAAAGGAGTTACTAGAAAAAGAAGTTCCTAAGTCAAGTGTGGCAGGAGAGGCTTTATGGAGAAGCAACTGTCCTGATCTAGATCAGGTGGGATTTGGGTAGATGGAGAAGAGAAGGAGGGAGAGACGGGATGTGAGAACCTAAGCTCAGAGGTAGGAGCATGTGGGGCATATTTGAAGGACTCCAAATCAACCAGCTTGTAGGGACAGGGCTGAAAAGATGGTTGCCTCTTATAAACAGTTTCCTCAAAAGGTTTTTTTTAATCTTAAAAGCCGCAGTAGAAGCAGTAGAACTACCACCACCACCAAAGCTTTCATTTGTGATGGGCAATGGATTATTCAAATACCTGGAGGTGTCCTACCTTTTCCACAGTGCTGGTAACCTCCCATCCCCTTTTGGCTGCCAGTTTTTTGAGGGCCTCCACATTGCTGTCACTCAGGGATGCCTAGAATAGAAATATTTTTAAAGCTATGTGTTCAATACATGGATGTGTGATCACATAGTTTCTGCTTAAAAAATGGACACTGTTGGAGGAGGTATGTGTTGAGTCCCAGTGATAATGTTGAGTTTAGAACTAAACTACAGGCCGGGTAAAGTGGCTCAAGCCTGTAGTCCCAGCACTTTGGGAGGCCAAGGCACGCAGATCACTTGAGGATAGGAGTTCGAGACCAGCCTGGCCAACATGGTGAAACCCCATCTCTACTAAAAATACAAAAATTAGCCAGGTGTTGTAGTGCAAACCTGTAAACCCAGCTACCTGGAGGCTGAGGCAGAAGAATCGCTTGAACCTGCCACCTGGAGGCAGAGGTTGCAGTGAGGGAAGATTGCGCCACTGCACTCCAGCCTGGGCGACAGAGTGAGACTCTGCCTCAAAAAAACAAAGAAACTAAGCTACAGCTAACATATAATTTTTATCTTGAACCCTTAATTTAGAATTCAGACAAAGTAACTGTATACTTAACAACTGGGTATCTATCATTTTAGTTGGTGTCCTGAGCAAAGACAGACTACCTTTCAGTATGACTGATAATCAACATGTAATAAGTAAACTTGGATTTCTCTTTACATTTAATGGTTAAAAATATTCAAATGATACTACTTTGTTACTGTTTTTATAAAAATGCAAGCTGGTGGTCACACGTCACGGTGAGATGCCGGATGGGACTGTGCCATGCTTCTGGAACATACCTGACGGCAGAGCATCCTGAGTCTGCAGTTTGGGAACTGTAAGAAGTCAAACAAGGCTCAGCTGCCGACTGGTAAGCAGTAACTGATAGCCTGGTTTCGTTTCATTTTGACATGACTGGCTGATATAATCCACCTTGTCACATAGCCTGTGTAGGCACAACCTAAGCCAGTTAGGCCAGGTGATTTCCATTTTTGTAATGATAAGACTTTTATACGAAGAGCTCCAAATCATAAAACATCACCTGCTTGCTGATATCCCAGTGTATGCAAAGTGGAACTTCTTCTTTGTGGGAAATAACATATTTCCTGGAAAAAAAATTAAAATGTTAAATGAGAGTTTTTTTTTTTCTCTGCATTTAGCACACAACAATAACCATAACACTTTCTTGAACTTCTATCAGCCATGGATATCAGTGGAACAATGTGGAAGAACTATTTCCATAAGTCAGTAATCAGCCTTTGCGGCCAGGAAAATCAGACCTTCTCTTTTTCTGTTATGTGGGAATAGAGACCCAGAGAGGGGCTCTTATATAATTTGTCAGATTAGCGAAGACTCCATAAAATCATTACATCTTATGTTCCTTACCTGCCTAGGCGAATTCTCTTGCGTGCAATAGCTCCCCGATAGCGTCTAAAATCATCCTTTAATCAAAAACAAAATAAAATAAAATAAAATAAATCTCTACTATCTTAGTGTTATAATCCTTAAGTATCCTTCTCCTAAATCAGTCAAAAGGGCTAACTGGGATGTGGCATCTCTCCATGAACTGACTTCATCAAGTCAGAGCCTCTGTGCTGAATCCACAAAGGGCAGTTGCACTGACAAAGGTGTAATCTTTCCAGTTATTTTCTTCCTTTTTCAAAAGTGGAGATTATTAACATTTCTATTACCAGAATTGTACTCAATTCTCACTACAGAGTTTTCAGAAAAAATTAAGATTGGCGATCAGGTAAGTTCGGGATGAGGGAAAGATATGGTTCCCATGAACGTGGCACAGCATCAAGAGCTAGAGGTAAGGAAGCGAGAGAAGAGACCCAGAAATAGGACACAGAAGGTGACATCCTACCCACAGCAGTGTGTGGCCCAGTAGAGGTGAGGTCTTCAGGGCTTTCATTATTTGAACAAATGATCAGAGTGCTCGCAGAGGGGAAAGCAAAAGAAAAAAGCCCACTTCACTTTGTGATGCTGAAAAGAGAAAAAAACCAAAGGCAAAGAGCCAAAGAGGTTGTTGCTGGTGGCGGGAGATTCTGGGTAGAGCTCTCTATTCACAGGTCTGGCTATTGAACCTCGTGACTGACCTTTGAAATGGGCTGAATTCTGGGAAACGTGATGAGATTTTCCTTATCATCAGCAGCATTGTAAATGAGAAAAGCACTGTTGATGTGACGCCCTCGGCCCTCAGCCCATTCCTGACAGTCAAAGGCCTCCACGCGAACTCCAACTTCAACACTGTGAAGGATGACGCAGGGCGGTGGGCAAAGAGGATCTCGACCCATTAGGCCCTCCTTGCCCACTGCCGCCACCTCCTCCAAGCAACAGGAGGATAAGGGCCTGGGTTTTCTTCTTTGTTATCAGCAAATCTGTGCAACTATTAACATCCATTTTCAGGCCAATGGGCTGCTTTTTACAAACCCCCAAGAGCATTTCCATTTTACTTCCCCACTTTCAAGTGGGAAAAAGGCCAGAAAGGGCTTTATATACATTCATGAACGTATTGTGGCAATGTGGGGGAGGGCTTAAATTGTGCCAAAGTTAAGTTTTCTTCCCTAAAAACAATAATTATGTAATTAAAAAATAAACACTGCAATTAGACAGGAAACACAGATATTCTTTTTACATTTAAAAAGAAAAAAATACTAAATCAAATCTTTTCATTGTGTACCAAGAATAATAAAAATAACTGGGAAGTGGTTTGGATTTCATGGTGGTAATACCAGGTCCATTATGAGTTGATTGACCATCTAGTCACTGGGACTAGAAGGAAAAGTTAATAATTATGCAGGGATGACAGGTACAAACCAGGTCCAACTTGGGCCAACTGGGACATACGGTCACCCTTATAAGACAAAAACCAGTCTGTCACAATTTACTAATTGTGAGAAGGCCCCAAGCAGAACAAAGGGTTAAACATGTGTCCATGGATTTTGAAAATTGCATGAAAAAAAATGGAATTTTGTTAAAGTAGTTCCTATACTCACCTCCAGGCTGAAATTAAAAATTACATTTGTGCAAGTTTAAATTTCTTCATAGCAGTCTAAGGGCTCACTTTACCAGGTCTGAAATGTATTGTTGACAATGGCAGTGAAGACAAGACGATCTCCAACTGTAGATGGCCCCCGGAACTTAAACATATCTATGGACTTCAGAAAGGGATGTGCCCAACACAGGCGGCTGGAGAGACAAAGGGAGGGAGAGAGAAGAAAGCGATCACTCGTTCATTCATTGAACAAATACAAAGACAAGTCTTCAACCTATTTTCTAAATAAGCATTTCTTTAAACTTGACTGAAATAAATAACTGGCTTATGTGTGTTGAGGGTAGGTCTGCACGATACCTGCCAATATCTTGGGAAATACCGGGTCCCCGGGTAGTGGGGTCTTTACCCAGATGTTGATGCTTCTACGCCTCTCGTAACAGTCCTACTCTTGTCTCATTTCCTAGGGAAGTCCCTTGGAACAACAAACCAATGCTTTTGTTCTAATTTGAATTATAGTCATCCGGATAGCTCATGACTGTAGTCTCAAGAAGTTGTGATCCGGGTTGAAGTGGGGCCCAAGTGAAGGCAGGTGTCCTCACACAATTCCTCAGCTTCACAGTTAATCAAATTCACCCACAGATCAAAAGACAAGATTTTCCCCCCAGAAAAGTTACCTGGATTGCTACATAAAGCCTGAAAGGCTAGGAGATACGCATTTTATGATTTTTGTGTGTATGACATGTTGAAATAGTTATATATATTTAATTTCAGAAAGGTACTTCCATAATTTTCTACATTTTAGATTCCCACTGTCATCATTCAATTACTCTGTGCCAACACCAAGTGAACAGATGCTGCCATAGTTATATTATAAGCCTTTACAAAGAACATGTTCAATTGCTTTACTGTCATTAAGAATGACAATCTCATTTTAAAAACAAACTCACTTATTTGTGCATGATTTTTAGAAAGGATAACTACAGGTTTCTAACTATAGTCATAACTATAGACATATCAATAATAAATTTATTTTAATTTGAGGGAAATACAACCTTAGCAATTTTCAATGGTTATGAAAATTGTCAGAAGGGCAGATCCTATTCAAATGCATTTCCAGGGTACAGAGTGTTCCCTAAAGTTGCTCAATTACCTACATCTTTCCATTAAGAATAAAATAACCTTTTTGAAATCGAGGAGTCTTTAAAAGTATTCTAGGCCAGGCACGGTGGCTCACGCCTGTAATCCCAGCACTTTGGGAGGCCAAGGTGGGCGGATCATGCGGTCAGGAGATCGAGACCTCCTGACAGGGTGAAACCCCATCTCTACTAAAAATACAAAAAATTAGCCAGGCGCGGTGGTGGGCGCCTGTAGTCCCAGCCACTTGGGAGGCTGAGGCTGGAGAATGGCGTGAACCCAGGAGGGAGAAGCTTGCAGTGAGCAGAGATTGCGCCACTGCACTCCAGCCTGGGCGACAGAGCAAGACTCCGTCTCAAAAACAAAACAAAAAAAAACACACAAAAAACCCAAAAAAGTATTCTAAATATTCTCTTTCTTCTTTTCCTATTTTTCAGTTAATTCTTTGCCCATAATTATTTTTAACCAGCACCTTTTAAAGTCAGACCTAACTGTAAATTGTCTTTGAAAAGGTTTGTAACTGACTGACTTTATTTATTTACTTATTTATTTATAGAGAGGCTGGAGTGCAGTGGTATGATCATAGCTCACTGCAGCTTTGAATCCCTGGGCTCAAGTGATCCTCTCACTTCTACCTCCCAACTAGCTGGGACTATAGGTGCACACCACCACACCAGCACATTTTTTTGTAGAGTCAGGGTCTTGCTATGTTGCCCAAGCTTGTCTTGAACTCCTGGCATCAAGCAATCTTCCTGTCTCGGCCTCCCAAAGTGCTGGGATTATAGGTGTGAGCCACCATGCCCAACCTAGACTGATTATTTTTAACTGTGAAGCCTGTCTTTTAGTTCTATTCTGCATTTACTTTGTCATAAGCTATCAAGACAACGAGTTGTAGTTTCATAAGATCAATATTCATAATTCAGAATAAAGTATTAAAACTGTCATCTCATTTTTATTTTTGAACCAAATATTTCAACATTCACCTTCAAACAAAAGGACAGATTAATCCTAAAGTAAGCAAGTAAATGATTTAGAAATCATTATAAAAGGCAACATTTTCCTCAGTCTTTTCCTTGACTTCTTGAGTAGCCCAAGAACTGGATCTCAGTCCCTTTCTATTTTCTCCTCACTGGTCCCAAAATCATATGCCGAAGGTCAAAACCAAGAACCTTGCAGAAATAGTAGCCACCGTCTCCATCCAAGCCATAATCTGGCCACCGAATGTATTTCCGTGATGGTTTGCGTGGGGTGGGAGGACCAGTTCAATGCTCTGAACAGAGGTGCCCCTTGTGGAAACCGCTCCTTCCTCTTCATCAAAAAGGAGATCTGAAAGGTGGATGTAAACATTAATGATGGTGGAGTGAACCATAGGCCCTGGGGCTCCAGCTTTTCCTTCCCAGCAGCACATTCAACTCGGATTTATAGAAAAATTAAAGTGTTCTCAAAGGCTTAAGACTGAGCAAATTGACAGGTTCTACACAGTGACTCTTAATGGTGAATATTTGCAGTGAATTGGGTTAAGATAACATCAGAAAGGGCCTTTAGAGATCGTATTCTAGCCTATAAAATAAGTCTACTGGAATGTTGATGGAAAGAATGGTTACACTGAAACTTGAGTTGTTCGTGGTGGGGTAGGGACAGATCAGGACAGGAAGGGGCAGAAATGTTGGGGGTGATGGATATGTCATTATCTTGATTGTGGTGATGTTTTCACAGGTGTAAACTTCCGTCAAAACTTATCAAATTGTATGCTTTAAATATGGGCCATTGTTTGTCAATTATACCACAATAAAGTTGTTAAAAATAAAGGAATCTGAGCTACGAAGGACCAGAGACACCAGAAAGCTTGAAACACTACCTTTAGAATGGAAATATGGCCTGCTGTGGAAACTGTTTGTAATGATTGCAGTCACAAGCAGGAAAGACACACTCTGTTATACTTCTTCAAATCCTTCTGCTTTCGTTTTTTTTTTTTTAGACGGAGTCTCACTCTGTCATCTAGGCTGGAGTGCAATGGTGCAATCTTGGCTCACTGCAACCTCAGCCTCCCAGGTTCAAGCAATTCTTCTGCCTCAGCCTCCCGAGTAGCTGGGATTACAGGCGCATACCAGCATACCTGGCTTATTTTTGTATTTTTAGTAGAGATGGTTTTCACCATGTCGGCCAGGCTGGTCTCGAACTCCTGACCTCAGGTGATCCGCCCTCCTCGGCCTCCCAAAGTGCTGGGAGTACAGGCGTGAGCCATCGTGCCTAGCCTTTCTGCTTCTTTTGAATATCTGCTCCATTTACTAACAAATTGGTTTTTACTCTTAACAATGGAGAAATCTGACTGCAAAGCAGTAAAATGTATTCAATTATGCTTTTTGCATCATGGAGTGAACCACCAGCTAGGTTTCCAGCTCACATGCTATTGTTGGGGACCAGGGGGAAAGGATTTACAACTTGGGGCACCATCCTGGCTGTACTGTCAGAGGCAGAGCTGAGCTTGCAGTGTGAGAGGGAAGATACACCCAGCAACTGTTGGTGCTCTCAGCACAGTCTCCACTGGTGATCCGGAAGTGTAGTCACAGAAACCCTTAACTCCACTTCCTAATATAATTTTTAGATTTATCATTAATTGATGGTCTCTTATTTTTTCTTTTTCTTTTTTTTTTTTTTTTTTTTGAGACGGAGTCTCGCTCTGTCGCCCAGGCTGGAGTGCAGTGGCCGGATCTCAGCTCACTGCAAGCTCCGCCTCCCGGGTTCACGCCATTCTCCTGCCTCAGCCTCCCGAGTAGCTGGGACTACAGGCGCCCGCCGCCTCGCCCGGCTAGTTTTTTTGTATTTTTTTAGTAGAGACGGGGTTTCACCGTGTTAGCCAGGATGGTCTCGATCTCCTGACCTCGTGATCCGCCCGTCTCGGCCTCCCAAAGTGCTGGGATTACAGGCTTGAGCCACCGCGCCCGGCAGTCTCATTTTTTCTTATTTCCATTGATCATTTCAGTCCCCAGCTTAAAATAAATGAGTAGCTACCCATTGTTTTCATATAAAACCCCAAATCCTTCCCACGGCCTGCAAGCCCTGTCTTCCTGGTCTGGCCTCACTCTCCCTCGCCCTTTGCTCCAGCCACACTGGTCTTTTTTCACTTCCTGAGGAAGTATTATCTTCAACAACAGGGCGTTCGTCACATCCCTGCTATCTACAGCAATCCCCCTGGCCACCACCACCTGTGTCTTCAATTTCACTCATACTCTGTGGCCCCTGCTTGGTCATCACTTCCTCAGGGGAGCCTTCTCTGACCTCCACAGCTCAACCTCACCTTCAGGGTCTCCCGAAGGATCTTTCTTTCATGGCTATAGTTTTATGTTATTTGTGTGCCCTTTTATTATGTGACCCACTAGATTCTAAGCTTTTTGGTGCAGGGACTATGGATTTTTAAAATTCTCATATAATTCCTGAACATAGGTGCTTAATAAATATTTATTAAATGAAATGAATGAATAAACAACTTAGCTGATTTCCTTAACATTCATAGTCCTTACTCTCAATAGAATATTTTTAGGTAATAAAATGGTTGTACTGACACTTCTATCTGCTGTTGATGAGAGTCCCCACTGGTCCCCATTTTTGCTTAGAAGTATCAGACACTCAACTATTTCCAGTTTGGTGGGTGTGGAAGAGTATCTCATGTTGGTTATAATTTGCATTTTCCTGATTACTAATGAGTTCCAACATCTTTTTACATGTATATTAAGCATTCTTGTCACCTCTTCATGAAATGTCTCTTTATATCATTTGCTTCAAATATTGGTTGTCTCATTTCCGGAGATTTTTTTTGAATGTTAGACATTTCTCTCCATTCTCCACATCTCCTAACCTCCCTTACACATTTCCCATTTCTTTGTCTATCGGGCTGCATTCTAGTTAACTCTATCAGATCTATCTTCCAGTTCCCTGTCTTCTCTGCTGTTTCATTCATTCACTAAGTTTCAAATTTTAATTATTATATATTCTTTTTTATAGAAATTGTCTTTCTTTGTTAAACCTTCTAGGTTATCATTTTTTTTGTTGTTCTTGCATTATACTCTTGATACTCTTTTAGTTCTTAAAACATATTAAGCCTCTTACTTCATCTTACTTGATAAATTCATTATCTGCTGTCTTTGTGGGCCTCGTTCAGACTTTGTGGGGCCTGGTGTCACTTCCAGATCTTGGTGCCTTGCTTATTTCTGTCTCTTATGATTTCTCACTAGGATCTCATATTGCTCGGATCTTTTTCTGTGGAAATTCTTGAGAGCTGGCTTTAAAGTCATTTCTTCACAAAAGAGCTGTATTTGCAGTTGCAGATCACCTGGGGTCCTACAACACGGCACCACTGTACACTAAAGTTTCCTTGTTCTGTTTTAGCCCAGACAGGTCATGTGACTTCTGAGGATCCAAATCTGCATGAGGATGCACTTGTGATTGAATTCTTAAAGGGAAATTTTTTTTTTCCCCATTCTACCTAAGGCTAAGGTTCTCTGGAGGGTGGAATTTTTCTAGTTGACTCACTGAGGGAATCACCTTTAGGAGGTTCCAGCACCAAGGAAGGTTCCCTGATCCAACCTTCTCCCTCACATGGGCCCCTCGTTTTGTCTCCTGAGCCCAAGTAAGTCCATTACACACAAGCTCTATGTCTTCAGGCACCTGCTAGGTTCTCCAGAACAAATGCCAGCCCCAATGCTTCCTTGCAGTGCTGCTTTTGTGTTTTCTCACCATTTCTGGACTTCAAAGTTTTCTCTTATTTTTCTGCTGGCTGAGATGTGCTTGCAAAGATGTTTGTAAATATTTTTCCAGAAATATTTGGTTTTACACAACAATGAATCCACTATATTGCTAGAATCAAAATTGAATCACTTTCTAAAGTGATATTTAAAAGAAATATGCAATCTTAATCCCTTCCCATTTCTCTCTCTTTCTAAAATTGATTTTATTAGAAGATGTTTTATACATATCCCAAACTAGTATTGATTGAGGTTGTTTTCAGGCTAATGTTGCTTACTCAAACGGTACATTTTTTGTTTAAAATAAATTAATACAATTACCTGACTTCAAATTATGCTACAGAGCTATGGTAAGCAAAACAGCATTGCACTGGCATAAAAACAGACACATAGACCAATGGAACTAGAACTAGAACTGGGAACCCAGAAACAGATTCACACACCCACAGTGAACTCATATTTGACAAAGGTGCCAAGAACATACATTGGGGAAAGGACAATCTCTTCAATAAATGGTGCTAGGAAAACTGGATACTCATATGCAGAAGAATGAAACTAGGCCACTATCTCCTATGATACACAAAAATCAAATCAAAATTGATTAAAGACTTAAATCTAAGACCTCAAACTATAAAACCATTACAGGAAAACATCGGGGAAAGTCTCCAGGACATTGATCTGGACAAAAATTTATTGAGCAATACCCCACAAGCACAGGCAACCAAAGCAAAAATCAACAAACAGAATCACATCAAGTTAAAAAGCTTCTGCACAGCAAAGAAAAGAATCAACAAAGTGAAGAGACAACCTACAGAATGGGAGAAAATATTTGAAAGTTATCCATCTGATAAGCAATTAATAACCAGAATATATAAGGAGCTTAAACAGCTCTTTAGGAAAAAATCTAATAACCTGATTAAAAAATGGGCCAAGGATTTGAATAGACATTTCTCAAAAGAAGACATGCAAATGGCAAACAGGTATATAAAAAGGTATCGACATCACTGATCATCAGAGAAATGTAAATCAAAACTACAATGAGATATCATCTTACCCCAGTTAAAAATGCCTTTTATCCCAAAGACAGGCAATAACCAGTGCTGGAGAGGATGTGGAGAAAAGGGAACCTTCATACACTGTTGGTGGGAATGTAAATTAGTACAACTCCTATAAAGAACAGTTTGGAGGTTTCTCAAAAAACTAAAAACAGAACTACTATCAGATCCAGCAATCCCATTGCTGGATTCACAACCAAAAGAAAGGAAATACTGAAGAGATATATGCACGTCCATGTTTGTTGCAGCCCTGTTCACAATAGCTAAAATTTGGAAGCAACCTAAGTGTCTATCAACAGACGAATGAATAAAGAAAATGTGATACATATACACAACAGAATACTATTCAGCCATAAAAAAATGAGATCCTGTCATCCGCAACAACATGGATGGAGCTGGAGATCAGTATAAGTGAAATAAGGCACAGAAAGACAAACATCGCATGTTTTTACTTATTTGTGGGAGCTAAAAATCAAAACAATTGAACTCATGGAGATAGCAGAAGCATGCTTATGAGAGGCTAGGAAGGGTAGTGGGAGGGTCGGGATGGTTAATGGGTACAAAAATATAGTTAGAAAGAATGAATAAGACCTAGTATTTGATGGTACAACAGGGTGACTATAGTCAATAATAATTTAATTATGTATTTAAAAATAACGAGTATCATTGAATTGTTTGTCACACTTGAAGCAGTGGATACCCCATTTTACATGATGTGATTATTGCACATTTGTATGCTTGCATTACAATATTTCATGTATTCCATAAATATATACACCTACTATGTACCCACAAAAACTGAACTGTGTGTGATAGTGATGGTCTCTGAAGGTGAGACGTGAGATGGTAGGCAGACTTACTTTTTAATTATATGCCTTTTTATGCATTTTGCATTTTTTACCCTGTGCATGTACTATCTCTTTAAAAATAGTTTTTAAATAGTTATAAACTAAAAAAATTAAGAGAAGGCCTTATGAGAGACATTGTAAAGACTCAAATATAAAGCAGCTCCTTCTTTTCTGAGGGAAAACTTTAAAGAGAAACCACTTACTTCCTATGAAGACACATACAGTATATACTGGAACCTGTAGAGGGAGGTGCTAGGTGAGGTTATACATACACCAGCATCAGCTATGATATGTATGCAGAAATATATTGAGTTAGATGACTTTGGTGCAGAAGTTTGCTTATTTGGAGTTAGTTTACAACCAATGAAAAAATAGGGTTTTCCCAGGTTCAGAGAGCAATTCAGGTTCACAGTTCCGGTTTGGGCTAAGTAAACAGACCTGACCCTTTCTGCTGGCTTTGGATGTTCTTAAAGTACTGTGTCATCATCCTGCTTTGACAACTTTACATTCAGTCTACATTTGTAGATCAGGAACTTTGACCTGAATTAAGGTCATGCTAGCCCTAGTTTTCTTTCTGCATATCCAGAAAATTAACCAGGATAATGCTCTTAAGATCTGATTTTCTTACTCAAAAATTATAATTAAAATGCTTTCAAATTTTAAATTTTTCCCCTATATGTCAAGCTTACAAATAATGATCCAGTAGTATTTCTGAGATGTGCGTGCTTACACACATCCCAGAAATATGCTGCTTTTACAAAACTAATCTCATCTCTTTTATTTTCTTCTGAAAGGATATGATCTGGATTCAATGTTCTCACTGTTCTAATAATGTACATTTCCATCGTACAACATCTTGAAAAATATTCCAATCTTTTATGTTTGATATTTATAACCAATGCAAACCCCTGGTTTTCTGACAACATGGTACCAGAACAGAGATGATCTGGTTCTCTTCTTTTAGAACACACACTGTCCTGTCAAAAACCAACTCCATCAGATCTAAGGTAGAGAAATCACACACTACACAACAGCTTTAAATGTCAGAGTCTGGCTCTTACATTCTTTAAGATGACTTGCTTTTAAGTTCTCTGGCACCTTTGATGGCATGGAAGTTAGTAAAATTTTCCAAAACGAAATCAGATCAATGGAATTAGGTTAAAAGTTGTTTTATGTGAAAGGATGTAGAATAATCTAAATTAGGGCAGATTAAACAAAGCAGGTGATAAAAGAAGACTTTGAAACAAATCTATAATTTGAAATTAAACTAGACATGTAGATGTAGATCTAATCTGGCCAACTTTGTAACACACTGAAACGCAAGTCAATTGCAATCGTTTTATCTCTGTATTTGAATGACTGTCATGTGTGCCTGTTACTAATTTACACAATCTCCAGTACTCAAAGTACTGTTAGTGTTGTGCAAATTGTCTGCTGCTGATTTCACTTATTAGTGCAACTTGTACAATACCAGAAGAAGCCAGTGCAGCCACCCATGTTTACCTGGCTCATGTTACCTTGAGGGGGGTGTGAAGACAGCTTCAGTCACCATCCTAGCAACCCTTCCCAATAGATGAACCCTCGCAACGGAGCTCAGGGTAGCAGAGATCCCTATTCCTCCAAGACAAAAACATGACAACAATTTCCCAGGGTCTAAAGTGCAGATTTGACATGAATTATCTCTTCCTCTTATAATTAACTTCTTCCTCAATAATTATTATCAATTATCTGGGGTTTTTTTTGTTTGTTTGTTTTTGTTTTGTTTTGTTTTGTTTTTTGAGTCGGAATCTGGCTCTGTGGCCTAGGCTGGACTGCAGTGGTGCAATCTCGGTTCACTGTAAACTCCGCCTCTTGGGTTCGAGCAATTCTCTTGCCTCAGCCTCCTGAGTAGCTGGGATTACAGGAGTGCACCACCATGCCCAGCTAAGTTTTGTGTTTTTAGTAGAGACAGGGTTTCACCATGGTCTCGAACTCCTGATCTCAAGTGATCTGCCTACCTCGGCCTCCAAAGTGCTGAGATTATAGGCATGAGCTACCGCCAGGCCTCATCAGTCATCTTGATCAGCCTGGAACCATGACCAAATTTCTCCTAGCCTGAAAAACAATGCCCCTTGACTTTGAGGGTCTCCTGTAGCTCCAGGCTATTTCTTTCATCCTTCACAGCAAAGTTCCTGTGAAGTATCTGTCTTTTTTTTTTTTTTTTTTTTTTTGAGACGGAGTCTCGCGCTGTGTCACCCAGGCTGGAGTGCAGTGGCGCGATCTCGGCTCACTCCAAGCTCCGCCTCCCAGGTTCACGCCATTCTCCTGCCTCAGCCTCCCAGTAGCTGGGACTACAGGCGCCCGCCACCACGCCCGGCTAGTTTTTTGTATTTTTAGTAGAGACAGGGTTTCACCATATTAGCCAGGATGGTCTCGATCTCCTGACCTCGTGATCCGCCCGCCTCGGCCTCCCAAAGTGCTGGGATTACAGGCTTGAGCCACCGCGCCCGGCCTGAAGTATCTGTCTTTAACTGTCGGCTCTAATTCCTCCTGTGGTGGGGACCTCTCACAATAATACAAATGACAGCACGTTCTGCATGCCTGACACTTTCTATATTAAGTCATTTAATGCTCCCATAAACCCATTATGTAAGTACCTTTATTATTCCCATTTACAGTTCTCGTTTTGTTTATTATTGACATCGCCTCAGAAAGCTGAGAAAAGCAAAGTCAGAGGTTTTGGTTATAGACCTGTTACAGTGCTATTCAGCATAACACAGTCATTTGCAACAACATGGATGGAACTGAGGCCATTATGTCAAGCAAAAGAAGTAAGGCACAGAAAGACGAACATCGCATGTTCTCACCTATTTGTGGCATCTAAAAATCAAAATGATTGAGCTCACGAAGACAGAGAGCAGAAGGATGGTTCTGCAAAGTCAGAGGACTTGCTTACAGACCTGGATAAGAAAAGTACTGGATAAGAAAATAAAAAGAGCAGCTTTGTGCTGGGGCAACCACTGACTATGAGAGAAAGATGAGGCAATGCATAGGCCCAGATCCTAGCAATTCGCCTTTAGGAGTAAGTCCGGTGGAAGGAGGCGGCTCTCTCCAGGGTGGATGGTTTGGGGTGAGTGGGCCAATGGAAGCCTCCTGCTTCCTGTGGGGCTGGGTCCAGAGGTCAGAGAGGAGCAAGCTCCACCTCAGATGGCTAGAGTGAAGGAAAACACCTTGAGGGAAGTGAGGTCCTGCCACATGCTAGTGCTGCTGTGGGACACAATGCATCAGTTTCCCACAAAAGCAAAGGCTCTGAACTAGCCAAGCGGCTCTAAGAGCTGCGATGGCCACTGTGTCCCTCACTGTCCACATGTCCTGCAACAGATGACACTCGGGCTGTCGGGGCCAGAAGACTCGCAGCTCTACTTCCCTCCCCACCCCCCGCATCCTTGTACACGTGCTTCTAACAAGGCTGGTGATAGAAGTGTTTACTTGGGCCTGTGCATATGACATAAAGGTTATGGTAAACTGTCCCTCATCCCATTATTCCTCTAAATAATTAAGGATATCCAAATGTCTCCCACACTTCTTCTAACTCCACACTTGCTGACGTCACCAATGCCTTCCTGATTCCCAGTCTAGCAGACAGGTTTTATTCCTCACCTCCTGGAACGCAGTTGACCACTATTTCTTCTTGTAACTCTACTTCCTTGGCATGTGACACCGCTCTCTCCAGCTCTCCCTGCAGCCCTCTGATTAATCCCTCCAGGTCTCCTTGGTAGGTTTGTCTTCCTGGATCCTCTCTTAGATGCCTGTGCTCCGCAGGTTCCATTCTTGGCCCAGCACCCTGTGCGCTGCAGGTTGTCTTCATTTGAACTACTTCTTTAAGCGGCTGTCTCTCAGATGGGGTCTCCCCAGCTGTGGTCTCTTCCTTTTGGATGTCCACAGGCACATCAGACTCCATATGCCTAAAACTGAACTCATCATCTACCTCCTAAAAGTTGCCCTTCCCTGCCCCTCAGATCCATGATCTCAGTTCAGGGCACAACTGCTAACCAACAGCTCCAAGCAGACACCCAGGAGTCAGCCTATGCTCCTTCTTCCTCGCTCTTCTCCCCACAGCCAATCAGTGACCCTATTTTGTTGGTGTGACCTCGCGTATATTTTTAAACTCTTTCCCTCCTGTCTCTCCCCGCTATTACTGCCTGGTTTAGGTACCCCTCATCTCTCCCCTGGTCTCTCTCCCTCTAGCCAGAGTGACCATATTAAGTGCAAACCCGGTCATGCCCCAACCCTGCTCAAAATCTTTCAATGGCTCCCATCAAGAACAGAAGAAAGGACAAGCTTCTCAGCATGGCCCAGGGAGCCTCCGTGACACAATCCGACCTTCTTCCTCTCCCGCCTCCCTCTACCTTGCATTTTCTCTCTAGCAATACTCTTGTGTTGGTGGCTTCTCAGCACACAGCGTCCTGGTTCATACCTCCGTGTCTTCACCCTCACTGCTACGTGCTTCCTCGCCTTCCCAACTTTCTTCTCATAGCCCCTCGTCCAGCAAGTCTCTTGTGAAGCGCCAAGGGCACTTCCTCTGGGCTCCCACATTACTTAGAGTCTATAGCTCTCTGTTCACTTACCATATTACTTAGAAACTATTAAATATGTCTGTCTCCAGCACTAAACTACAAGTTTCTCAGGAGCAAAGACCCTGCATTTTTCATCTTTATACCTCTAGTGGCAAACAGGTTCCTGGCACATGACAGGCATTTCATACAGAATTGTTGGGAAGAACTACCAGTCAGTTGGTAGTCTTTCCTTTCTGCTGAGAGGGAAGAAGTCCTTCCACCTAAATGACTATGAGTGATTTTATCCACAAGCACACACACACACTCCATCCAGCAGGCACCGGGGCAGACTGGCCAGCACCTCACGCATCACAGGATCACCCTCTTTCTGGTGGGCAACAGCTTGATCTAGAGAGTTCCTGGTAAAAGGGTGGAGAATGACCTTGAGACATGTGATTCAGATGAGGGATGACTTGGAGAGGATGGAAGCAGTTCTTGTAAGAATCTCTGGATAAACATGTACAGATTTCAAAAGAACTGTTTCTTGCCGGGTGCGGTGACTCACACCTGTAATCCCAGCACTTTGGGAAGCCAAGGCGGGTGGATCACCTGAGGTCAGGAGCTCAAGACCAGCCTGGCCAGTGTGGTGAAAACTCATCTCTACTAAAAACACAAAAATTAGCTGGGCGTGGTGGTGCATGCCTGTAGTCCCAGCTACTCTGGAGGCTGAGGCAGGAGAATGGCGTGAACCCGGGAGGCGGAGCTTGCAGTGAGCTGAGATCCGACCACCGCACTCCAGCCTGGGCGGCAGAGTGAGATTCCGTCTCAAAAAAAAAAAAAAAAGAAAAGAAAAAAGAAAAAAGAAAAAAAAGAACAACTGTATTTTGACATTGTCAGTCAGACTTCTGGTTGTTTAGTGGCTTATTTCTACTTTCTCCTTATGAACTCAGGTAGTGTAATTTCAACGAGGACAGAAAGCTTTTCTTAAAAGACATAACTGTGGAAAGGAAGACCAGTGAAACTAGGGAAACTGCATATACTTATTAAAAACTGTGTAAAATGCTTGAGTTTTCCTAAGATGTCCTAAGAGATTTACTTGTCATGCATAGTACGGGTTTGCTCATTAGTAAGTATTTTATCTGTCATTTCATTCTTCCTTGGGATTTTAAGGATGAGGAGACAGCAGGTTTTGGTTTTTATTAATGGTTGTCTCATCTGCCTCAGGGTTGTTCTCTCGGTTCAGCTATTTCATTACTTGAGCAAAATGCATTTGAAATGTATTTTGGTGCTGAGACCAGCTTTACAAACAGAGACTTGCTCCTCTTAACACCGTCATTTAATGATGAAGTCTTCATTTCCTTAAAAATAATTTGATCTGGGCTGGACACAGTGGCTCATGTCTATAATCCCAGCACTTTGGGAGGCTGAGGCGGGCGGATCACCTGAGGTCAGGAGTTCAAGACCAGCCTGGTCAACGTGGCGAAACCCTGTCTCTACTAAAAATACAAAATTAGCTGGGCATGGTGGCAGGCACCTGTAATCCCAGCTACTAGGGAGGTTGAGGCAGGAAAATTGCTTGAAACTGGGAGGCAGAAGTTGTAGTAAGCCAAGTTCGCACCATTGCACTCCAGCCTGGGCAACAAGAGTGAAACTCTGTCTCAAAGAAAAATCAAAAAAAACAAACAAAGTTGGTAATGGGTATTGCCCTTTGAAAGGTCAGCAATGAGTAGAAACCTTTGAAAAATCTCTTTTTTAACCCGAGGTCTTCTGTGGGGTGGTCCCAGGATATCACCTGGGGCAGAATAAAGGCCCTGCACTTCTGCTACACTGGCTGCTACCTCTCTCTTTCCTCTGGCATTTCTATGCACTCTTTCTCCTTCTCTTTTGACATCCTTATTCTGACACGTTCTTGTCCTCTGCTTTCCTTCCTCTTCTTCCTGTGCCTTCCTTTGGAGCCAAGGGGTGCTGAACCTTCTGCCCTCCTGGCAGCAGTCAGCCTGTGGGGCCTGGGCAGGCTCACTCCACTTCCTCCCCTCCCTCATTGTGCTCTCCACTGGCATCCCCTGGGGCTTCAGAAGATGGGGTCAGACAAAAAGAAAGGGCAGAGGACGGGCAGGGGCGGTGCTCTGCCTTTCCCCACCAGTCTGGCTCCAGGAGGCATCAAAGAGCCCAGGAAATCACTGCCAGAGAACGAAGGAAGTGTGGCTCATAAAACACAGGGTGATTGTGGAAAGCACCAGGCAACAGGAGCAGGATCTTACAGCCTCCGCTCATATCCCATATGATCTTTAGCAAGTTTCTTTCCTGCTCAGAGTTGCAGCTTCCTGCTCTGTTGAGATTACATGCAGCTCCTATGAAACTGTGGATGAGAAACTGCTTAGTGAGCCACGAAGCACCGTGTCAAAGTACGGCATTGTCATCAACCCTTCATTCAGCCATCATTAGCGAACACATGCTTACTAATGACTGCCTGGTCCCTGTCACTCTTTTTCCCCATCTCCTCTCCTGGAGATCTTCCAATTTAAAGAGGCGTTAGGTGTCAGCAGTTACATTCTCAATGGCCAGGCCCTTCCTTCTCTAGTCACCAGGTTTGTTGGAAAAGATACCTAGTGTCATCAGGATTGAATGGTAATAATAAGGTGAAAATAAGTGTGCTCTAAGAAAAGGCTCCTTTGCCTGTCACAGTCATAGAATTAAAGTCCTTATAAGTGGATTTACTGACCATCAAACTTGCTACTTTCCTTCATTAAATTGTTAAAGGTATCTTCATGTTGTAATCGAACTTTCCGTCTTTCAGCAGCCAGATTATGTTCCACATGATCTTGTTCAGTTAGAAGTGTGACTGGTTTTAAATGAATCTAGAGAAAGAAAAGCATTTATCTTTTATTACCTTGTTAAATTATAAAAGCACAGCATGAATTTTGCAAAAACAAATGATATGCTACATAGTTCTCTAACTCAAGTAAATAGAATTTTCATGAGTGTTTTCACTAAACATGTTATGACTAAATTTTTTCTTAAATTATTTTTAAACTAAAAAAATCAACACAGGCTTAATTATTTCTTCATGCAACAAGATATGTGTTTTAAAAAGTTCTCTCTATTAATTTTCCCTGATTTTTAAAATTTTTCAACAGAACTACAAAATAAGAAATTATTCAAATCGATGAATGAGGAGGGAGACTTTGACTCCACTGAAATCTAAATGTTTCCTGTCTTTTGCAAAATTAAGAAAGCAAAGAGAGGGAATAAAGATGTTCTAGAGAAAGCTATCTTATACCATGAGGTATTCCCAATTTGGAAATTTCATTACATGGTGAAAACATTATCTAACAAGCAAAACAAAAGAATCAATATGTGGGAATAAAGCTTTCACCAACCTCCAGAAACCTGGAAATATGAGGAAACAGAACCAAGAGCTCAAATTCTTACATAAATGTCCTCTGCTGACACTGTGTGTAGAAGGAAGGGTCACCTTGAAGCTGGACTGGGGTAGCTCCATGCTTATTTCCAAGATACTCAAAGTCTGGTACTGACCCTTGACCAAGATAAGGATGAAATAAGCTAGTGATCCCTGGGTGTGGGGGCTCACACCTGTAATCCCAGCACTTTGCGGGGGCTGAGGCGGGCAAGTCACTTGAGGTCAGGTGTTCAAGATTATAGGTGTGAGCCACTGCACCTGGACAACATGGTGAAACACTGTCTCTACTAAAAATACAAAAAGTAACAGGGTATGGTGGAACGCATCTGTAATCCCAGTTACTTAGGAGGCTGAGGCACAAGAATCGCTTGAACCCAGGAAAAGGAGGTTGCAGTGAGCCAAGATCATGCCAGTGCACTCCAGCCTGGGAGACAGAGTGAGACTCCACCTCAAAAAAAAAGAAAAAAAAATAAGCTGGTGATTTATAATATGCTGCTTAAAGTCCAAAACTCCCCTGGACTACCTTGTGGAGTTTGGTTAGGAGTGTGTAGATTGATGGCATGCACTGGTTTAACTCCTTTTTTTTTTTTTTTTGAAACTCTGTTGTACAGTGTGTAATCTGGAGCACAGTGGTGTAATCATAGCTTCCTGTAACCTCAAAATCCTGGCTCAAGGGATCCTCCCAGTAGGACTGCAGGCAAGCGTCACTATGCCTGTCTAACTTATTTTTATTTTTATTTTTTGTAGAGATGAGGGCTCACTATGTTGCCCAGGCTGGTCTCAAACTCCTGGCCTCAAGCAATCTTTCCTTCTCAGCCTCCCAAAGCACTGTAATTATAAGTGTGAGACACTGCACCCAGCCTGATTTAACAATTTTTGTAGTGTTGTTTCAGTTGTGTGACTAGCAGGGTATACAAGACTGCTTGGTAAACTTGTGTGTTGGTTCTCCTGAAACCAAGATACCTTGCGTATGTTTTGGTGATTCCTATTCCACAGAAGTACATCTTGTGTGACTAAGGCCCCTGAGGCATGGCTGTGCCTGGAGGCCTCGGCCCTCTCTGAGGCTGGCCTGTGCTTGCTTTCTCCTGCCGCACCATCTGCTTTAGCTTAGTAAGGCTTTGCATGAGTGTACCCTGTGGAGTCTTGCACGTCCCTTCAATGATCTGGCCTGTGCAATTGTTGAACTAAGTCTGGTTAATCATTGCCAATTTCTTTTTTGTTTTTTAATCAGCCTACATTATGCTTTGAACCAATTTCATCCTAAAATAAACTCACTGTGAACAGTGATTCAGGTAGTCCTATGGGTTCAAACCAAACCACTGATTTTTCATGGATCTCTTTGTGATGAGCCACTGAACCAGCATATTAGCAACTAGGAAATAAGTTAGTCTGGAAAGGTGCTTTACAATTAAGGTTATCTGAACCAACCAATTATGCTAGCACCATAATGGATCTGACTTTCCACTTTCAGAAACCAGTTCTCCAGTCTCAAGAGAGATTGGACTGAAGTGTTACTATTCTATTCTTTTTTTCTTTTTTAGAGACGGAGTTTTGCACTTGCTGCCCAGGCTGAAGTGCAATGGCACAATCTCGGCTCACTGCAACCTCTGCCTCCTGGGTTCTAGTGATTCTCCTGCCTCAGCCTCCCAAGTAGCTGGAATTATAGGCATGCACCACCATGCCCAGTTAATGTTTGTATTTTTAGTAGGGCGGGTGGGGGGAGTTCTGCATGTTGGCCAGGCTGGTCTTGAACTCCTGACCTTAGGTGATCCACCCGCCTTGGCCTCCCAAAGTGCTGGGATTACAGGCATGAGCTACCATGCTCGGCCAACTATTATATTCTTATTCCACACATCCATGAAGTTGGAGTGAGAAGTCTGAGGCTGGAGGGGGAAAATGACAGACTTCCTCTGCTGCCCCATGCAAAGGAATGGGATGGCAAGGTGCGTTCCTTTGTCACTTGCTCTCAGATATGGGCACCTGCACCCATCTCATAATCTCTCATTTCCAAGAGTCTGGAGATTTGTGGGGATGTCAGGAAAAACAGAATGGTTGGGAAGACTATCTCAGTGTCTCAGATTTTAGTGAACACAGGCTCTGTGGGATGCTTTGGCAAAGTACAGATTCCAAGATTCCACGCTAGTGATTCTAATTCAGTAGGTCCATGATATGGCCCAGAAAACCTCATTTTAACAAATAGAATTAGCTGATATGAACTTCCATTTGAAAAACAACACCCTTGGGCAATATGAATTTGCCTTGCAACGTGTTTAATGTTAACTGAGAGTGGAGGCCAGGGGCCATGGCTCACACCTCAGAACTTTGGGAGGTCAAGGTGGGCAGACCAGCCTGACCAACATGGTGAAACCCCATCTCTACTAAAAATACAAAAAAAAAAAAAAATTATTCAGGCACGGTGGTAGGAGCCTGTAATCCCAGCTACTTGGGAGGCTGAGGCAGGTGACTCTCTTGAACCTGGGAGGTGGAGGTTGCAGTGAGCTGAGATTGTGCCACTGCACTCCAGCCTGGGTGACAGTGAGACTCTGCTCAAAAACAAAAGACTAAGAGTGGGAGAAGTGCCCCCGGGTACAAAGCTCTGCAGGGACACCTGCCACTGGCACTATGATGATCCATCTCAGCCCTAGCCCATCTCTATGCCTCCTGGCTCACATGAGGAAGAGGAGCTGGTGAGTGTGGTTCTGCCACCACCTCTCCTGGGTACAGTGGAAACATTTGTCTGGCTTTAAAGTGGGAGGCAGTCTGAAGAAGGCTTCAGACAAAGAGACTGAGAAGGACCTCTCCTTGCTTCAGAGTAGGGCTAGGAGAAGCCACTGTGTCTAGCTCTGGGATGATCCTTGGAGTGAAAGACTCATATTCTAGATTGAATTATCACAGTGTTTAGACTAAATGGGACCCTCCTCCAGGCACCCTGACACTGAAAAAAAAATGCCAAGAAATTATAAGGAGCAAATCCCCAGCAGCCTCCAGATGAGTGGATCTGGGTCGTGGCCAGGCAGCCGGCTAGGCACACTCATCAGGCCAAAGTATCGCTTCGGAGGGTGTTTTCACCCCACATGCCCAGAAGCTTATTTTTAAACTTCAATAACTCAGCAATGTTGACTATTTTCCTTCAGGTATTAACAATGGTTAATCTATAACATGCAACTGCTTGCTAAATTGCTCTTGATTTTTTTAAAAAAGATTTTATTTTAACTCAATTTTGAGTTATATGACCACAAATGAAAAGCACTAAACCAGTAGGCAGTATTTTAAAGAAACTGATAGGACCTTCAGATCATTTAAAACAATGTGGATTATTTTTTTGTATTTTACAAACTTTCTATATTGTCTTTTCTCTAAGGTACTTTTCTCTAAAGTTCCTGTTCCTCTGATGTTACCACAGAATGATAACTTTTACAATAAATATTGGTGAATAACAAATCTTGGGAAAGTATATCTCATGGAAAGAAGAAATGTCATTTTTTTCTATAACATTCTGATGCAATTGTTACTATGTCCCTGAATTACATGCTAGATACATCTTCATATACAAAATTTACCTTTTCTTTTCCAACTGGTTTGGCTACAAACGTGGAGAAAGCCACACTAACAAGCTTCTCAATGCCAGTGAGCATGTCCTGTACCATGACCTTGATACTGATCTACAATGAAAAAAAAGATAAATAAATACACTCTTGGCCATCCAGAAACAGTTCAGATTTCAGCATTCAAAATGTAGTCATATGTATGCACCATTACTCTCTTTCATTTTAAAAATGAAACCAGAATTTTAATTTATTTTTAAGCAATAGAATTCTTTCAATGATGTTCTATAACATTGGACAATTAACTTTTTCTGATTATAAAAATTATTTATCATGTAAAATTTGTGGAATCTGACTATCCAGAGTATATATTATCAGTAATTCCATCACCCAGAGATAATAATTATTAAATTTTAGCTGAATTTTCTTCTAGCTTTTTATATTTATAGATCATATATGACATATAAATGTATGACATATCACATATGACATATAAATGTATATGACATATATGATATATAAACATATATGACATATCATATATGATATATAAATGTATATGATATATACGATATATAAATGTATATTATTTATGATATATAATACATAAACATACATATCGCATAATACACATATATCATATTACATAATATATACACACATTTCATAATATATACATATGACACGAAATATGTGTGCATATATGCATGTGTATATAAAATTATTGTAATGTATTTACAGTTTTATGTTCTGATTTTGTTTTGTTTTGTTTTGAGACAGAGTCTTGTTCTGTCGCCAGGCTGGAGTGCAGTGGCACCACCTCGGCTCACTGCAAGCTCCGCCTCCCGGGTTCAAGCCATTCTCCTGCCTCAGCCTCCGTCGTAGCTGGGACTACAGGCATGCAGCACTACACCCAGCTAATTTTTTGTATTTTTAGTAGAGACAAGATTTCACCATGTTGGCCAGGATGGTCTCAACCTCTTGACCTTATGATCCGCCCACCTCGGCCTCCCAAAGTGTTGGGCTTACAGGAGTGAGTCATCACACCTGGCCTATTCCAATTTTTAAAAATTTGACAATATATGATAAGCTCTTTTAAACTTCATTATTACTAAATATGCTTTTGAAAACAAGATATTGGTGACTGCCTTATAAAACCACCAGAGAGATGTACCATAACTTTTTTTAGCCTTTACTCTCAGAGCTTTTTTTCTTTTTTAAAATGTCTCTAGGCAGCATACTCTCAGGGTTTCCTAGGACCAACCCATCATGGACAGAATTGCATCATGTATTTACAGCTTTGTTTCTGTGATTAATTTTTCAGGAGTAATAAGAAGGTAGCTGAGACACTTTATGTTGATACTACAATGGGCTAGATTTCCCCGTGTGAAGAGCTCTGAAGCTTGGTCCTCAGGATTGCACTTTGCAGAAGTGTTGGTAAACTCCGGGACTTGTCTTTAGATTCTGGCTAATAAACCTTTTCCCAAATGTTTCAGATGAGTAATATTATCTTCTGAAAATAATGAGTGATCTCAGGCACAGCTCAGCACTGTGTTGCCAACAATGAAGAATATCTGTATCTGTATCTTTACCATGTACACCATGTAAAAAGAATAATCAATAATCTATGACTCATTTTAAGTCACTCAACTCATAAATGCAAATTAGTATTTACATGGTAAATCCTAAATTAACTAGATGGTGATTAGCCAAAATTAAACTATCTATTCCCAACTCTCTCAACCCTTAATCCTATACAGCTTTCTGCTTTTAGAGAAATGGACAAATGAAAAATAAAATAAAATATCTAACAGTAAAAACAAAGCAACAATTCTGGAGTGTTAAAATAAGTTCTAAACACTATCTTCTACTAGAACAGTTAACTTAGTTATATGTGATAACCAAATGTTTCAAAAACATATGCCAGGGAGAATTTCATTGTGTTATAAGAGATTAGGTAAGATTGGAATTACATTCTGTGAAAACAACTAGAAAACTGGACAAAATATAGGAAGCATCTATTTTCACACCTACAAAAATAGGCAACACAGGACTGTGATCCCCAAGGCGGGAAAAACAATGAGAGGAGCACTGCGTTCCCAGGTTCTCAGGCTAAAGGTGATTTACAGTTGGGTTAGGGAAGGAAAACCTAACTCTGCTAAATTGAATGGAGCTAAAATTTGTGGGGTAGAGTACCAGAGAAGTAAGCTGAAAAAAAGAAAGAATTCCAGAAATATGAATGTGAGTCTTTGAGTTGATACTAACTGGACTATATACAGGGTGAAACCCCACAAGGCCAGACAAGAACAGTTTCTGAGGAACAATCAATTCCTGGGAAACTGTAACATGGACAATTCCAAGAACTCACACACAGCTGGGGATCTTTTGAGTTCTCTCCAGCCAGATTTCACTGAATATAGAACCCCTTCACAGAGATAACAGAAGATCCTAACCTAGAAGAGGGTCTAAAGTAGCCATAGAGTAGAGTATTCTAAATCTTCCATAGAAGAGTTTAAAACAGATCTTTAAAAGCTCAAACCAATCTGCAAGTAACAACATCTTCCTGCCAGGAAAAGTCTGACACTCTTTTTAAAGAAATATAACAAAAGCCGGCACTAAACAATATAAAATTCACAATGCTCGCATCGAATAAAAATTATTAGATGCAAGAAAATTATTAGGTGAAAGGTAATATAAATGAAACAACAGATAACAGAAATGATGGAATGACAACAAAAGATATTAAAACAACAATTAAATATAGGCACCATGAACTCAGAGATTTGGAACAGGAGCCAGCAACATCTTCTTAAAGGATAAGACCAGATAGTAAATATTTTAAGTTTTGTGGTCACATGGACTCTACTGCCACTACTCAACTCTGCCAATGTACTGTGATAGCAACACAGACAAAACATAAATGAATGGGTATAGCTGTGCTTCAAAAAATTTTTATTCATAAAACAGGTCTATAGACCATAGTTTGCTGACTTCCAACATAGAGAAAAAGATGAAAATAGTAAGGAAAGAATGGAAAATATAAAAAACAAAGTGGGACTTTCTAAGATAAAAAAATATATAACATCTGAAATAAAAAACAAACCAGATAAGATTAAGAGCAGTTTAGTTAATGCAGGGGAAAAAGTCAGTGAAGCTGAAGATGACAAAAGAAGCTACACAGAATGTAACATGAAGAGAAAGGAAGACTGAAAGAAAAAAAAAAAGAACAGTATCAGTGACCTGTGGAACATTAACAAGAAGTCTAAAACTCTAAAGTCCAAAAGGAGAGAGAGCACAAAAGACAGGAAAAAAGTTTGAAGATAAAATAGTTGAAAAAAATCCACATTTCTTAGAAACTATAAATCCATAGATCCAGCAGCTCAAAAAACCCAAGTCATATCATAATTTACATAATTCTGCCGCCAGGCTAGAATTCTATACCTACTGAATATGAACATCTTTTAAATACGAAGATGAAACAAAGACATTTTTACACAAAAGCTGAAAAGAAAAATGCTAAAGGAATATCTTCAGACAGAAGGAAAATGACACTAGGGAGAAATCTGGAGACACACAATACACAAAAGAATAAAGAACACAGAAATGGCAAATATGTGGGTGTATATATATATAAAAAATACATTCTTTTCATTTTTATTCTTTTAAAAAGATGGTTGACTGTTTAAAACATAAATAATAACTATGTATTATAGGGTTTACCTCCTACATATGTGCATGTAAAAGGTATGACAATAACACAAAGGCTGGGACATGGGAAGGGAAGTGTGTATACTGTTATAAGGGTATTACTCTATACTCAAAGGGATATTATATTATTTGAAGGTAGTCTCAGATAAGTTAAGTAGTCATATTGCAAACCTGAGAAAAAGCACTAAAAGCAAAACAAATATGTATAGTGAAAACACCAACAGTGGAGATAAAATGGATTACTAAAAATTACTCCACTCTAAAAAATGCAGGAAAAGATGGGGACAGGAAGAAACAAAGAACAGATGAAAGAAATAGAAGACAAATAGCCAGATGATAGATTTCAACTCTGCCATACAGATAATCTAAGGTAAACAGTTTAAATATTCCAGGTAGAAGGCAGAGATTGTTAGAATAAATAAAAAAATAGCATCCAAATATATTTTGTTTATAAGAAACCCACTTACATATACAAATAAGACAGGTTAAAAGAAAAATGATGGGGGAAAAACACTAATCCAAAGAAAGCGTGTCCGGCTAAATTAATATCAGACAGAGTAGATTTCAAAACAAAAACCAGAGATAAAAAGGTACACTTCATAATGATAAAAGGGTCACAACATCAGGAAGAGTTAAGAATCCTGGCAGGGCACAGTGGCTCACACCTGTAATCCCAGCACTTTGGGAGGCTGAGGTGAATGGATCACCTGAGGTCAGGAGTTCAAGATCAGCCTGGCCAACATGGTGAAACCCCGTCTCTACTAAAAATACAAAAATTAGCTGGGTGTGGTGGTGCACACCTGTAATCCCAGCTATTCGGGAGGCTGAGGCAAAAGAATCACTTGAACTCGGGAGGCGGAAGCTGCAGGGAGCCAAGATCGTACCACTGCACTCCAGCCTGGGAGACAGTTCAAGACTCCATCTCAAAATAATAATAATAATAATAACAATAATAATAATAATACAGAAGACTTGAACAATGCTATGAAACAATTTAGGCTAACTGACATCTGCAGAATACTTCATTGACTATAAGCAACACATTCTTTTCAAGTACATATAGCACATTCACCATAATAGTCCATATTTTGGGTCATTAAAAAAGTCTAAACAAATTTAAAATAATTGAAATTATAAAAAGTATGTTCTCTCTCTGCAAAAGAATTAAATTAGAAATCAAAAACAAAGATATGTCTGGAAAAATCATCAGAGATTTGGAAATTAAACAACACATATCTAGACAGACTAGAGGTCAGGGAAGAATTTACAAGAAAAAAAGGACATATTTTGATGCAGATAAGGCAATACATTGAGGAAAATTTTATGATTTTAAATGCTTATATTTGAAAAAAAGAAAAGTTCAATCAATTTCCCAAGATTCTACCTTAAGACACTAGAAAAAGAAAGGCAAACTAAACCCAAAATTAATAGAATGAGAATAATATAATAACCAGTAGCAGAAATCAAATACATTATGCTAAGTAAAATAAACTAGACACAAATGATTATATATACTGTATCATTCCATTTATACAAAATATAGTAAAGGGCAAAAAAAAGGATACCGACCTAAAGTAAATGAGTGGTTGTCACAAGCTGGGACCTGAGGGAGCTGATTGCAAAGGGGCATAGGGGGCTTCGTGTAGTGATGGGAACATTGTATATTATAGTGGTGGTGATCCAACTGTATGACTTTGTCAAAGCTCAGCAAAATGTATAATTAAAATGGGAGAATTTTAATGTTATAAATTGTATCTCAATAAAACTGATTTTTAAAGACATGTTCTAAGGACCAAAAAAAAAACCCTCATATAATGTGCTCTTAGTGCAAATGGGACAATATAATCTATTAATAGTAATGCATCGCACACCTTCCAGAGCGGGGAAAAGGGAAGAGACTGATCAATAGAGTCTGAGAATCCCCTGGAAGTGGGTTTGGCACAGAGCAGAGCTCCTGCTTGCTGTGGATTCAGGCGGAAGCCAGTCATTTATTTCTGCTCAACAAATTAGCAGAGGGCTGGCCTCAGTTGTGGCAGGAAACTGAAATTAAACAGGATGACCATAAAGGACATTTCCAGTTTGAAAAAGTAAAAATAAAAATATTTAGTTGGCATCTAGAGTTAGGGAAAAAAAAAAAAATCCAAGAAATTTCTACCAGGTGGTAGAAAGTACGACAAAATCTAGAGGCTCCCTGGTCATGATCTGCAGAAGATGAAAGAGAACAAAATTCTGCATGGCAGATCAGGCCTAGAAAGTCAGTGGAGGCTAGGGTTTACTTTCCCTAGCATCAGAAATCTGTGGTTTCAAACTCACTGGGTTTTATTTTTCTTTTCTTAGCTTTTAGATAAGCCTCCTTTAGAAATTCTAGCCTGTCTCAGGAAGAGGAGGAAAAGGAGAAATGAAAAGGAGCTTTTATCTATATTTGGACTGTCTATCAGGAGAATGTGTGGCCCTCAGGAGACAGGCCAACCCCAGAGGCTCCTGTGTGCAAAGGCTAAGAGCTCTGCAGTTGAATAAACAGCGTCCAGAAACACCATTCACTGACAGAGCTTGTTTCTTTCACAAGCATTTCCTTTCTGCTTTCTTCAAGTGCTTTGTATTCTGTTTATTTGGATACTGCTAGAAAGTGACCATATCAGCCGGGCGCAGTGGCTCATGCCTGTGATCGATCCTAGCACTTTGGGAGGCCGAGGCGGGCAGATCACAAGGTCAGATCGAGACCCTCCTGGCCAACATGGTGAAACCCCGTCTCTACTAAAAATACAAAAATTAGTGGTGGCGGGCGCTTGTAATCCCACCTACTTAGGAGGCTGAGGCAGGAGAATTGCTTGAACCCGGGAGGCGGAGGTTGCAGTGAGCCGAGATCTTGCCATTGCACTCTAGCCTGGCAACAGAGTGAGACTCTATCTCAAAAACAAAAACAAAAACAAAAATTAAAAAAAGAGGTGACCACATCAGGGTAAAGCCATCACCAAGGGCATAGTTACTGTCAAAACAGTTGTTACAGTTGAACTGTGTTCCCCCTTCCAAATTCTTATGTCCTAACCCCCAATACCTTTGAATGTAAACGTGGAAATAGTGCTGTTGCAGATGTAATTAGTTAAGATGAGGCCAGACTGCGGTGGGGCAGGTCCCTAATCCAATATCACTGATATCTTTATAAAAATGGGAAATTTGGAAGCAGACACCCACACAAGGAGAACACATGTGAAGATGAAGGCAGAGATCGGGTGATGCAGCAGAAGCCAGGAAATACCAAAGACTACAGAGAGTCATGGGAGAATAGGAAAGCGGCATGAACAGATTATCCCTCCAGCCCTCAGAGAAACCAGCCCTGCCCATATCTTGATGTAGGACTTCTAGCTCCCAGAACCATGGGACAACACTCTTCTGTGTTTAGGCCACCCGGTCTGTGGTGCTTTGTTACGGCAGCCCTAGCAAACGAATACAAGCTCTTCCATGTCTTCATGCCCAGAGATCGAAGGATGGCTCCTGAGCAAGCTGGAAGGTGCAATATGAGATCCAGCAATGCCTTTCCTCCTAATTTAACCTGAATAGAGATCTCAAGAGCCCCTGAGAATCCGGTATTCACAATGGTAGAGAAAAGAAAACGAAGTGGATGCAGAAAAAAAATCTTCTAAATTTACCTTCTTACTAAAGTCCAGTTATCCTGCTTTTCAAAAACTAGTTAATCATGGGACTAGTTTCTATCAGAGGGTGAGGGGATGGAGAACAAATAGAATAATAGTGGAGTCAGCATGATTAAGAAATAAAATCTATACTTTATAAAGAATTAAGAGTGTCCTTTTCTCTTGCAGGTTTATTTTCTGTATATCCTTCTATGTAGAAATACTGTATTGTATCATGTTGAAATGTGAATTTTTTTTTTTTTTAAGAGACAAAGTCTTGCTATGTCACCCAGGCTGGAATGCAGTGGTACAATCATAGCTCACCGTAGCCTCAAACTCCTGGGCTCAAGCAATTCTCCCACCTCCGCCTCCTGAGTAGCCAGGGCTACAGGCACTTACCACTGTGCTGGCTTTTTTTTTTCTTCTTAAAGATTGGGTCTTGCTATGTTGCCCAGGCTAGTCTCGAACTCCTGGCCTCAAGTGATCCTCCTGCCTCAGCCTCCCAAATTGCTGGGATTATAGGTGTGAGCCACCATGCCTAGCCATGTTGAATTTTAGCTAGGAAACACTGGAAACATCCGCTGCCTATTGTTTACCTGTGACCTGACTATACATTCCAGAGCCTTGTGAAATAGAGAATCTCATTAACTCCAAATATTAGTCTAGGCCTCCTGCTCTACCCTTTGTAAACAATGAAGAAATGAGCACCAATAGGCAGCCGTTTGAAAAGGTGCCTCTTACCTCCATGCTTGTGCTGAATGCTCTAGTAACTTTTGCTCTGATGGTTATAACTTGTCCAACTCTAGGGAAAAACAAACAAACAAACCAAAAAACTCAGTAGTTCTAGCACATTTTATTTCAGATCAGACTTAAAGATTACTTAAATGCATGCCATAAAGCAGTTCCACCTTATCATGCTGATAATGTTCATGCATGGGAAATTCAGGTTAATGATAATGGAAAAAGACAGTGCTTAAAAACAAAGGCCGATTACTGTAAACCACACTTATGGTGTTAGTGGACCACCAATATTTAAACAGAAAAGAACCTCTGCAGAGATAGTGTGCGACATGACTCCAAATCCGCAACACATACTGACTATACAGCAGCTGTTTTTCCAAGAGAAGTTAAGACAAATACACCAGCAAATCTATACAGCTGATATTTATTTTTAAAAGTTAGTTAATGCATAAATGGACAAATATACAAAAATGCAAGCAGGCAAACTGATCAGCTTCAGTTGGTTTGTATGGGCCCTCATTGATGCTAGGTGGTCTACTCACTTCGATCATGTAACCTGACGTTGTTCCAAAACTTTTGTGTTCAGGCCCTTCAGTCAGCTCTAATCCCTTCCCCTTAGCAGAAGGTAAGAGGTTATCCAATAGAAGCCCCCTGGATTTTTCTTCCTTAACTTCAAAGTTAAACTGCATTTGCACCTTTCTCTTTGCTCTTCTTTTCAGGGAAAGAGGGAATCTCTTGAGACCTAATCTCATTCTTTACCTGTGCCATTGGTCCCATCCTCCCGTGATCCTGTCCCCTCCCTTGTTGGCTCTGCTTCGTCAACTCTGTCCTCTTTTCTGCCTTCAATCTTTGCCTCTTCCCCAATTCTCCATCAGTCTATGACAATGTTCAAGGCTTCTTCTTTCCAAAATCTTTCTCTCAAACTTATTATATCTCAAGATGTTTTTCTTTTCTTCATTTTCAAACTTCCTAAAAACATCTTTTATTTTTCTAACTTATACATTTCACTAATGCTTACTGAGTTAACTGGCATTTTACTGAGTAGTCCTGGCATTAAGCCGGGTCAAAGGACACAGTGATTAATAAGACAAAACTGCTGACTTCAAGGAGACCAATCTTTCTTTGGGATGCTGGGATGTAAACAGATAAAGTCCAAAAGATTACCAAGGAATTATCGACAATTCATTAACAATAAAAATCCCTGTCATTAATTAAATGAAGTTTAATGTTTCTCAGTGTGGCCATACTAATAACAATGACTACTCTTTATTGAATGTTGTGTGCAAATCAGGTACCATGGGATTTGCTGGCAAGATGGCCGAATAGGAGCAGTTCCAGTCTGCAGCTATCAGCGAGATCGATGCAGAAGGGGGTGATTTCTGCATTTCCAACTGAGGTACCTGGTTCATCTCATTGAGATTCGTTGGACAGTGGGTGCAGCCCATGTAGGGTGAGCCGAAGCAGGGTGGGGCATCACCTTACCAGGGAAGTGCAAGGGGTTGGGGGATTTCCCTCCCCTAGCCAAGGGAAGCCGTGAAGGACTGTGCTGTGAGGAACAGTACACTCCGGCCCAGATACTGAGCTTTTCACATGGTCTTTGCAACCCGCAGACCAGGAGATTCCCTCCGGTGTCTACACCATCAGGGCCCTGGGTTTCAAGCACAAAACTGGGCGGCCATTTGGGGAGACACCGAGCTAGCTGCAGGAGTGTTTTTTTCATACCCCAGTGGTACCTGGAACACCAGCAAGACAAAACCATTCATTCCCCTGGAAAGGGGGCTGAAGCCAGGGAGCCGAGTAGTCTGGCTTGGCAGGTCCCACGCTCATGGAGCCCAGCAAGCCAAGATCCACTGGCTTGAAATTCTCGCTGCCAGCACAGCAGTCTGAGGTCAAACTGGGATGCTCGAGCTTGGTGAGGGGAGGGGCGTCCACTATTGCTGAGGCTTGAGTAGGCAGTTTTACCCTTACAGTGTAAACAAAGCCACCGGGAAGTTCGAAGTGAGCAGAGCCCACCACAGCTCAGCAAGGCTGCTCCGGCCAGACTGCCTCTCTAGATTCCTCCTCTCTGGGCAGGACATCTCTGAAAAAAAGGCAGCATCCCCAGCCAGGGACTTAAAGATAAAACTCCCATCGCCCTGGGACAGAGCACCTGGGAGAAGCGGCAGCTGTGGGCGCAGCTTCAGCAGACTTAAACGTCCCTGCCTGATGGCTCTGAAGAGAGCTGCAGATCTCCCAGCACAGCGTTTGAGTTCTGATAAGGCACACAATGCCTCCTCAAGTGTGTCCCAGACCACCACGTATCCTGACTGGGAGACACCTCCCAGTCGGGGCCGACAGACACCTCATACAGGAGAGCTCTAACTGGCATCTGGCAGGTGCCCCTATGGGACAAAGCTTCCAGAGGAAGGAACAGGAAGGAATCTTTGCTGTTCTGCAGCCTCTGCTGGGAATACCCAGGCAAACAGGGTCTGGAGTGGACCTCCAGCAAACTCCAGCAGACCTGCAGCAGAGGGGCCTGACTGTCAGAAGGAAAATTAACAAACAGAAAGGAATAGCATCAACATCAACAAAAAGGACGTCCACTCAGATACCTCATCTGAAGGTCACCAGCATCAAAGACCAAAGGTAGATAAACCCATGAAGATGGGGAGAAAACAGTGCAAAAAGGCCGAAAATGCCTCTTCTCCACAAAAGGATCACAACTTCTTGCTAGGAAGGGGAAAAAACTGGATGGAGAATGAGTTCAATGAACTGACAGAAGAAGGCTTCAGAAGGTGGGTAATAACAAACTCCTCCGAGCTAAAGGAGCACGTTCTAACCCAAGGCAAGGAAGCTAAGAACCTTGAAAAAAGGTTAGAGGAATTGCTAACTAGAATAACTAGTTTAGAGAAGAACATAAATGACCTGAAGGAGCTGAAAAACACAGCATGAGAACTTCGTGAAGCATATACAACTATCAATAGCTGAATCAATCAAGCAGAAGAAAGGATATCAGAGATTGAAGATCAACTTAATGAAATAAAGCTAGAAGACAAGATAAGAGAAAAAAGAATGAAAATAAACAAACAAAGCCTCCAAGAAATATGAGACTATGTGAAAAGACCAAATCTACGTTGGATTGGTGTACCTGAAAGTGATAGAGAGAATAGAACCAGGTTGGAAAACACTCTTTAGGATATTATCCAAGAGAACTTCCCCAATCTAGCAAGACAGCCCAACATTCCAATTCAGGAAATACAGAGAATACCACAAAGGTACTCCTTGAGAAGAGCAACCTTAAGACACATAATCGTCAGATTCACCAAGGTTGAAATGAAGGACAAAATGTTAAGGACAGCCAGAGAGAAAGGTCAGGTTACCCACAAAGGGAAGCCCATCAGAATAACAGCGGATCTCTCTGCAGAAACCCTATAAGCCAGAAGAGAGTGGGGGCCAATATTCAACATTCTTAAAGAATTTTCAACCCAGAATTTCATATCCAGCCAAACTAAGCTTCATAAGTGAAGGAGAAATAAAATCCTTTACAGACAAGCAAATGCTGAGAGACTTTGTCACCACCAGGGCTGCCTTACAAGAGCTCCTGAAGGAAGCACTAAACATGGAAAGGAACAACCGGTACCAGCCACTCCAAAAACATATCAAATTATAAAGACCATCGACATTATGAAGAAACTGCATCAACTAACAGGCAAAAGAATCAGCTAGCATCATAATGACAGCATCAAATTCACACTTAACAATATTAATCTTAAATGTAAATGGGCTAAATGCTCCCCTTAAAAGACACAAACTGGCAAATTGGATAAAGAGTCAAGACCCATCAGTGTGCTGTATTCAGGAGACCCATCTCACGTGCAAAGACACACGTAGGCTCAAAATAAAGGGCTGGAGGAATATTTACCAAGCAAATGGAAAGCAAAAAAAAGCAGGGGTTGCATCCTAGTCTCTGATAAAACAGACTTTAAATGAACAAAGATCAAAAGAGACAAAGAAGGACATTACATATTGGTAAAGGAATCAATTCAACAAGAAGAGTAACTATCCTAAATATATATGCACCCAACACAGAGGCACCCAGATTCATAGAGAAAGTTCTTAGAGACCTACAAAGAGACACACAATAATAGTGGGAGATTTAACACCCCACTGTCAATATTAGACAGATCAACGAGACAGAAAATTAACAAGGATATTCAGAACTTGAACTCGGCTCTGGACCAAGCAGACTTAATAGACACCTACAAAACTCTCCACCCCAAATGAACAGAATATACATTCTTCTTAGCACGACATATCACTTATTCTAAAATTGACCACATAATTGGAGGTAAAACACTCCTCAGCAAATGCAAAAGAATGGAAATCATAACAAACAGTCTCTCAGGGTACAGTACAATCAAATTAGAACTCAAGATTAAGAAACTCACTCAAAATCGCTCAACTACATGGAAACTGAACAACCTGCTCCTGAATGACTACTGGGTACATAACGAAATGAAGGCAGAAATAAATAAGTTCTTTGAAACCAATGAGAACAAAGACACAACATACCAGAATCTCTGGGACACATTTAAAGCAGTGTGTAGAGAGAAATTTATAGCACTAAATGCCCAGAAGAGAAAGCAGGAAAGATCTAAAATCGACACCCTAATATCACAATTAAAAGAACGAGAGAAGCAAGAGCAAAAAAATTCAAAAGTGAGCAGAAGACAAGAAATAACTAAGATCAGAGCAGAACTGAAGGAGATAGAGACATGAAAAACCCTTCAAAAAAATCAATGAATCCAGAAGCTGTTTTTCTGAAAACATCAACAAAATAGATAGATCGCCAGCCAGACTAATAAAGAAGAAAAGAGAGAAGAATCAAATAGACACAATAAAAAGTGATAAAGGGGATATCACCACTGCTCCCACAGAAATACAAACTACTATCAGAGAATACTACAAACACCTCTACACAAATAAACTAAAAAATTTAGAAGAAATGGATAAATTCCTGGACACATAAAACCTCCCAAGACTAAACTAGGAAGAAGTCGAATCTCTGAATAGACAAATGTCAAGTTCTGAAATTGAGGCAGTAATTAATAGCCTACCAACCAAAAAAAGTCCAGGCCCAGATGGATTCACAGCTGAATTCTACCAGAGGTACAAAGAGGAGCTGGTACCATTCCTTCTGAAACTATTCTAAACAACAGAAAAAGATGGACTCCTCCCTAACTCATTATATGAGGCCAGCATCATCCTGATACCAAAACCTGGCAGAGACACAACAAAAAAAGAAAATTTCAGGCCAATATCTCTGATGAACATCGATGTGAAAATCCTCAATAAAATACTGGCAAACAGAATCCAGCAGCACATCAAAAAGCTTATCCACCATGATCAAGTCGACTTCATCCCTGGGATGCAAGGCTGGTTCAACATACACAAATCAATAAACGAAATCTATCACATAAACAGAACCAATGACAAAAACCACATAATTATCTCAATAGATGCAGAAAAGGCCTTCAACAAAATTCAACAACCCATTCATGCTAAAAACTCTCAATAAACTAGATATTGATGGAACATATTTCAAAATAATAAGAGCTATTTATGAGAAACCCACAGCCAATATCACACTGAATGGGGAAAACCTGGAAGCATTCCCTTTGAAAATTGGCATAAGACAAGGATGCCCTCTTTCACCACTCCTCTTCAACACAGTATTGGACGTTCTGGCCAGGGCAATCAGGCACGAGAAAGAAATAAAGGGCATTCATATAGGAAAAGAGGAAGTCAAATTGTCTCTGTTTGCAAATTACATGATTGTATATTTAGAAAATCCCATCATCTCAGCCCAAAATCTCCTTAAACTGATAAGCAACTTCAGCAAAGTCTCAAGATACAAAACCAATGTGCAAAAATCACAAGCATTCCTATACACCAATAACAGACAAACAGTGAGCCAAATCATGAATGAACACCCATTCACAATTGCTACAAAGAGAATAAAATACCTAGGAAGACAACTTACAAGGGATGTGAAGGACCTTTTCAAGGAGAACTACAAACCACTGCTCAAGGAAATAAGAGAGGACACAAACAAATGGGAAAATATTCCACGCTCATGGATAGGAAGAATCAACATCGTGAAAATGGCCATACTGCCCAAAGTAATTTATAGATTCAATGCTATCCCCATCAAGCTACCATTGACTTTCTTCACAGAATTGGATAAACTACTTTAAATTTTATGTGGAACCAAAACAGAGCCTGAATAGCCAAGACAATCTTAAGCAAAAAGAACAAAGCTGGAGGCATCATGCTATCTGACTTCAAACTATACCAGCAGTAACCAAAACAGCATGGTACAGGTACCAAAACAGATATATAGACCAATGGAACAGAACAGAGGCTTCAGAAATAACACCACACATCTCCAACCATCTAATCTTTGACTAACCTGACAAAAACAAGCAATGGAGAAAGGATTCCCTATTTAATAAATAGTGTTAGGAAAACAGGCTAGCCATATGCAGAAAACTGAAACTGGACCCCTTCCTTACACCTTATACAAAAATTAACTCAAGATGGATTAAAGACTTAAACATAAGACCTAAAACCATAAAAATTCTAAAAAAAAAAAAACCCTAGGCAATACCATTCAGGACATAGGCATGGGCAAAGACTTCATGACTAAAACACCAAAAGCAATGGTAACAAAAGCCAAAATAGACAAATGGGCTCAATTAAACTAAAGAGCTTCTGCCCAGTAAAAGAGACTATCATCAGACTGAACAGGCAACCTACAGAATGGGAGAAAATTTCTGCAATCTATCCATCTGACAAAGGGCTAATATCCAGAATCTACAAAGAACTTAAACAAATTTACAAGAAAAAACAACCCCATCAAAAAGTGGGCAAAGGATATGAACAGACACTTTTCAAAAGAGAGCCAAATCATGAATGAACACCCATTCACAATTGCTACAAAGAGAATAAAATACCTAGGAAGACAACTTACAAGGGATGTGAAGGACCTTTTCAAGGAGAACTACAAACCACTGCTCAAGGAAATAAGAGAGGACACAAACAAATGGGAAAATATTCCACGCTCATGGATAGGAAGAATCAACATCGTGAAAATGGCCATACTGCCCAAAGTAATTTATAGATTCAATGCTATCCCCATCAAGCTACCATTGACTTTCTTCACAGAATTGGATAAGCTACTTTTTTATGTGGCCAAAAAACTTAAGAAAAAAAGCTCACCATCACTGGTCATTAGAGAAATGCAAATCAAACACAATGGGATTCCATCTCACGCCAGTTACGTGACAATCATTAAAAAGTCAGGAAACAACAGATGCTGGAGAGTATGTGGGGAAATAAGAACGCTTTTACGTTGTTGGTGGGAGTGTAAATTAGTTCAACCATTGTGGAAGAGAGCATGGCAATTCCTCAAGGATCTAGAACTAGAAATACCATTTGACCCAGCAATCCCATTACTGGATATGTACCCAAAGGATTATAAATCATTCTACTATAAAGACACATGCACACATGTTTATTGCGGCACTGTTCACAATAGCAAAGACGTGGAAGCAACCCAAATGTCCATCAGTGACAGACTGGATAAAGAAAACGTGGCACATATACACCATGGAATACTAGGCAGCCATAAAAAAGGATGAGTTTGTGTCCTTTGCAGGGACATGGATGAAGCTGGAAACCATCATTCTCAGCAAATTAACACAAGAACAGAAAACCAAACAGTGCATGTTCTCACTCGTAAGTGGGAGGTGAACAAAGAGAACACATGGACAAAGGGAGGGGAACATCACACACAGGGGCCTGTCAAGGGGTGGGGGGCTAGGGGAGGGATAGTATTAGGAGAAATACCTAACGTAGATGACGGGTTGATGGGTGCAGCAAACCACCATGGCACATGTATACCTAAGTAACAAACCTGCACGTTCTGCACATGTACCCCAGAATTTAAAGTATAATAATAATAATAAAAATCAAGCACCATGCTAAATGCTTTGTATCATAATCTAACAACACACCATTCACTAAGCAGTAATCCCATGAGGTGGGCATTATCATTCCCATTTCATTCCCATCAGGAAATGGCCTTAGAAGGTGACGTAGCAACTGGCAGGATCAGAGTTCAAACCCTGGTCTTATCTGGCTCCACAGCCTTGGAAACATTACCCTATTCAGACTTCTGGTAAATAATTGCAATTCACACTATTTTAATCATAGTAGAGAGGCTTGTTCAGATACACATATCTCACTCTGTCATCCAGGCTGGAGTGTAGTCGTTTAATTATGGCTCACTGGAGCCTTAAATTCCTGGGCTCAAATGATCTTCCTGCATTGGACTCCCAAAGTGCTGGGATACAGCATGAGCCACTGCATCTGGTCTAGATATATTAAAGACAGTCTATAAGATGAACCAGTTGGGTTTACCTAGAAGAGTGACCGCATCTGGTTAAAGCCTTTGAGCATATATTGTTACTCTACATACCTGTCATAATCTGTAGCATTTTTTGGCAGAAAAACTGGAGGTAAAGAAAGAGTTTAATAATACATACATATGCATATTTATATAAACAATTAATTTGTATATTAGAAATCTGAACAAATTTAAATTTCTGGCGCAGTTTTATTAACCTTTAATTTTAAAAGTTTGAAAACTGATAAAACCTACATAACAACTGCTATGGAGAGGAATTTGGCAATGTCTAATAAAATGACATATTCATTTACCCTTTGACTCAGCAATCCAATTTCCAGAAATCTATCCCACAAAGGCCAGGCATGATGGCTCATGCCTGTAATCCCAGCACTTTGGGAGGGTGAGGCAGGTGGATCACCTGAGGTCAGGAGTTCGAGACCAGCCTGGCCAACATGGCAAAGCCCCGTCTCTACTAAAAATTCAAAAATTAGCCAGGTGTGGTGGCACGTGCCCATAGTCTCAGCTACTAGGGAGGCTGAGGCAGGAGAATCGCTTGAACCTGGGAGGCAGAGGCTACAGTGAGCCGAGATCGCGCCATTGCACTCCAGCCTGGGTGACAGAGCGAGACTCTGTCTTAAAAAAGAAAGAAAGAAATCTATCCTACAAATATACTGGCAAAAATACAAACAGACATCTGCACAAGACTGCAAATTGAAATATTATTTGTAATAGCAAAAGACTGGAAATAATCTAAATGTTCACCAGTGGAGGACCGGTTGAATAATGTAGTGTGCTTCCACAATGGAGTACTATGTAGATATTAAAAGGAATGATGAATATCTACTTATAGTTATGCCTAGTTTAATGACAGGGATGTGTTCTGAGAAATGCTTCATTAGGTGATTCTGTTCTTGTGGAAACATCAGAGTGCACCCACACTAACCTAGATGGTATAGCCTCCTACACACCTAGGCTATATGGTCTAGTCTATTGCTCCCAGGCCACAAACCTGTAGAGGATGTTACTGTGCTGAATACTGTCGGCAACCGTAAACAGTGGTAAGTATTCGTGTATCCAAACATAGCTAAATGTAGAAAAGATGCAGTAAAAATGCAGTATTAAAATCTTTTTTTTTTTTTTTTTTTGAGATGGAGTTTTGTTCTCGTTGCCCAGGCTGGAGTGCAGTGGTGCAATCTTGGCTCACTGCGACCTCCGTCTCCTGGGTTCAAGTGATTCTCCTGCCTCAGCCTCCTGAGTAGCTGGGATTACAAGCGCGTGCCATCACGCCCAGCTAATTTTTTTGTATTTTTCGTAGAGATGCGGTTTCATCATGCTGGCCAGGCTGGTCTCAAACTCCTGACCTCAGATGATCCACCCACCTCAGCCTTCCAAAGTGCAAGGATTACCGGTGTGAGCTCCCACACATGGCCAGTATTAAAATCTTATGGGACTGCTGACACTGACCAAAATACTGCTATGCAGCATATGACTGCATATTGGTATGGAGTGATTTTCTAGATAGAAATACTGTATACTTTTACAGCGTATACTTTATACACTATATATACTTTTCTCCACCTCATTTTTATTTTAAGTGAAAAAAGTGAGGATATATATAAATATTTCTTTACATTAAAAAAAGAAAGATAAGCCACAAAATAAATGAAATGGTTACATAGAGGGAGAGGGAGGGGCCTAGATAGAAGGTAGGGAGGAGCCAGATTCCCCGGGGTGAAATGGGTCTATTTTCCAGATTGGACCCTGGTACCTGTAGATATTTTAAACTATAAAACAAAATTAAATGAAAAGAAAAGTCATTCCTACAAAATAAAAAAGCAAATTAAACAAATGAACTTAAGAATGTATGAAGTCAGCAGCTTAACCACATGGAAAAGGATTATTTCAAGTGACTTCAAAATACAGTGACTTGACTGTACCAGATGAGAGATAGTTTGAGAAAGAAACTTCATAAATAATCTTAAACTACTTTCTCTATTCATTTGTTAGTGATTATATTGGTACTGCTATTCTGAATCTAATTAATGTGTATATACATATTAATTTGAATCTAAATATCAAGACATTCAGCATAAAATAAAATTAAAAACCAGAGATACAGACACAAAATCAAAGAAATTAAGTAAAACCATATAACCCTAAATGATTACAGATTATTAATATAAATGCTTTAAAAATACATAATTTCTAATTCCGTCCACTGAAAAGGCCGAGAACTAATGCCCATTTTGATGTGAGGAGCACCTTTGCTGCCCAGGTTGTGGTCTCTGCTTCTCATGTCTACTGCAAGGAATCAGGACTCCTTGGAGAAGTAACAGATTCTAAGTTTGTGGGGGGGAAATGTAAAAGATGAGCCTGAAACATTTTATAGCAGAAGGCCAAGCAGTTACTAAACATCTTTAACTTTGGGCTGTTGTTCAAGGGACTTAGGGATTACACTGAAGAAGCTCCCACTACGCAAAGACGCGGCAGTCTGAGCTTCTGTAAGAATAATAACATCGCACAGGCCCAGTGGCTCACACCTGTAATCCCAACACTTTGGGAGGCCGAGGCAAGTGGATCACCTGAGGTCAGGAGTTTGAGACCAGCCTGGCCAACATGGTGAAACCCCATCTCTACTAAAAATACAAAAAAATTAGCTGGGCCTGGTGGCGGGCACCTGTAATCCCAGCTACTTCGGGAGGCTGAGGCAGAAGAATTGCTTGAACCTAGGAGGCAGAGGTTGCAGTGAGCCGAGATCGCGCCATTGAACTCCAGTCTGGGCGACAAGAGTGAAACTCTGTCTCAAAAAAAAAAAAAAAGAATAAGAACATTGATGAATTGTAACACATCAAGTACATGAAAATCTGTACGTTCCTAATGAATAAAGGGAAAGAGTCAAGCCTTTCCTGGACAAACTTTTCCTCAGGATACTCAGGTCATTAGTGAGTTTCCCTCTAGAGAAGTATTTTAGAAAACAAATGAAGAAGAAATGGTAGAATTAGCATATTACCATGTTACCAATATCTAATGACAGAATGGTTGTAGCCTATGATCATTAGATATTATATGGCCTTGACATGAGAAATTTTTATGAAAATATCAAACCTTCATCAGCTGGGCATGGTGGCAGGCGCCTGTAATCCCAGCACTGTGGATCACCTGAGGTCAGGAGTTTGAGCCTGGCCAACATGGCAAAGCCCCGTCTCTACTAAAAATACAAACATTATCAGGGCATGGTAGCAGGGGCCTGTAGTCCCAGCTACTTGGGAGGCTGAGGCAGGAGAATCGCTTGAACCCGGGTTGCAGTGAGTCAAGATCGCGCCATTGCACTCCAGCCTTGGTGACAGAGCAAGACTCCATCTCAAAGAAAAAAAAAAATCAAACTTTCATCATGTCAATTTTTAGATGTAACTGTCAGATTACAAGAAATACAAAGGACAGGAGAACACATTAATCAAGGCTACAGTGAGCAAATACAGAATGTGTAAATTCTATAAAACAAACGACCAGGTTTCTTTAAAAAATAAATTGCAAGATAAAAGAAGGAAGGGAAAATTTTATGTTAAAAGACACTTAAGAGACCTATCACCTATACTGAATCCTGGTTTAATAAATCCCATAAGACCTTCTAGTGAGACAGGATGTGGAAGCAGAACAGTGATACTGGTGATCCCGACCCTGTGTAGGCCTAGCTAATGTATGTGTTTGTGTTACAGTTTTTAATAACAAATTTTAAAAATAGAAAATAGCTTATAGAATAAGGTAAGGACATAAAGAAAAATATTTTTGTACAGCTCTATAAAAGGCTTGTGTTTTAAGCTCAGTATTATTACAAAAGAATCAACAAGATTTTTTTAAGTTTATAAAGTAAAAACATTACAGTAATCTAAAGTTAATTTATAATTAAAGAAAGAAAAATTTTTTTATAAATTTGGTGTAGCCTAAGTGTGTGGTGTTTATAAATCTATGGTAGTGTACAGTAACGTCTGGGGCCTTCACATTGCTCAGCACTCACTCACTGACTCACACAGAGCAACTTCCAGCCTTCTAAGCCCCATTCATGGTAAGTGTCCTATACAGGTGTACCTTTTTTTTTTTTGTGAGACGGAGTCTCGCTCTTGTCACACAGGCTGGAGTGTAATGGTGTGATCTGGGCTCACTGCAACCTCTGCCTCCTGGGTTCAAGTTATTCTCCTGCCTCAGCCTCCTAAGTAGCTGGGATTAAAGGCGCCCGCCACCACACCTGGCTAATTTTTGTACTTTTAGTAGAGATGGGGTTTCACGTTGGCCAGGCTGGTTTTAAACTCCTGACCTCAGGTGATCCATCCACCTCGGCCTCCCAAAGTGCTGGAATTACAGGCGTGAGCCACCGCGCCTGGCCAGATGTACCATTTTTAATCTTTTATACTGTATTTTACTATATCTTTTTAATGTTTAGCCATGTTTAGACACACAAATAGTCACCACGGTATTACAATTGCCTACAATTTTCAGTACAGTAACAGGCTGCACAGGTTTGTAGCCTAGGAACAAAAGGCTACACCACATACCCTAGGTGTGTAAGAGGCTGTACTGTTGAGGTTGTGTAAGTACACTCTATGATGTTCATACAAGGATGAAGTCATTAGGGATGCATTTCTCAGAACATATCCCGTCATTAAGTGATGCATGACTGTATATAGATGATGCTTGGGATTTTCCTCAAAACAATCCAGGCATATGGGGGAGTATAGAGAGGTATTGATAAAGCAAGAGTGTCTGTGAGTTGATAATTGCTATAGCTGGGGGTGAGGGGTCCTCGGGATACACTGTACTATCCTCTCTTGTTTTATAGGTTGGTGCAAAAGTAATTGCGGTTTTCACAATTACCAACCTAAATAAGTACGTTTGAAATGTTTGTGTATCTTGAAATTTTCTACAATAAGAGATGGTTAAGAACTTTCACACATAAAATGTTTTTCATAATTTACTCTCTCTACTTAGATGAATTAGTGTTTACCTAACAACCTAATGATGAAATTCACCATCATAAAGATCTTTTTATCATTAGTTATTCTTCTAGTACAGGAAGAGGACATTAATAATTAGCTTATAGTGGCCAGGCATGGTGGCTCACGCCTGTAATCCTGGCACTTTGGGAAGCCAGTGGGTGGACCGCTTGAGCCCAGGAGTTTGAGATCAGCCTGGACAAGATGATGAAACCCTGTCTATACAAAAAAAAAAAAAAATTAGCCAGGTGGGCATGGTGGCACGTGCCTGTAGTCCCAGCTACTTGGGAGGCTAAGACAGGAGGATCACTTGAGCCCAGGAGGAATAGGTTGCAGTGAGCCGAGATCGCATTACTGCACTCCAGTCTGGGCAGCAGAGTGAGACAATTAAAAAAAGGAGCCTGCAGAAAGTCTGTTTGGCTGTTATGCCTTACGCCACAATACATCTCAGGCTGAGAACTATTTCTCCACAAAATTAAGACTGAAGTTACACTTAGGAGTGTTTCTTATAAGTAGGCCCTGTGATTATTTTTTTACTTAAATTGGGTCACATGTTATTTATTTTATTAAGAAACAAGATCACTACCTCTGCATGAGTAAGCTCAGGTGCCACCAATACACGTCCCAGATGAACCAACAAACCTAGGAGAAAGGAGCGATGGAGCAATGTCACTTACCTAGCTGTCTCCTCAAACTGTATGTCATCCACTGAGGCTGTAACACAGGAAACTCCAGCATGTTTCTCAGCTTCAAAAAATACATAAAAACATGCTGCTTTAGTGGTGATATTAGAATATTTCAGTATAAGGGAAAGGAATGAAATGTAAGTGCATTGATCTTAGTCATCCATCCCTCATTCATTATAGCACCACTGTGCCCACAATTTGTGGATCAACTGGCTCCATACAAGCTTCTCTGCCCTGTTATGTTTCTACTGTATGGTAATTACTGCACTTCATCCTAAATTTTAACTTACATGATCTTGTATTTGAAATTTAATACCAATATCCCACAAATCTAGCTATTGAAATAGCAATTTTAGTAAGTTGGTGCTGACTTTAAATATTTTATCAGGTACTATCCTTCTTCTTTTAAAATCAAGGCATCACAGGTTAAATGATTTTTTTTTTTTTTTTTTTTTTTTTTTTTTTGACGGAGTCTCCCTCTGTCGCCCAGGCTGGAGCACAGTGGCGCGATCTTGGCTAACTGCAAGCTCCGCCTCCCGGGCTCACACCATTCTCCTGCCTCAGCTTCCCGAGTAGCTGGGACTACAGGCGCCTGCCACCTCGCCTGGCTAATTTTTTTGTATTTTTAGTAGAGACAGGGTTTCACTGTGTTAGCCAGGATGGTCTTGATCTCCTGACTTCGTGATCTGCCCGCCTCAGCCTCCCAAAGTGCTGGGGTTACAGGCGTGAGCCACCGCGCCCCGCTGCGTGAATGATTTAACCACTGTAAGCGCTGAGTGGTACTGGAAACCCCGAGTCATCCCAAATCAAAGAGGATCTTCTCTGGGTATCAGAGAAAGAGAGATGGGCACACAGGAGATATTTAGTCAATATTTATTTTATTATTACCAAATTTATGCCAAATTCAGTATACATTAATTGCCTTGAAGGAGGAGTATTGAGTAGGGTGGGATAGTCCAGGAAGAAGCCTGGTTATTTCCATGTTCTATGTCTGCACGTAATTTGCTCAGATTTTTTTTTTTTTTTTTTTTTTTTTTATTGCTGGATTTGCTTTACATAAAAAAATACCAGAATTTATCCTCTGTGGAAAAGATTTTGACATGTGCTTCTGCCAGATTTGATTTTGGGAAACAGTCAATTGAAAGCCAAACAGATTATATTGGCTTTATAAGAACTTTTGACCTCATTTTAGTTTTGGAGACTTCAGTCCTGGTGCCACATGATTAAGAAAAACGAGTAAATTGTACTGAATTTGTCTTCCTTTTGTGTACTGGATCATTATAACTACCTATGTATTAATTGATAGTCCTAGGTAAGAAGACATAAGAGATACGCCACTGGGCACGTATTTAACACATTCCTTTCTAGGATCTAATTCTGCAGAAAATTGCACATTCAAATGTTAATTTTGAAGGATGGTTCCTTCCAACTAGTTCAGGGAAAGGAAGGGAATATGGAAGAATTGGGCTGTAGGAAGGCTCAAGGTGGACTCAATTTAATTCAATGCACCAAACATTTATTAAGTTCTTGCTGATTTCCAGACACTGAGTTGAATAAGTTATTATTATTATTTTTTTCCAGACAGAGTCTCACTCTGTCACCCAGGCTGGAGTGCAATGGTGTGATCTTGGCTCACTGCAACCTCCGCTTCCCGGGTTCAAGTGATTCTTCTGCCTCAGCCTCCCGAGTAGCTGGGACTACAGGCGTGCGCCACCATGTTCAGCTAATTTTTTGTATTTTTAGTAGAGACACGGTTTCACCATATTAGCCAGGATGGTCTCGATCTCCTGACCTTGTGATCTGCCCACCTCAGCCTCCCAAAGTGCTGGGATTACAGGTGTGAGCCAGTGCATGAGCTCTATCTTTTAAGCAGTCCACTCCATGGCACTTAGAGATCCAGCCATAGTCAGTACCCTTTCAGAGCTTAAGTTTTCCAGGGAACTACTGAAACCTTGCAAATACATGCTTAAATCATTGATTAAAGAATACTTCATAAACATTCATTCCAGTTACTTGACATGAGGGAATGGGATGTTGAGGTTATTAATTCTTAGTAATAAAGCGTTATAATATAGACCAACATGAGTATCTTGAGTATTTTTTCTTTTTTTTTTTAAGAGATGAGGTCTCTATCACCCAGGCTGGAGTGTAGCGGCATGATCATAGCTCACTCCAGCCTCGAACTCCTGGGCTCAAGTGATCTTGCCTCAGCCTCCTGAGTAGCTAGGACTATAGGCATGTGCCACCACAGCTAGCTAACTTTAAAAAAATTGTTTAAAATATTTTTTTGTAGAGACAGGTTCTCATGATTTGGCCCAAGCTGGTCCCAAACTCCTGGGCTCAAGTGATGCTCCCGCCTTGACCCCTCAAAGCACTGGAATTACAGGCATGAGCCACCATGCCCAGCTGAGTTATCAATTGTGAATGACTTAAATGATAACTAAAATGCAGTAACCAGTAAAAAAAAAATTTAAACTTTTATTGTTTATATTGGATATCCTGTATATATAGCACAAGGTTTCTTAAGGGATCAAAAAGTATTAAAATCATGACAGTTACTTTTTATTAAGCATTTATTATTGATCAGGCACTGGACTAGTCATTTAAGCATGTTAATTACATGAAGTTGGTACTGTTATTAGCTCCCTTTTATAAATAAGAAAATTTAGGTTTAGAAAGATTAAATGCATTGTCCTAAATAGTGATTTTGACTATAAAAGCAATAGGAACTTTCAGGAAAGAGGTTAGACAAACCAGAGAACGCTACCAGAGAAGCACGTGACTCAATATGGGTTTCAGGAGCTCAATAATCATGATTTATGCTATTGATTTTCAAGGGTCATTAAACTAAAAGAAACAAAAATATGGAGAACACAATAGGGTCCTGGCTTCACATGTCATTTCATGCGTGCTGTGTTTTTAAACAAGTGTCAATTAGATGACATGAACTCACAGGACTGGCTTGTTCTGGTTCTTGATTTTTGATTGCCCTTCGTACAGTGTACCAGCAGAAGTGGAAAACCCTAAAGCTGTTTCTGATTTCCTGGGAGAACTAAGAGAATCTAAGTGATTGTAAAGTAAGTATGAAATGATGACTGATAAAAATAGTGGTAACCTTCCTTCACTCATTCCTTCCTTCAGCAGATATTGATTGAGCACCTGTGTTATGCAAGGCAGCCTCTGTGTAAGGTGCTGGCAATGGGAAACAGCCAGGACCCCTGCTCTCATGGAGTCTAGTGGATGAGCCAGAGGTTAATTAAATGGATATTGATATGGTTTGGCTGAGTCCCCACCCAAACCTCATCTTGAATTGTAGCTCCCATAATTCCCACATGTTGTGGGAAAGAACTGGTGGGAGATAATTGAATCATGGGGGCGGATCTTTCCTGTGCTATTCTCATGATAGTGAATAAGTCTCATGAGATGTGATGGTTTTGTAAGGGGAAACCCCTTCTGCTTGGTTCTCATTTTCTCTCCTGCCACCACCATGTAAGAAGTGCCTTTCGCCTTCCGCCATGACTGTGAGGCTTCCCCACCCACGTGGAACTGCGAGTCCGATAAATCTCTTTTTCTTTATAAATTACCCAGTCTCAGATATGTCTTTATCAGCAGCATGAAAATGGACTAATACAGATATATAATGACAAAATGGACTAAGTGGTCTGAAGAAAACAGGGATTTTATGAGAGTCAGTAACTGAAATAATACACTAGGTGGGGTGTCCAGGAAGGCTTGAGGGCAGCAGAGGGGAGGGCCTGCTGAGCAGAGGGAACAGTAATTACAAAGGTCCTGGTGACTACAATGCAGAGAGTAGGAGGGAGAGTGGGTGAGATGAGGCTGGAGTGAAGGCTGAGGACAGGCTATGCACAGGGCCTTGAAGCTCTTGGTTGAAAGTTTTTGTAATTATTATTCTTCAATATATTGTTGCACTGCCTTCTGGTCTCCACTGTTTCTGATGAGGTCAGTGGTAACTCTAATTATTGTTCTCCTATATACGGTGTTTCAGTCTGGCTGCATTCAAGATTTTCTCTTAATCATTTTGACTATGATATGCCTGGATATATTCTTTGTATTCGTTTTTCTTTCTTTCTTTTTTAAATTGGAGACAGAGTCTCACTCTGTCGTCCAGGCTGGAGTGTGGTGGCACAGTCTTGGCTCACTGCAACCTCTGCCTCCTGGGTTCCAGTCTTGGCTCACTGCAACCTCTGCCTCCTGGGTTCAAGTGATTCTCCTGCCTCAGCCTCCTGAGTAGCTGGGATTACAAGCGTGTGCCACCATGCCCAACTAATTTTTGTATTTTTAGTAGAGATGGGGTTTCACCACGTTGGCCAGGCTGGTCTTGAACTTCTGACCTCAGGTGATTTGCCTGCCTCGGCCTCCCAAAGTGCTGGGATTAAAGGCGTGAGCCACCATGTCCAGCCTGTATTAGTTTTTCTTGATGTGCTATAACCTTGAATCTGTAATTGTATGTCTTTCACCATATTTGGAACTCTAATTGCGTTTGTTTTATTTTTCCACAAATCTCTGATACTTTATTTTATTTACGTCTTTTTTTTTTTTTTTTTTTTTGAGACAGGGTCTTGCTCTGTTGCCCAGGCTGGAGTAAAGTGGTGGAATCATGGCTCACTGCAGCCTCGACCTCCCAGGCTCAAGTCATCCTCCCACCTCAGCCTCCTGAGTAGCTGGGACTACAGGTACATGGTACCATGCCTGGCTAATTTAGCATTTTTTTGTGTGTGTGTGGTAGAGACAGGATCTCCCTATGTTGCTCAGGCTGGTCTTGAGTTCCTGGGTTCAAACCATCCTCCTACCTGAGCCTCCCAAAGTGCTAGGATTACAGGCATGAACCATTGTGCCTGGTCACACTTTGTTTATTTTTAAAATTCTTTTTTTTCTGTTCTTAGATTGGATAATTTCTAGTGATGTATTTTTGCATTTACTAACTCTTTTCTCAGTCATGTCCATTCTGCTGTTAAGCCTAGCCATTGAGTTTGTTATTTTAGACACTGTATTTTTCAGTTCTGGAATTACCATTTGGCTTTCAAAAAATAGTTTCTATTACTCTGCAGAAAGGTACTGCCTTTTCAATGTTTTTTTTTTTCTTTTGAGATGGGGTCTCACTCTTTTGCCCTGGCAGGAGTGCAGTGGTACAATCTCAGCTCACTGCAATCTCCACCTCCCAGATTCAAGTGATTCTCCTGCCTCAGCCTCCCGAGTAGCTGGGATTACAGGTGCCTGCCACCACATGTGGCTAATTTTTGTGTTTTTAGTAGAGACAGGGTTTCATCATGTTGACCAGGCTGGTCTCAAACTCCTGACCTCAAGTGATCCAACCGCCTCAGCCTCCCAAAGTGCTGGGATTACAGCAATCTTTATTATCATATTTTTCATTATATTCTTGAGCACAGTTATACTAGTTGCTTTAAAATCCTTGAAGCTTAATTCCAGCATCAGGGTCATCTAGGGATGAATCTCCATTGATTGTCTTTTCTCTTAAGAATGAATCATGTTTCCCTTTGTATGTCAAGTAATTTTGAATAATATCCTAGCCATTGTGAGTGATCCATTGTAGAAACTGTTTCTCAGAAAAGTGTTGGTTTTGTTTTTGGTTTTGTTTTTTAAAGCAAGCAGTTAACCTGACCAAACTGAAACTATAATCTGTCTACCTGCAGAGGGACACAACTATTTTCAGTTCTTTTGGCCTCAACCAGGAGGTCTGGAGTACGTCCTAGTATACATGATTCAAGATTTGCCAGATATCTGGACAAAGATGATAGTTAGATGTTAGGGCTCTCTCTCTCTCTCTCTGGCTCTTTCCTTTCTGGAACTTTCCCTTTTGTATTTCAGTAGCTGTACTTTTCCCAAACCCTGTCTTTGGGCTCTTCAAACCAGCAAGCCTATGGGTTTACCATCAGAACCATAGCTGGGACCAGACTGGCATTTTCTTTCAGGCTTCAAGTCATTTAAAAAACAAACACAGAAAAAGCCAACATCATTTTGTTCTTTCATGTGTTAACTTTCAAGTGTTCTAAGCCTACTTTTGTTCACTTTTCACCTGCCTTAAGTCTCTTTTATTTAGTGTTTTGCCCAGAGTTTATAATTATTATCTGTGGGAGATTTTTTAATAGGAAGCACTTGAACATGTTAGAAAAATCCTTAAAGCCCTTGGTGAAGAAAAGAAAGGGAAAAATGAACAAAACATATGACATGATCAGATTAGCATCTTCAAAGGTTACTTTAGAAGCAGTGTGGAGAGGAGACCAGAATGAATGGAGACTGGTTTGGAAATCACTGCTGAAGTCTGCATGAAAGATGATGAGAGCTTGGACTAGATGGTCGCATTGGGGGTGCAGCACAGTGCTTGGCTTTCAGAGATTCCTTTAGGGGGTGACACTGATAGGACTTCCTCCATGCATAGAGTATGTGAAGGGAGAAGTAAGGTGGAGAGAGATATCAAGGATGACTCCTAGACTTTTGACTTGCTCAACTAGAGGAGTTGGGTGCCACTAGATTCACAAATAGAAAACTGTGTGTGTAAGATGTTCCAAATAATACACGGACGTGTGAGATAGAGGATTACTCAGATGGCTTCAAGCCTTTAGACTTAAGGAACTGGAAAAATAATGGGGCCACAGACAGAAGTGAGGATAGTGAGAATATTTCATCTTTCTTTAAATATTGAGAAGACATTTTGGAATCCAGCAGGGCCTAGGGGTCATAGCAATGCCTTGGGGCCATGACTGGGATTGCAGTAATGTGGCTAAAAAGATAATCCTGGCCTATAAAAAACTCTGAGAAAATCCCAGAGAAATCAGTTTTGTATTACTATACAGATTCAATTACACCTTGGCTAAATAATGTCCCCTGCTTATGTGGTGCCTCGGGTCACCACAGAGTGTTTAACACAGGCATTATTCATATTGCCCAAACCAACTTTATCACACAGGTTTTCTTAATAATAGTAATATTATCAGTGATTAATATTATACTACTAATAGTAATGTAACTATTAAGGTATAGAGTAATTGATTGTCAGTTGGATCTTTCCATGGTTTTGAAAGATGTCAGGTCATAGAAATGATGACAACTGCAGGTGGGCCACTGTTTCTCCATCACAAGACAGAGGCACTAAACAAGGTAACTAAAAGTCACTTCAGTGGTCTCATAATATATTCAGTTGCCTTGGAAATAGGCATCGTTATTATTAGCAACCTCAGTGGTTTCTGTATTGTTTCTTTTTCCTACATGTGGATTCATTTTGTATTCATGCTTCTATTGTTACCTTAATATAACCAATCTCCAATCCTGTTTAAAAAAAAAAAAGGCTTAAACAAGTCATTGATTTCTCACAGTTGTGGAGGCAGGGAGGTTCCAGATCGAGGTGCTTGCCCGTGTAGGTCCTAGCGAGGGCTCTCTTCCTGGCCTGTGGATGGCTGTCTTCCTGCTGTGGCCTCACATGGCAGAGAGATGAAGCTCTCCAGTGTCTCTTCTTATAAGGACATTAATTGTATGGGACCAGAATTCCACTCTTATGACCTCATTAGCCTTAATTCTTCACTCCAAATAGAGCCACACCAGGGGTTAGGACTTCAATGTATAAATTTCGGTGGGTGGCATGGGGGACATAATTCAGTCCTTAATAAATGTTTTTGCCATTTTTACTGTCATTCTCTAACAAGGACACAGTGGAGTTTTCCAGAGACTATGTAAGGGTGTGGTAGCAGCACGGTGAATGCAGAAGCAGGTATAAGAAGTCAGCAGCTACTCGGGAGGCTGAGGCAGGAGAATGGCGTAAACCCGGGAGGCGGAGCTTGCAGTGAGCTGAGATCCGGCCACTGCACTCCAGCCTGGGTGACAGAGCAAGACTCCGTCTCAAAAAAAAAAAAAAAAAAGTCAGCAATCCTCTGTTAGCCAGACTTTAGAGAGACTCGCCAGGATGTAACCTGTCACCACTCCTCTAGCTACACTTTTGTTCTTGTGGAAAATAGTTATTTCTTTAATTAAAAATGTTATGTCAACATGTAGTCCATTTCGTTTTTAAAAATAATTAAAAATTTTTAAATTTCTGTTACAGTAAATGTGATATAAATAGCCTACATAAACAAAAGCTGGCTGGGTGCAGTGGCTCACACCTGTAATCCCAACACTTCGGGATCCTTGAGTCCAGGAGTTTGAGACCAGCCTGGGCAACATAGTGAGACCCCCATCTCTACAAAAGCAAAACAAAACAAAACCCCCCAAATTAGCTGGGCCTGGTGGCGTGCGTCTGTGGTCCCAGTTACTCTGGAGGCTGAGGTGGGAGGATTGCTTTAGCTCAGGGCGTCGAGGCTGCAGCGAGCTCTGATGGCACCACCGCACTCCAGCCCGGGCAAGAGTGAGACCTTGTCTCAAAAACAACAACAAACAAACAAAAAACCCCGCAAAAGCTCTCTGGGCTCCTCACTTATTTAATGGAATGAAGGAGTCCTGAGAGCTACACATTTGGGAACCATTGGTCTCGGCCATGCCCAGCGCGGGCGCACTGTCGCAACAACCCTACCCCTGGCTGCTCAGGGCTCAGCTGTCCGCAAGTACCTTCCTCGCCTTCCTCCTCCCCGCCACCCCCAGCCGCCGCCGCTCCCGCAGCCCCGGCGCCCGCCTACCCGCCAGGCAGGCGGTAGTGTCGATCCACTTGAGCAGCTGCCCGGCGCTCAGCTCACCGCGGGCAGTGGCGTGCGCCGGCTGGATGGCCTGGCTCATGAGCACCTCGCCTGATGCCCGCTGCTCCATGGCCAGGGCTAGAGTGCAATGCCTGTGGCCCCGACGCCCGGCCGTGCCCGCTCTGCCCGCCCCGCCCAGCTCCAAAGGGCGCTGGCGCTGCCTGCCCGGGCCGCGAACCTCTGACCCTCCGGCCGCAGGGAGGTGGGGGCTGCAAGTGAGGGGGCCCTCAGTGTCACCCCCAGGACTATCGCGAGTGGGGGAAAGTCAGCGCTATCGGGTCTCGGGAGAAGTCCGGGAAGTGCGCGGGGTGGGGGCTCCCGGGTAGACAGGTCTGGAAGGCGGCTCCCCTAGGGCCAGAGCACGAGGAACATCTTTTGAGATAAAAAAGCTGTTACACTTTCTAGAGCTGCTATCAGTGACTGCACAAAGCAGTCCTCATTAGGGACACAGTGTCTCCGGAAAACCTCCAGCATCTAATGGATTGGTGGATGTCTGAGTGTCAGGGGAGGCTGCGCCAGGGAGCACATTTACGATGGAGAACTGGAAACCCGGAGAAGGGGAGCAAGCAGGTGAGGTGATAGGAGCCGCTAAGCGACCTGGATCACCTTGGCTGGAACCCAGAGCTCCTGACTATCTGGAATAGCACCGAGAAGCCTAGCCGACTCGCACGAATTGGTGGTGCCTTTTCATCCTTATACTTTTGACTTGCCAAGCCTCAGCATGGTGACATCAGAATGGAGATTGTGGTATTTTTGTTTTCTTTTAAAAATATTTTGTTTTGGTTTTTTTTAATGAAAGAGGGGAAATAAGGAAATGTTGACTTGATATCTTTTGGGAGCCTCCCTGTATAGGTTTCAGGACAATCCAATCATAAATAGGAATTGAATGCTTTCACTGAGGCAAGCATGAAGTTTGACTTATATAAAAGGCAGTAAAGCTCAAGCCTGTAATCCCAGCACTTTGGGAGGCCGAGACGGGCGGATCACGAGGTCAGGAGTTCGAGACCATCCTGGCTAACACGGTGAAACCCCGTCTCTACTAAAAAATACAAAAGACTAGCCGAGCGAGGTGGTGGGCGCCTGTAGTCCCAGCTACTCGGGAGGCTGAGGCAGGAGAATGGCGTAAAAACCCGGGAGGCGGAGCTTGCAATGAGCTGAGATCCCGCCACTGCACTCCAGCCTGGGCGACACAGCGAGACTCCGTCTCAAAAAAAAAAAAAAAGGCAGTAAAATAACTTTTAAAAACAAACAAAAATTTATGCCTCCAAGATGGTCCCATTATGTAGCTATACACTTATTTCAATAACGTTATTACTCACATCGCTTTTGGCACCCCTCCTTGGAAAATGCCTTCTTTTTAATGACTTCCATATGGATAAATCATCATAATTTAAGAATTGATATTCATCATATATTCACTCCATATACCAATAACTCTGTGAGAGCCATTTATTGATCTTGGATTTGGCTATGTGACTTGCTTTAGAATGGAATGTGGAGAGATAGCAGTATAACTACCACCAGTCTTGCCTTTAGAATCACCCTGTGTTTCTGTTCTCAGGAACATCTGACCTCTGCCGTGAGGTCACATAGCTGCCTATTAGCATCTGGGTACCAGACTGAATTCACGTATTGCAGAGGCATCTCAGCCAACCCAAGGACTCACCTCCTGAAGCAGAGCAACCCAGCAGACATGAAGACTCTTGAATGACACATAACTACTTATTTTTGTGTGCCACTGTGATTTTGGGGGTTGTCTGTTATGCAGCAATAGCTGACAGTTACATGAGTGAACTGTATTAATATTTGGGAAGTTTATTAAATTACTGGAAATAAAGTTTGCATTTAGGCTCGGTTGTATTATTTTGGGTAAAAAAGTGGTGACTAAAGTGGTGATATTGAATTATGTGTATGCTTGTATACTTAGTTTCTTATAAACTAAAGAAATTTCAGGCCAGGTGTGGTGGTTCATGCCTACAATCGCAGCATTTTGGGAGGCTGAGGTTAGGTAAAATTGCTTGAGCTCAGGAGTTCAAGACCAGCATGAGCAACATGGTGAAACCCTCTCTCTACCAAAAATACAAAGAATTAGTTGGGTGTGGTAGTGTGTGCCTGTGGTCTCAGCTATTCGGGAGGCTGAGGGAGGAGGATCACTTGAGCCAAAAAGGCAGAGGTTGCAGTGAGCTGAGTCTCAAAAAAAAAAAAAAAAAAAAAAAAAGAAGAAGAAGGAAAAAAGAAAGAAAAAAGAAATTTCAAAAATGTTTAAGCATAAGTGTAAGAGAGTGGGTTTCCAACATGATTTTCTTGAAAGGGACAGCATGTGTATGTTTGTATGCTTGTCTAGAGATGTTTGCTTAAAAAGCAGACACGGTATACATATTCACGGTTGTGTTTTCTTATCTTTATTACCTCCTGTCTAGATGTCTTCAGACTATGGTTTCATATCTTTTGTTGGTTTCATACTAATTTTAATAGCCTCATGCTGGAACTACTATTCTTGTGTTTTTATGAATGGTCCCTTTCTTCCCTTTACAATGAAAATGTCATCTGCATGCATGAACATTTGTTATCTCTGTTTCTCTCTGATGTCAAGGATTTTTACTATTATGCTTGAATAAAGGTCTTCGAATTTCATTTGTGTTTAGAGACATTTTTTGAAGATGAGTAGAATGTGAAGCCAGTCTGATTTTAACAGTTTGTACACAGGAGCTGGAAAGCTGATCCAAAAAAGTGTGGGAAGTTCCATAATCACTAGAATAATGAGAAAATCTTTAAAATGCTGGAGTGGGAAGGGGAACTGGACAGTCTAAACTCTTATTCTAGAGATGAGGAAATGAAGTGATTTCCTTGGGTCACATTGTAAGGTAGCTGGTCTTGGTGAAAATTAAGAACAAGGAACCTGGAATATAAGTAGAAAGATAGAAAAAAAATGCTTTCTCCAGAAACGGAGCCACTGACAAGAATTTGAGAGCAGGCAGGTTATTTGGGAGGAAATTGCAGAAAGCACCGGTAGGGGCATCAAAGTGTAGTCTCCAGGTAAGCAGCCTCAGCCTCACCTGGGATCCTCTTAAAAAATGCAGAATCTCAGGCCGGGGGTGTTGGCTCATGCTTGTAATCCCAGCACTCTGAGAGGCAGAGGCAGGAGGATCACTTCTTCCTAGGAGTTTGAGACCAGCCTGAGTAACATAGAGAGACCCTGTCTCTATTAAAAAAAAAATTTAAAAATTAGCCGGGAAAGGTAGCACATGCCTGCAGTCCCAGCTACTCAGGAGACTGAGGTGGGAGGATTGCTTGAGCCCAGCAGGTCAAGGCTGCAGTGAGCTGTGATTGGGCCACTGCACTTCAACCTGAGTGACAGAGTGAGACCCTGTCTCAAAAAAGAAAAAAAAAAAAAAAAGAAAAGAAAAAGAAAGAATTATAAATGCAGAATTTCAGGCTCCAACTCAGACCTACTGAATTAGAGTCTGAATTTTATTAAGATTCCTAGGTGATTCACGAGCACGTTACAGTTTGTGAAGAACAGCCCCAGCCATACCTCCCACCGGCACGAACCCTGGGGTTTTTATCCTCTGACTGGCATCCTTCATTGACTAAGGGCTGGTCTCAGGAGATGAACTCCCCAGGACTTCCGCAGATTTCAGAGCAAGAGCAAGCTTTCAGCTGTAGCTTTATCTCAGTAGGACAGGAAGACGCTGTCAGCTTGGACTAGGACTCAGAACGGTGAGTGCTGTGGCCATGCGGGCAAGGCAGAGAGCCAAAATCCTTACTGTCCTGAACAGCAGAGGCAGCCACGAGCCTTTCCATTGCGGGAGATATGTCGCGGACAGAGGGTTTGCTAGTTCAAGTACTTCAGAGAGATGAACTTGATTTGTCATCAAACCCTATCCCTACCTTTGGTATAGGTTTTAAAAGGCGTCAGGTCAGTGTTTTCAAATTCAAATACAAATTTATAAGGATGTGGTTCAAAGTTTAAACTCAGAGCCCCTAAGCAAAACTTCCAGGATGGGTTTCCCCAGCTTTTGGCTGTCAACTTCTTGACTGGAGGGTCTCCTGTCCTTCTCTGCCCCTGCGCCCTGCTCTAGGGATGACAGTGACTTTGGGGAATGGGTTTTCTGCTTGGACTGTCCCTCTTAGCACCCGGAGCCTCAAGGTAACCTTGCTCCTGTTTGTCCCTGCACTTCCGGTGGCCCTTTCTTTCTGTCAAGCATTAGGTGTACAACCTAACAGCCACCACGTTTGTGTGGAGTATAAAGCTTTATTTTGTTTGAACCAAAGCCATGTGTATAGAATCCAATTTTTCTGCTTCTCCAGATTTGTTTGGCCCCATTTTCATCCCAGGTCATTGATTACTGCTCGGTGGAGCCCCCTTGCAGTCACCACCACTGCCTGTCAATATGTTGGAGCACATTGTTTTCAAATACTGCATCCCACCTGCTCATGGTATACAATTCTTTCTATATATTGCAGATTCCTATTTACTATTATTTTAATAAGGATTTCTATGTCTGTATTTTTGGGACATGTTGGTATGCAGTTGTCTTTCTTTAAAACCGTCTTCATCTGGTTTTGGTGTCAGGGTTCATAAAATGAATCGGGAAACATTCCCCTACTGTGTATTCTGAAAAAGACTGTATAGATTTGGTGTTCTTTACACTTTTGGTAGAATTCTCCAGTGAAACTATCTGGGCCCTGAAGTTTTTTTTTTGGAAGTTTTAAAATTATGATTTTTTTTTTTTTGAGACGGAATCTCACACTGGAACGCAGGTTAGGGTGCAGTGGTGCAATCTTGGCCCACTGCAACCTCCGTCTCCCAGGTTCAAGCAATTCTCCTGCCTCAGCCTCCCAAGTAGTTGGGATTATAGGTGCCTGCCACCACACCTGGCTAATTTTTTGTATTTTTAGTAGACACAGGGTTTCACAAAGTTGGCTAGGCTGGTCTTGAACGCCTGACCTCATGATCCACCCGCCTCAGCCTCCCAAAGTGCTGGGATTACAGGTGTGACCCACAGTGCCCAGCTATTAATCCAATTTTTGAAACAGTTACAGGGGTACTCAAATTATTTCACATGGGGTGAGCTGTGGTAGCTTCTGTTTTTAAAAGAATTACTCCTTTTTATCTCAGAAAAAGTAATTTGCCAAAGACTGAGATTCAGCTACTGTCTGATCTGGCACTTTTTCTTCCATCTGGCAGAGGCCTCACCTCTCTGGCTGACTCTTAAAGCTGCCCCTTCCTGCCTCCCTGGCTTTCCCCAGATCTCTCCTGTCTCCTGCCTGTACCATTTCCTGCTTTCTAAGCTTTCAGCTACTTCCCCTTAGGGGAGTGGTTCTCAAGATTTTCCAGCTCAACCCATACTTACTGAATCTGAAATTCTGGGGGTGGAGCCAATAACTATTTTTTTTCTTTTTTCTTTTTTTTTTTTTTGAGATGGAGTCTTGCTCTATCGGCCAGGCCGACGTGCAATGGCGCAACCTTGGCTCACTGCAAACTCTGCCACCTGGGTTCAAGTGATTCTCCTGCCTCAGCCTCCTGAGTAGCTGGGATTACAGGCGCATGCCACCACGCCCATCTAATTTTTGTATTTTTAGTAGAGATGGGGTTTCACCGTGTTGGTCAGGCTGGTCTTGAACTCCTGACCTCACGATCCACCCGCCTCAGCTTCCCAAAGCGCTGAGATTACAGGCATGAGCCACCGTGCCTGGCTGATAACCTGTGTTTTAACAATTCTTCCGTGTGCTTCTGCTGCACACTATGTTAAAAACTACTGCTGCGTGGTGTCTTTCATTAAGGGAATAAAGCTTTCAGTGCAGTCCTTCCCAAGAACATCTTCAGTTTAACAGGGAGCCTTTTCAGACCTGTAAGGGAATTTGTGATATGGGGAAAAGGGCCACAGTCTTGGGTCTTGGTTCTGGAGACATTTGTTTGTGTCTGAGTTAGACCCTCTCCTTGCTAGTGTTGAACTTGAATGTATCACTCAATTTAAGCATTTTTAACAAAATAGGGATGCTTTCCCTACTTCATAAAGTTGTAATTAGATCATAGAAATTATCATTAAATGGAATCATGATAACCGCTATTTATGGAGGGTCCTTTAAGTCTCACAACAATCTTGCAAGTAATATTCTCTTTGAAGAGCTGGCAAATCAAGCCCAGATAATTCATAAGCACTTACAACATGCCACACATCCCTATGAAGTATACAAGCTATTACAATTCCCGTTTTATAGATGAGGAAACTGAAGGAACTCGCCCAAGACCACATAACTGGGAAGTAGTCGAGTCAGGATTCAAATCTAGAAAGCCTGGCTCTTCTTCAGCTGGGCTAAGAAGTTGATGCATGTGGTGCAGAGGACACATGGGAGGTGGGAGAGATGGGAGTGGTGCCCAGTTCTAGCTCCAAAGGCCATGCTGGTGCCTCTATTTCAAGTCACCTTCATTTGTTCAATCAGCACATACTTATTGAGTGCCTACTTGTCACAAGGACTGTTCTGGTCATTGGATAAATGCTGGTGAGTAAAATAGATCGGTCCTTGGAACTTTATAGAATTTGTAGTTTAAAGATAACATGGGAAATGGCTACAAAATAATGTTGACTATTCTAATGAGGATGAAATGGAGTGATAAGCACGTGTGGAAACTGGCTGATGGCTGTGTGCAGCTCCTCAAATTATAACCTGCTCTTGACTGTCTACTAGACTTGAGATCAGTGCTGAGTTGGGTCTGTTTTTTAAAACAATCACCAACTTACAGAAAATTTGGAAGTCCTGTACAAAGAACATATTTTTCTCTGAGCCATTTGAAAGTAAGTTGCCAACCTGATGCTTAGCCCCAAGTACTTTAGTGTGAATTTTCTATAAACAGGACTTTCTCCTACTGAACCATAACACACCATCAACATGAGGAAGTTGACATGAATCCTCAGAGCCTGCTATGGTTTGAGTGTCCCTCCAAAATTCATCTGTTGGAATCTAAGACCCAATGTGATATTTTAAGATGTGGGGCCTTTTGGGAAGTGATAAGTCCTGATGGCTCTGCCCTCATGAATGGATTAGTCAGTGCCCTTGTAACAGGCTGGAGAGTACTATGTAGGTAGGCCCTCTTTGCCTTTTTTTTTTTTTTTTTTTTTTGCCTTTCTCTCGAGGTCGCCATGTGAGGACTCAGTGTTGTGGAGCCACTAGAAGCTGAAAGGGGCAGGGAAGGATTCTCCCCTAGAGCTTTCGGGGATTATGGCCCTGCCAACACCTTGAGTTCAGACATCTGGGCTCTGGAACTGTGGGAGAATCAATTTTTGTCTTAAGCCCCACAGTCTGTGGCAATTTGTTACAGCAGCCGTAGGAAATGAACACACCATCTACCTAGAAAACCACCAGTTCAGATGGGTGGGTCAGATTCCAGCTCCACCTGTAGGGGTCATTCTAGTTTTCTCCCTCCCCGTATTTTTAACTCCGTTTTCTGACAAGAAACCTGGCTTCTGTGATACTTAATAGATTGACTTCTTTGGTCAGTACCCCATGACAGTGAACTCCCAGCTCCTCTGCCACCCTTGCCCCTGAGGGGGCTCCCTCTCGACCTCCCCACTGGACTCAGGGCAGCGTCCTGCTCTGGGCACACACCCATATCCTCTGTCTCACCTAATGGCTAGACACGCATTACTCAGAGAAGGAGAAGGGTAGAGGAAGACCAGCCCTCGTTTATGCTCACCCTTCCTGGAGCACCTCGACTCTTGGGACACTGCCCTGCTTCCTTGGGAGGTGCCAGGTGTCCACCGTGCCGGGCTGGAATGCGGGTGCCCCTGCAGGAGGGGGAGCCTGTATGTGATCATGCAGTGACAGGGCTCAGGCTTCAGTGAAAGAGTGGCAGGAGTGCATGTCACTGTCTTACCCTCTCCTCCTCAGAGCGTCGTGATGCACCTGCAAAACCCAGTGTGTCTTTCTACACATGTGGTGTCATCAGCCAGGCCAGGGCTTGGTTCCCGCGAGTTGTGCTGCAGGCAAACCGGGGAGAATTGAGATCCTTCATTTTATTTAGGATGAGGCATGCACCTAAACGTCAGGCATTTCCCGGTGGCATAATGGATATTTATCTCCTATTAGAAAGGAAGCAATCTGCACTGAGGAAGCCTTCAGATTAAATTTCAGGGATGAACCAAGATTCATCCTGACAGGTATATAGATCCTCAAAGAATAAGTCCTCATAAAACAGCCTAAAAATATTCCTTATGGCAGTTAGATACTTTGTAAAGAGCCCTTATTATTTGTGCTTGAGAATGTACTGAGTTAAATTTAAGAATTGTTTAATACAAGCGTGTACTTTCTCCCTAAAGTGATTCACTCATTCATTCACACAGATTTTTCTAAATATCTAATATTGCCCAGACACTGAGCTAAGCATAAGCTAAGTACCCTGTTTTTAGAGAGCTCAGTAGGCTGGGGAACACAGATTGCTAAGTCAGTAGTATAATGTTTATGGATATGGGCACATCAAAAGATATGATACTTAGTGCCCTGGGTACACAAGGTGGGAGGCTCTCCTTTGCACAGGCTTTCCTGGAAAGGCTCTATTGCTCTATAAATCAAACAGCAGGACATAGACAACCTAAGCAAAGGAAAATGCTTGTAAGGGTTCCAGGAGTGATTAGATATGGACAGCAGGCTTGACAGTGGGGAGGAGCAAAGGCTATGCTGCAGGGCTGCCCCTGTTCCTTACATCCTGTGGAACTCTGACAAACCTGACCAAGCTTAAGTCATATGTCTGCTCATAAGCTTAGGGATGGGGGAGGGAAGGGAAGGGCAAACGGAGCGGTGAAATCTGTTTCTTTCTCTTTCAGTAGAGATGAGACTGGTGCCTGGAATAATTAACTTTTTTTTTTTTTTTTGAAACAGAGTCTCGCTCTGTCGCCCAGAGCTGGAGTGCAGTGGCCGGATCTCAGCTCACTGCAAGCTCCGCCTCCCGGGTTCTCGCCATCCTCCTGCCTCAGCCTCCCGAGTAGCTGGGACTACAGGCGCCCGCCACCATGCCCGGCTAGTTTTTTGTATTTTTTAGTAGAGACGGGGTTTCACCATGTTAGCCAGGATGGTCTCGATCTCCTGACCTCGTGATCCGCCCGTCTCGGCCTCCCAAAGTGCTGGGATTACAGGCTTGAGCCACCGCGCCCGGCCAATTAACTTCTTACTAAGATTAAACATAGCAGTGAGTTGTTCTCCAAAAGGAAAATAAACACAGATTAGGAATGAAGAATGGAAGCTGGACAAATCTTTACAATGACCAATGACTCTTACCTGGACATTCAGGCATGGGGAAGAATATGGGTAAAGGCAAGTCCTTGGTAATATTGCTGAACTGGTGGATCAAGCCTTACCTGAAACTAACAGACTTTGGAGCTTTCCAGTTATGTGAACAAGTAAGCATCCCCTATGCCCTCCCATTTTTTGCTCTAAGCCCATTTGAATTTGGTTATCTGTCAGTATAACCAAAATATTTCTAACTGATAGATCCCCAGAATGTTTTTTAATAAGATTCTAGGCAGTCTTTTTTAAAATTTCCTATGAAATTGATTTTTTACTCATTTTTCAGTCTCTGAGTGACATTTGTGCTGCACATTTATAGCTCATATCAGATGACTGATCCAGCTGATACTATCACATTTTCAAGTCATTTATCTCAGATAGGTATTATACTATTATAATGATGTTTGTACCATGTAGGCTAATTTTTAAAATTGTTTTTGTAGAGACTGGATCTCACTATGTTGCCCAGGCTGGTCTTGAACTTCTGGGCTGAAGCAATCCTTCTACCTTGGCCTCCTAAAGTGTTAGGATTGCTTGTGTAGGCCACCATGCCCGGCCACATTCTTGTTTCCATAATTAATCTGAAATTTGTTTTATCCTTAAGAGTTGTTTTTAGGTAATTTTAAGTGTAGAAATTCAGCATAGTTTATAAAAATATTTTTTGTAAAATGGAACTTTATTCTAAAATGTATCCAAAATTGCAAGACACAAATACCATTGAAACAGGTAAAGGTTTATTATATAGAATGGTGAAACATACAGAATATAATTTTACTCTTTTTAAAGAGCCTTCATTAAGAAAACCCAATTTAAAGCTATTTGTTTCCAAATAATTTATATATATTAGTTGTAGCATAATTCTCCAAGCATACCTAATGTAAAGTAAAAAACTATTTGAAACTGAATTCAAATATAAAATATATGTGTGTGTGTATATATATATACACATACATATGTATGTACATATATGTACACGTACACATATGTACATATATATGTAGATGAACTATAAATGACTGTGCAATAAATAAATAAATAAATGACTGTGCTAAAGATGCAGAAACCTGCAGACTCATCAGTGTGTCTTCAAATCAGGCAGGTTGGTCAGCCCCAACAAGCTTCACCTTTTCAAGTCCTTGCTCACCAATTAAGGGAAAATGTCCATAATGAATCATAGACTAACAAAGATTTTATAAAATGACTTTCAAAGGATTTTTTTCCCAAAATCTCCTGTGTGATCTGGCAACTGCCTCCTTGTCCTCTTTTTTCCCTACCTCCAAAATAAATCCGATTCTGTGACATTTGATGCTAAACCATAATTAGGCTTTGGGCATTTTAATTAAGATATTTTTGTGAAATTCACTTATCTGTGACATCTTTTTTCTTCTTTTTCTAAATTCATATTCTAAACATTTGAGGAACTAAAACCTCAATACTACATCAATGGTATTATTATGGTAGCTTTCTTCCTTTAAGTGGACATTTAAAGTTCTCTTCAAAGAAATGAAGCAGAATGGCAAATAATCTCCACAAGAATGAGTTCATATGAATATGTTTTGATATTTCAATACCTCTGTTCTTGAAATACTACTAACAACTCATCAGGTCAGAGTCTTAGAGCTTAGACAAAGTAAAGCTCAGAAAGGGGACAAAAGTCCTGTAGACTAGGCATTAAAAAACCTTTTTTTTTTTTTTTTTTTTTTTTTTTGAGACGGAGTCTCGCTCTGTGGCCCAGGCTGGAGTGCAGTGGCCGGATCTCAGCTCACTGCAAGCTCTGCCTCCTGGGTTTATGCCATTCTCCTGCCTCAGCCTCCCGAGTAGCTCGGACTACAGGCACCCGCCACCTGGTCCGGCTATTTTTTTGTATTTTTTTTTTTTTGAGACAGTGTCTTGCTCTGTGTTCTAGGCAGGAATGCAGTGGCGTGATCCCGGCTCACCGCAACCTCTTCAAGCAATTCTCCTGCCTCAGCCTCCCATAAAAAATATTCTTGTTAGCTAGTATGTGAATGGGATAAATTCACTGGGCAGATGATATATTTTTTCACATTACTCCTGTCATCATTCCTTAGTTGCTTTTTTCTTTAGGATCCTGAAGTTGTCTGAAAAGACTGACATTATTCGACTATTTCTCTGGCATTTCAGTGAGAATAGACTATTAATAAAGGAAAGTCAGCTCAAAAATAGTAAATTAGACCCCTTAACTTGCCTGTATCAGCAAAAAATAGATTAACAATTATTTTTTCAGATTCTTTCTCTACACTGATAGTTTTCCAGCTACTTATAAGATCTCATCTTGATATCAACAGTGTTAGATATTAACAAAATACGATAGCATTAAGAAGACATATTTCATCATTCTACTTTATTGAGAACCTAAATAACCAGTTGAGAGTTACGTAGGGAAAGCAAGATTAGAACCCACATTTTCTGTCTACTGATACTGTGCTTTGTCATTTTGTGACACTACACTGCTTCTAATAAAAGCCCTTTTATTTCTTAATTTTTAAGAGTATAAATATATCTTAAGCAAAAATAATATGTTGAAAACAAATCTCGTGGGTTTTTTTTTTTCTTTTTGCGAGAAGTTACACATATTTCTTATTAGGAATACATTTCCATCTTTCTGTTTGGAGTGAATCACATTTGAATGTTTTGTTTCAGTATTTGAATCTGGAGGATGAATGAAGATATAGTATGGCATAAAGGCTAAACATAGCTGTTAATGCTGATGCTGATCATCCCCTGGGAATATACTAGTGCTGAGATTTACAGAGCCCCTTAGGCTCCTACAGACTCTCAGCTTCAGGGAAAGGAAGGCTCACTCCAGAGAACAATGTGCATCTATTCATTCTGCTGCCCCACGGCACAGCCCAACCTGCTAACCTGGTCCCCTTCTGCCTCATTCTTCAGTCTTAGCTTTTGCGTTTATGTACACATAAATCACTTGGGACACAGTGAAAACACAGTATTTCATCAGCATACTCACTGGTCAATTTTACTTGCCTCCTTGCAAAGAAGCAGGTCTTATTTCAGAGCTCTGAGTTGTTAATTATTGTAAGGGACCCATCAAATACGGAGGTTTCTGAAATATGTTGGACTATGATTTAATTATTTTCCTCAATTATTATTTTCCACTATTTTAATTTTTGAAGGCCATAAAACTAATCAGTTATTACTGGGCATGAGCGCCTTTCCACCAATCCATGACCCCCAGCGCCTGCATCAGATGCTGAAATAATGGGATAAATGTGTCTGGATGAAGAAATACTGTGGTGGCATGTTTGGATGAATCAAATTCACAGAAATGGTAAAATAGATGGAATGAGCATGCAAGCTAACATAGATTTATATTGCTTATGTTTACAGATTTGTGCAAGTCTTAGAAGCCTAGATACATTTGCTATGCACTGTATTTAAGAACTGTTGATTGAAGAGGTGGACAGTAAAACAATCAAGTCATATTTCCTGCATGCAAAGGACCAGTAATTAAGGATGAAGGGGCATGCTCTCTTCCTCCTCTGCTTTCCCCTATTGTTACCAAACATTAAATATTGAAAAGCACTTGACTAAAAATGTCACTACACATTTATAATATTCCATTAAAGCTAATATATAAAATATTAATAGACATTTGTTATGGTATTATAGCATAAAAAAGCTGGAGCATAAAAAAGCTGAGCAAACTCAAGATCTAACATGATCAAATGTCTACCTAATATGACATGCCTAACATTTATCAGAAGCCAGTTATTACGTTTAATAAAAATAATCAGCTTGTTTTTGAACTATCATTTTCTATCAGTCATTGAACACTTCCTTGTTTCTTCCTTTAAAAACTGCTAAAACTCAGACAAGTAAAAAAAATTTTTTTTTCTTTTTTTTTTTTTTTTTGAGACGGAGTCTCTGTCGCCCAGGCTAGAGTGCAGTGCCTCGATCTCGGCTCACTGCAAGCTCCGCCTCCCGGGTTCACGCCATTCTACTGCCTCAGCCTCTCGACTAGCTGGGACTACAGGCACCTGCCACCACACCGGGCTAATTTTTTATTTTTTTATTTTTTAGTAGAGATGGGGTTTCACCGTATTAGCCAGGATGGTCTCGATCTCCTGACGTCATGATCTGCCCGCCTCGGCCTCCCAAAGTGCTGGGATTACAGGCATGAGACACCACGCTCGGCCTTTTTTATTTTATTTTATTTTTTGAGACGGAGTCTGGCTCTGTCGCCCGGGCTGGAGTTCAATGGCGCCATCTCGGCTCACTGCAACCTCCACCTTCCAGGTTCAAGCGATTCTCCTGCCTCAGCCTCCCGAGTAGCTGGGATTACAGGCGCCCGCCACCATGCCCGGCTAATTTTTTGTATTTTTAGTAGAAACGGGGTTTCACTATGTTGGTCAGGCTGGTCTTGAAACCTGACCTCGTGATTCACCCACCTCGGCCTCCCAAAGTGCTGGGATTACAGGCGTGAGCCACCGCGCCCTGCCGCCAAGTAAAAAATGTTAAAGAAAAGCTGAGAATACAAACTATAAAATTTCTAATACGTTGATAAAGAATTAGAAGTTGAAAGTAAAATTTGCAATAGCTAAAAGTTTCATGGGTCTCTATAGAAACCAACAGAGGCAAGGGGATTGCTGCAGGGGAGCCACGCTGGTGGTTCCTTCTTTCATTCTAACTTCTACTGCGTGCTATATTGACTTGAGGAACCAGCTGCTGCCTATTCAGTGATAAGTGTTTACTAACATTGCTCCTGTAAAAGGACTCCACGGACCAATGGGGAGAGATAGGAGAAGGAAGAGACTGAGAAAGATTGCTGCCAGTTGTCTTGAATGCGAACAACAGGTCTTATGGTAGAGATGAGGAATATGGTTACCCTAAAGCAAACCATCTCATAAGATTGTTTAATGGAAAAATGGAATTCTTTCTTATCAAATGTAATCATTCATTACAGGAAAGATTACAGTAATTGTGAGATGCCATTACCACTTGCTACAGTAGTTTAAGCTATGTATTGACTTGGCTTTTAGTTACCTATGTTTTCCTGGAGTCTTTTTGTCTTAATAATGTTCCAAAGACAATTGGACTCTGTTCTTAACCAGTGCGTAAGTTACTCCTTAACGAATAAAGTAGGTGTTTCAAGAGCCACGTTAATTGTTTTTAAGCTAATAGCTGCTTATGAAGGTGAATTAAGTCTTCAATAATTCTATATAGTACCATAACTATGAGAGAGAGAGAGAATGTTACATTGCTCTAAGGAAATATCTGAGATTGGGTAATTTATAAAGAAAGGAAGCTTAATTGACTCACAGTTCTTCATGGCTGGAGAGGCCTCAGGAAACTTCCAATCATGGTGGAAGGTACCTCTTCACAGGTGGCAGGAGAATGCGCGTTAGCAGGCGAAATGACAGACGCTTATAAAACCATCGGATCTGGTGAGAACTCACTCACTATCACGAGAGCAGCATGGGGGAAACTGCTCCCATGACCCAATCACCTCCCACCCGGTCCCTCCCATGACACGTGGGGATTATGGGGATTACAATTCAAGATGAGATTTGGGTGGAGACACAGCTAAACCACATCAGAGAGAGAGAGAAAGAAAGGGAGGACGAGGAGGGGGAGGAGGAAGAGGAGGAGGAGGGGGAAGGGGAGGGGCAGGGGAAGGGGAGGAGGAGGAGGAAAGTGGGGGAGGAGAAGAATGGGGGAGGAGGAGGAGAGGAGTGGGGGAGGAGGAGGAGGAGGGAAAGGGGGAGAATGAATTTGCACGCACAAAAATTATGGAAATTTCTTATTGAGCATGTTATGTTTCAGTTAATCAAGATAATGCATGATTGGCTAATTTCTTCACTGACTTTTAAGAGTATTTTCCATGTACTGTCTTCATTGTGAAACAAAAATGGGCCTTTTTTTGTCCCTTTTTTGAAGTTTCCATCCTGTCTTCCCATGTTAATTGAAGCTCTTTTGCCTTAAACATGGCTTGAGAAATGAGTCCTTGTTGTGATGCAGGTTGTCAAACTTACAGCTGCAGGAAAAGGAGTGTTGTGCTCACGTTGGGTAAGCAAATAGAATTCTTGCAAAGGAAGACAGAAGAACCAGCCCTGCAAATAAATGGTCCTTTACAGCAAGATTCCTCTTCTGGCCTCATCCTTTCTGAATTTAAAGGTCAGAGGAAGCTTCACACAGCCACTTTCATATCTCAGTGCCCTGGCTAAATGTCTCAGGAGAATAAAGATACCCTAATGGGAAAGCAATTTTATAATTCTGGGCTTGCATTCCAGAATCGTGCAAACTGTTTTCCAGTTGAAACAGCTCTACATACAGACATCATCGGAAGCAAGTTCTTTTACCTCTCTGATCTGTCTTATAATTAATCTGAATATTTTAAATATGCTTTTAATACAATCACTGAGAATAAAAATCTGTAGCCAAGTAACTAATGAATGTCTTGAACTCTAAGCACATTCTGAATATTTAATTATCATTTAAACAAATGAGAAAATATAAATTCAATTTGCAAAATAAGAAAATATTTACTCAAGAGTTTGAAAATTGAAATATATTAATCAATCAGTGCACATACATACTGTCTCTCCAAACCCAAAATTACTGAGGTTTTTTTTTCTTTGCAACTCTTTTGAAGTCCCTACGTTCTCAACTCTTATACCTTTTGTGTACAGTTTTTTTCTGCCAGAAATATATTTGAAGTGTTTTAGTTGTCATTTGTATCTGAAAATGGTTGGAATCATATAGCTTATTTTTGGCAAGCAGAATCAAGATGACCACAAAGGGATCTATAATATAAAGCCTACAGCATACATTTTTATCTTCAGCAGGAAGAAATCCCCCAAAGTAGGTTAGGAATTTACTGCATGCATTTAACTTCTGAACTGGAAATTTATGTGGCAGTTCAGTGATTAATCATTAATTGTGGTAAATGTCAATTTCTACTCATTAGGAGTAAGGACATCTATTTTTGCAATTCAAATGGAAATGATTTCTCATTTAATCACTTGTCTCCTCCAAAGCTCCTCTTCAATTGGATAAGTTCACATATTTCCAGTGCCGCTTTAATTTACAAGTGGGGTGAACAGAACCTCATATTTTGAGGCCCGATGTAAGCGCTCAAGTCATAGTGAACTTGATGAGAATCAATACTGCCAAATAAACCAGAAAGATAGTCAAATGAATGTGAAAGTTTTCTGAAACATATACCTTTGCAATCTGTATTTCATGTCTTCTAAAGTGCCTGTTTCCAGGGCAAAACAGCAAAACACTTCTGGTTACTTGAAGGAAAAAATTTCACATTAGTTATTCATTTTTGCAAGTGCATAGTTCAGTAACTCTCTTGCACATAAACAACAGGCAAATCTTTTTAGAACTTGAAAATACAGTAGTTAAATACCTTTCCAAACAAGGTTTTAAATAATCTGGGAAGTGAAGTAACCAGAGATAGCTTGTCAGATTTCTATTCACCCTGGACCACCTCCCATCTGAAATGATTTAAGAAGTTGATTTTAGAGATACTCATGACATTCAAGTTCTACAGAGATTTGGACCTTGAATGCTTTATATTCTACACTGAGCTTCCTATGACCATGTAATTCTGCAACCAGATATCTTCTGGCAAGATGACAATTTCTGAGAAGAGCCTGAGGTTATTGTGCTGCCTATTTGAAATGGTATTTTTGCTAAATGGATGGAATTTTAAACTCTTAGGATGCAATACTGAGAATTTCATTATAGTCTGATTTTTCAGAGATAACTAACTTAGAGATACTGGCAGTGGGTTTACTAATCCACCTTTGTTGTAAATTAGATATGGCTTTTATGTTAGTTTTGGTTTCGGTTATTTCGTTCAGTAGATTTCTTCTTATAAGTACCTGTCATACTGAGCATTTTAATTTTGAATTTGGGCATTACTTTGAAAACTTTTGTATGAGAGGGATCTCTTGCAATAGCTAGTGCTTCTATTTTCATTAACACTTTTATATGTGGCATATACATACATACATACATACAAATACATATTTTATGTATGTATATGCCACATATAAAAGTGTTTTTTATGAAATGTTATGTTTTTAATCAAATGTTCATGTTTTCTATGACACAGGGTCTTGCTCTGTCGCCCAGGCTGGAGTACAGTGGCACAATCATAGTTCACTGTAACCTTGAACTCAGTGGGCTTAAGTGATCTTCCTGTCTCAGCCTCCCTAGTAGCTACTACTACAGGCACAGGCCACTATGCCTGGCTGCCTTTTTAAAAAACTCTGGAGGGTGGGGGCTCCCTATGTTGTCCAGGCTGGTCTTGAACTCCTGGCTTCAAGCAATCCTCCTGCCTCGACCTCCCAAAGTGCTGAGATTACAGGTGTGAGCCACCGAACCGAGCCATGTTTTATATATTTTTAAAAGTGTTGGCCAGGCGCGGTGGCTCACGCCTGTAATCCCAGCACTTTGGGAGGCCGAGGAGGGTGAATCACGAGATCAGGAGATCGAGACCATCCTGGCTAACATCATGAAACCCCGTCTCTACTAAAAATAGAAAAAATTAGCTGGGTTTGGTGGCGGGCGCCTGCAGTCCCAGCTACTCGGAAGGCTGAGGCAGGAGACCGTGTGAACCCGGGAGGCGGAGCTTGCAGTGAGCCGAGATTGCACCACTGCACTCCAGCCTGGGCAACAAAGCAGACTCTGTCTCAAAAAAAAAAAAAAAAAAAAAAAAGTGTTAAGTGATTTATCTTTTTGCAAATGGATTAAAGTTCAGCTCTCTGTGGGTTTTTCATTGAATCAAAAAATATGCCTAGGTAAGTACTTCTCAAATAAATATGAAGTAAATACTGTGTATAAAATGTGACTAGTAACTACTTGTAATAGTATGCTGAGTTCTCTAAATTAATATTACTTTCAATGATATGTGTGTTTTGTTGAAGCAATTTTGAGACCACTACGTCTATATAATATCCCTTCAGTCAGAAGTGAATAATGGCTAACCTATGACAAAACAGTAGCACTGAAATATAAGACTATATAAAGAATACATTTGACTTTCCAATTCATAAACCCTTTCTCTGCAACAAATATGTACATAAGTAATGCTGAATTCCTTAATATAATGAATACTAATTTACATAATACACATGATTACTAGTATTTTATTGAAAGCACATTTAAAATTAGCAATGTTTTCCATGGGACATGACTAAATATCAAGAGTTCCATCCCTATTCCCATCAAGAACTGTGAGTTGTAGGATGAAAAAGCAATTTTGTGAGAAAATTTGAGGTTATTCACTGAGAAATGCAGCTACAGCCAAGCAGCGCCCAATATTTACTTCAAGGGAAGCTTCCCAAACTGAATGTGACAACTAAACATTTACAATGTTGACTCAGCAGGGCGCGGTGGCTCATGCCTGTAATCCCAGCACTTTGGGAGGCCGAGGTGGGCAGATCACCTGAGGTCGGGAGTTTGAGACCAGCCTGACCAATATGGAGAAACCCTGTCTCTACTAAAAATACAAAATTAGCCAGGCATGGTGGTGCATGCCTGTAATCCCAGCCTCGGGAGGCTGAGGCACGAGAATCGCTTGAACCCAGGAGGAGAAGGTTGCGGTGAGCCGAGATCGCGCCCTTGCATTCCAGCCTGGGCAACAAAAGCGAAACTCCATCTCAAAAACAAACAAAAACAAAAAAACAAAAAACCCCAAAAAACAATGTTAATACAGAATTTTCTACAAGGCTGCACCATATTCTCAACAGACAATTTGTGCAGGGAATAAAACATCTAGAATTTCTTTCATTTAATTTTTATGACTCTTTGACATCAAGAGTTTCTTCACTTTTAAGGATACACTGAGCTATGAGAACAAACCCTTGATTACTCAGATTGCTTGGGGGCTGGGTCTGCAGACACTCTCATCTCTTTTTCCCTTCATTTTGGAATCTTTCACTCTTTGTTACCTCATTCACCAAGAGGAGCTCACAGGGATTAAACCAATTCTGTTGGCTTTTATTTATGTATGCTACTCCTGCCCTGAACCTACATAATGCTACCACCACTAAGAGTCATTTTTGCACAATTAGAAATAATTTTAATAATAATTTCCAGAAAAGTTCTTAGTTACATGACTTCTACCTGTTTTAAAGTCAGGGACTTATCAGCTGCCTTGCTATCTACCCTCTATGTCCCAGTAATCCAGACACCTTGCGAAAATTGCCTGGCAAGTTATTTGAGGTAATCTGGCTCAAACTGTCTGGCCAATGGAATTTATAAATTGTTTCTAATCATTATGTACAAATGTGCTGTGTTATTGGACTAGAAGATTCCACTTGGATCAAAGCCATAATAATGTGGAACCATTATTTAAAAACTGATTGAAAAGATGATTTATTTCCATTGATATCTAAGGATGAATCACTAATCTCAATTGTAGACCCTCCTCCTCCTATATTCTCATTTATCTCTATACTAGCATGCAGCACTTACTTCAGAATCTTTATTTGGGCAAATGTTCATGGTGAACTGAGACAATCATCTGTATAGTTCATGAGAAAGATGAACGTGATTGAGGAGAAGCATAGTTTTGTATGAATTACCTGGATAACTGCTTCAGATAACCACATTATGTATAGTTATAGTCATATTTGGAGTAAAATACCAAAGTTTAATTCATTAACATATCTATTTGCCAATAACATTAGTAATTTTTTTGTCATTCCATGTTTATTTATCTGACCACATAGAGCCAGCCATTCATATATGCATTGTAGCCTCTTCTTCAATGCATATAAATCCTTTGATATTAGAGCCTCCTGAATTTTATATAAGGCATAATGTCTAATTCAATTATATACACAGATGTCCACACTAGTTATATTTTGACTTTATATTTTGATGTTTATACTGGCTTCATACAAACTTGACTTTTTCAATAAGTAATGAAGTACAGACTAGAAATGAAAGGGTAGAAACTGTGTATGAAAAGCTGTATTTAAAAAAATTAAATGTGTAAACGTGCCAAATTAAGGGTCATTTATGTACATCTTTATGGCAACTTATCCCATTACATGAATAGTTCAAGTACTTGTACAAAAGCACTAAATTATAAATCCATCTGAGAATAAATGCAGTAATGTGCACATGCACGCACACACACATACATGAACACACATACACAGATACTAAATTTACAAAATGTGTCAGGTAGCTGGTGGCCATCATTGAATTAAGAATAGTAGATTACTAAGAGTCATCCCAGATTCCGATTATATTTATACATAAATTGTGCATTTATAAAAACCTTACAAATACTTCTATTTTTTCAGGAAGATATTATAGGTAACAATTTAACACATGTAGTAAGAAAACATCTTAAATTCGGAAAATCACAATTAGGTAAATTAAACAATTCAATACGTAGATGGCTATCATAAGTATTCTATTTATAAAGACTTTTCCATTTTTTATGTTGAAACAACAGGATATCCTTTAAATTATTCATCCTAACATGTAGTTTGTGTTTTTAATTGCCTTAATGCAAGGAAAGTAAAACATTTTGAAATATGATAGAAAGTATAAACACATTTCAATCAGTAGTTTATATTACGAAAATTTCTAAGGTGGTGCTAAATTTAAAGTAATTTGTTGTCAAATTATGGTAACTGTACAGATTATTTGAATTGTTCTTTTTAAATAAGTAGATGGCCAATTACATTTAACTGAGCAATTTTACCAGGACATGATGGAAAGTTAGCTGACAAATACCATATTGTTTTCTGAGAGTACTGTGAGGAATCCAAATTTTACTCTCTTGGCAATGTACTGAGGCCATTTGGTGGAAAAAAGAAAGTGGGATTAAGTGTTAATATTGACTGGGAATAAGTCCTTTACATCACTGTTTCTGGGAACATTAATAGTTACCTTTGTTATGATAATGGTACATTTCATTTTAAAAATGAAATGCTAAATATGTTAGACAGATCATAACATTTTAATGACTGGGATAAGCAAAATGAGTCCAACCTTTGTTCTGGTGATAGCCAGTAAATGTGCAAAGAGAGAAGAGACAAACTGTAATTGTATATATAAAAACACCTAGTCCCACTTAAAAATTTTAATATCTATATAAAGTACTGTAATTTTTAAAGATGAAGACATCAAAAATATTCACATTAAAATATCTTACAGAAATCATTATTCTTCTATTCAAGAAAACCAATTACACTAAGTTAACAGGGAAAATTTAACAGGAAATTCTTCTTGGGACACTTATTTAACTGAGGATTTCACTTCATAGTTTAAAAAAGTAAATGGGCCTCAGGTGTCTTTTTCATGGGTAGGTCACCTTATCAATCTGAATTACAGTTCATGGGTAAAGCTAACTTATTTTTTTGTAATAAGTTAATAATGCCAATTCAGTTTCTTGTAAACAAATGTCTGTATCAAACCACCATAATTACTGTGTAACTCCTAGTAGTATCAGTGAAGTGGCTGAGAATTAAATGATCATTTATGCCCTTATCTTTAGATACAGAACCTTCAAAAGAAGGCCTAATGTGGACAAGCTAACATGGGTGTGCTAAACCTAGGCATAGGAGACTCCATCTGCTTATGTCTTGTATTACTCTTTCCATCCCAAATAACTTTCATCAGCTGTTTTACCACTGAAAGGAAAAGTAGTCAAAGGAAATCATTCTATTTAATCATTATTGGTTGTGCTACAAAATAATGTGAATCACAGTGGGAGTGTTTTGTGAGCAAACTTCATATTACTATTCCCAACACACACACACACAGGTACACACAACATATTTAGTATGCGAAATGCAAGTATTAATAGTGGTTAGCCATTTTTTCACTTTTCTAGTTATTTCTCAAGGTATGGTTCACAGACCCAGGGAGACCCTTACACATGCTTAAGATTGGGTACCGTTGCTTTAAACAAACACAGACTCTGGCTCCGCATAGCAAACAATAAACTTATTCCACCAGGAGGGAAAAATAGAAATAAGATTAATCTACTTTTGGCAAATATATGGCAACCTTGTCCCCAACATTGGATTTCTCCCTCCCATACTATACATTCACTGGCCACTTGTATTGATTAGTGTTTTCAAAGAGAACTATAGTCGTCCCTCCGCATCCAAGGGAGACCGGTTTCAGGACCCCCGCAGATGCCAAAATCCACAGATGCTTAAGTCCCTTATATAAAATGACATAGTATAACCTATGCACATCCTCCAATATACTTTAAATCATCTCTAGATTACTTATAATATCTAATACAATGTATTATAAATGCCATGGAAATAGTTGTTATAATGTATTATTTGTAATTATTGTTGTATTATTGGTTTTTATTGTTTTTTAATTTTTTCCCAATATTTCTGACCAGGAGTTGATTGAATCGGGGATGTGGAACCTGCGGATATGGAGGGTCGACTCTATTGTACCGAAGACGTAAGAAAAGAAAGGAAAACTTGGGCCGGGCGCAGTGGCTCACGTCTGTAATCCCAACACTTTGGGAGGCCGAGGCAGACGGATCACGAGGTCAGGAGATTAAGACCATCCTGGCTAACACGGTGAAACCCCTCTCTACTAAAAATACAAAAAATTAGCTGGGCATGCACCTGTAGTCCCAGCCACTCAGGACGCTGAGGCAGGAGAATTGCATGAACCTGGGAGGTGGAGTTTCCAGTGAGCTGAGATCACACCACTGTACTCCAGCCTGGGCGACAGAGTGACACTCAGTCTCAAAAAAAAAAGAGGAAAACTTGATCAGGCATAGTGGCTCACGCCTGTAATCCCAGCACCTTGGCGGGGGTGAGGCGGGCAGGTCACTTGAGGTCAGGAGTTCCAGACCAGCCTGGCCAACATGGTGAAACCCTGTCTCTACTAAAAATACAAAAATTAGCCTGTGATGCATGCCTGTAATCCAGCTACTCTGGAGGCTGAGGCAGGAGAATCGCTGGAACCTGGGAGGTGGAGACTGCAGGATTGTGCCACTGCACTCCAGCCTGGGTGACAGAGCAAGACTGTCTCAAAAAAAAAGGAAAACCAGTGTCAACAGTGTCAAAACATTAAAATGCATTCCAAAATCAAGTGGCTATGATTTGTGGCACTCCTTCGAATTAGCAGTGATAATCAAGAAATGAAAATTGCAATTATTTCTCCTGGGAAAACCACTCTTAGTACTATGCACTATATGCAGATGAAAATGGTAAGGGCTGAGAAGGTAACAGTGTTCAGTTGGTATTTATTTCTCCCGGAAGATGTAGGGATTGGGAGGGAGGCAAGGATAAAGCCGCGGAAGAAGTAATCAAGACTTCATAGTATTAAGGATGGTGGAAAACTTCCCCAGCCAAGGGAGCAGTTCTGAATGCTTTGCTATACATTCCTAGGATAATATGATGAAGAAAAGATAGAGACAGATGTGGGACTTCTTCATGCCCCAAACTGAACTTACTTATTTTCATTTGTTGTCTTTTAAACCACAGAAGTGTTAACTGAATAACCCTATGAAATGCAATGGAGTTCAGATATCTTAGAGAATCATAAAAATAGAAATGGAAGTTTTCTTTATTTTATTCTAGAGGGAAAGGGCTGTTTTGGGCACTTTTCATGGCTGGGGGAGCAGAACCGATTTACTTGTTAATCTTTTGGCAATTGAGAAATCTTTTTTATTTTTGAAATGGAGTCTTGCTCCATCACCCAGGCTGGAGTGCAGTGGCACAATCTCGGCTCACTGCAACCTCTGTCTCCTGGGTTCAAGTGATTCTCCTGCCTCAGCCTCCTGAGTAGGTGGGATTACAGGCACCCACCACCACGCCCGGCTAATTTTTGTATTTTTAGTAGAGATGGGGGTTTCACCATGTTGGCCAGGCTGGTCTTGAACTCCCAACCTCAGGTGATCTGCCCACCTTGGCCTCCCAAGTGCTGGGATTATAGGCGTGAGTGCCCAGCTGGCAATTGAGAAATCTTGACCTTGGATTCCTAGCTGTGAACTTCCTCTTCATCAGCAACTGAGTCCACACTGGAACATTTTCAAAGGAGTACTAGTAAGATTCACCCATCAAAATGCGGTGTATTACAAGATCAATGACACCCTATAGCCTTTGTTCCCATGGGCAACTTTGCTGTAAGACACGTAGTTAAGGATAAAAAATACCTCAGAAAGAATCTGACATGTATTTTCAAATGCAGTGAGTTAGGCAGAATGCAAAGCAGAGTAGCAAGAGTTAATGTTTTTACCTACTGCGTACTTTTGCCTTTTACATGTGTATTTAATATGTTCAATGTAGCAAGAATTGCTGATATTATTACTGTGAGGTGACATATGTAAAAAATAACCCTAGGAACAGGTAGTATACATTAAGACCAACACAAATGCATTGATAAAGATGGAAAACACAAGAGAAAAACATTAAATACTCTTATTACAAGAAAAAAGGATAAGGGTTAAATAATTCAAAATCTAAACAAAAATTAATATACAGATATACTGTCCTCCATTCAGTGCATGAAAGAATTATCTGGTTATAAAAATCAAGTATCCTTACATTCTGGGTTTCTTGGATACAATTTTCTCCTCAAAAATAATTTTTCAACTATTCCAGGAAATTTTTAAATCTAAAGTAACTCTTTTTAATCTGCACTCCAAGAAGAAAAAAGAAATGAATACTTACAATGAATTGACTGCTCTGCCTTGAAAACAAAAAAAACGAATTTTACTTTTAGGTTACAAATAATGGGGATCATGATGCAATTCATATTCTAGTATTACCCCCAAAATAAGGGCAGATAAAATCAGATTCATCATTCTTTGTGATAAGAAATAATACCTTCTCAGAAGGCAAAGAAAAGAACTTCAAGATCAGTAATAATGGAGAAGAGTTAACAAAATGTTTGAAAATTCTAGCATTATAAGATTAAACTTAATAATCAAAGGGCTGTCAGTTTTTATACGATTGTCATAAAAAATGAAAGTCAAAATTCTTCTTGGTAAAGTCAGGTGTCTGGACAAACTGTCACCTTCATTCAGGTTACCTTCGCTTGAGGTAAAGACCTTTTCATCTGAATTTGCATGAAAGGTTTCTGCAGGCTGACAGCATGAGGCTCTTCTCCGGTGTGCACTCCTAGGCATCTGAACGCTGTGTGTGATTAACTGAGGCTCATTTTATTATAGTTTAAATCTGCAACATACATTCAATTCAGCTTTTTTTTTTTTTTTCCTCAACAGTTCTGCCTAGTATCCCTGTTAGGCACAGGCAAAATCTTTATTTTTACAAGGACTAAATTATTATGAATTTGAGAGAAGTCAGTCATCAGGAACTAGCAAATACAGTCATGTGTTACTTAATGACAAGTATACATTCTGAGAAATGCACTGTCAGGCAGTATTTTCCTTGTCCGAACATCATAGAGTGTACTTACACAAACCCAGATGGTATAGGCTCCTACACACCTAGGCTATATAATATAAACTAGTGCTCCCAGGCTACAAACCTGTACAGCATGTTACTGTACTCAATACTGAAGGCAACTGTAATACAATGGTATTTGTGTTTCTAAGCATAGAAAAGATACAGTAAAAATATGGTATTATAATCTTATAGGACCACTGTTGTATATGCAGTCTGTGGTTGATTGAAATGTGATTATGAGCTGCATGACTATATACTGCCAATTTTTCACTTTAGATACTATAAGCCTAAAGGAAAGAGAAAGCCTGCGATTAAACAATGCTTTAACCTGCGATTAAACAATGCTTTTCAGTCTCTGGAGTTTGGATTCATAGTTGGTATTTATCAATGGTTGCTTGTATCACAATTTTAACATAAAGGATCACCCAGTTATCTTTCAGAGTCTAAAATTAAAGTCTTCATATCTTTCTATTGTGATTTTGGTGTATGTATGTATTATTAAGCACAAAACCTCAAAAGATCTGGAAAGTGCCATAGAGCAAGGTGCTTTCATAAGGGAAGTAGATTTTTTTTTTTTATTAAAACATTTACTCATTCTTTTTTGAACAGGCAGTTACACAATGTAGTTTTAGCCTGCTGAAGTCAGTGGCTAGATAAAGCAAAGTCACTATCAATGATTTGCTTCTGAATAAAAGCCTTATATCCCAGGAACAGAGCAGGCGCTCCCTGGCGAGTGAGAACCAATACCAGTCAATTCTGCTGGTAGCAAGCAAGATACCTGGATAGAAAAGTAGCACTCCAGAGGCCTCAGGAGTGCTAACAACTCTCTTCTCCCTTGTGCCCAAAGTCTCATTCAATGTATTTACTTCTAGTGTCTACATGAATATGCTCACAAAAAGTCTGGATAAAAACCAGATACCATTTAACATTAGTATGTTATTAAAATTTTACCTCTAGTATTCCTGGTGAGAAGTGACAAATTCAAGCAAATGGTTTTGTTATCACTTTTGGGCTTCATCATGTTAAAGAGAAAAGATGTTGCTAAAAATACGACAACCCCTGTCACTTTATTGCTATGGTCTAAGTGATTTGGGCTATTTAGTGATTTCTGTATCATCTAAGACAAACAAATCGAGAACTCCGTTTAAAGCAGTTATTGCAGAAATACACTGTGTGAGGCCCCAGTTAAGCTTTTACTGATTTGAAGTGTTTATCTCAAATAAAAATTAAAAAATACTTTTCACTGAAGGTAACTGAGAAATTGTTTGATTCAACATAAAGACGAAGACACATTTTCTTCTATTTTTTGAGACAGTACACTTTGTGATTCACAGGATAACTTGCATCAGACGCAATTTAATGAAAGCTCTCAAATAAGCGATTTTATTCCTATCCATGATTGCAGACATTTACAAAACCATAACATCTGAGTTCACCTTAAAAAATAACTTATATAAAGCAGTGATATACACAGCACAAAATAGTTCAGGGAGGGGGCAGGAGCAACTTGTAATAATTAAAATGTAAACGTGAAAAAAAGGATGGAATAAAAGTCCCTACTTATTTCTACTTAAGATGTCATGTGATAATATTTTACAATGTCCTGTGGGTCAATGTATGTACGTGTATATGTCTGTATAACATACACATATACAGTACATTCTCTTTCCCACACATATACATACACACATAATTATTTGCAGTTCAGTTTAGGGCAATTCTAATATGCCACTCCGTACAGTTGTTTGAATCACGTTTGGACCCGCTTTCTTCACAAAAGAGGGGAGAGAGCAGGAAATAAAAAGGTTGGTTTGGTGTGACTGAGATTCCTTTGTTTAACTGTACACTGTGATGAATAATTTTCTTCCGTAGTAGTTCTGTGAAGGGCTGACTCACTGTGGTTTTCATGAGGAGACTTGGTAATGGATCACACGCTCATTGTCATGCTAGGGGAGTACTAGAAGGAAAGAAGAATCCATATTTTAACAACAATTCTTTTAGAGATCACTAAGGTTCTTCTTGGTACAACAGAAATGAAGAATTCTAATTTCTTATCATCTTTTATGTGCAAGCTTTTCATCTCATACAACATAAAATAAGAAACTATAAAAAAAGTAAACTGATACAGACTTAACCTAATACTGAAATTTTCAATATTTCCCCTGGAAAGCATCAAGTTCTATTCTCTCCCTGCACCCAGAAGGCTGATCATTACCCAGTCCCTCTGCCTCCTCCCTCCAGACAGATTGATGTTTTGCAGGCACTTGTAAAAACCTTGGGTAAATTTAGTCCAAGGCTGGATCATAACTAAGTAAGTATGAGGACTAGTCTTTGCCACCTACTAGCTTGTAAACTGAGGAGGCTACCTAACCTGTCTTGACTTCAGTTTCCCTATCTGTAAAGGGACTTGGGGAAGAAGAGATATAAAATCCCTAAACCAAGTATTTATTGAATACATAGAAAGTGCTCAGCAAGTGTTAGGTTAATATTAGGGAAACAAAACAAAAACAACTGCAAGCTGGCCCTGGGAAGCTCTCATTAAAGCACTGAAAATACTTAAGAAACTAATTTATACTGCAGCATTTAAGCATCTTGCCCATAATCTGTGCTGTAATCTTTTTTTCTGAAACAGGGTCTCACTCTGTCACTCAGGCTGGAGTGCAGTGATCTCAGCTCACTGCAACCTTGACTTCCCTGGGCTCAGGTGATCCCCCCGCCTCAGCCTCCCCAGTAGCTGGGAGTACAGGCACAAGCCACCACACGTGGCTAATTTTTGTATTTTTTGTAGAGATGGGGTTTCACCATGTTGCCCAGGCTGGTCTCAAACTCCTGGGCTCAAGCAATCTGCTCGCCTTGGCCTCCCAAAGTGCTGAGATTACAGGTGTGAGCCCCTGTGCTCGGCCTGTGACTCTAACTGTAATCCAGTCATTTTTGCACGTGAGTAGGAACATCATTGTTACATGCTGACTTGTCAGTTTGATGAGGCTGACAAATGATAAAAGGTGAGGGTTTCAGAGGTTTGGAAAAAAATGGTTTCAAAAATGATTTAGAGAGAAATAAAGAGCAATTATTTTGCTAATTGTGCCACTGTACCCTCATATTCTTGGGGAATAGACTGTGACAGAAAAGTTCTACAGCAGCACCATGCAAGAGAACTTTCTTCAATGACATATCTGTTCTGTGGTCTGTGCTGTCCAACTTGGAGGTCACTAGCCATACGTGCCTACTGAGCACATGCCATGTGATTAGTGCAGTCAAGACACTAAATGTTTAATGTTATTTACTTTTAATTTATTTAAGTTTGAGTATCCACATGTGGCTAGTGGTTACATTTTGAACAACACAGCTCTAGACTATCTGAGCTGTGGGGAGAGGCATCTAATCCCACATGTGGGATTGAAGACTCTTTGGATGAAGACAGTTTCTAAATTAAAATATAAATGTGGACCCTGAAATGTGAAATATTTTAAATGTTTTATTGGAAGCTCATGAGGACCAGGGTAAAAGGCAATTACCTTCAACATGCTAATAACAATTGTGCCTCCTGGAAAAAGGCAGATAAAGGCAAAGGGATTGGTCCCAGGCTCCAGGAACCTAACCAGAAGCTGTGATAATCCTGGGTAGGGGAGCACAAACTTTTCAGAAAGTTGGCAGAAAGAGAATAAAATGAAGTGAATTCTAGACAAGCTGAGACCGGCTGCAGAAATCAGAAAGGACATATAGGTGTATACTGATGTAAGGACTCCCCAGGGAAGAGCACAGAGGGGCAATGGCTCAGCTGGCACATGTCTGGGCCAGATGTCATTAGGGCTCAAACCAAAAGCATGCACTGTTCCTGAGGAAAGGTGGGTGATTAGGCCTGGAAAAGGGTCACTGGACTATAGGAAGAGGATTGTTTAATCCTTTAAACATGCATTACATCAAGGAAAATCTATTAATACTTGTTAATCACTTCACAGCCTATAGTGTTTCAGTACAGGAAAGTGAAATTACATACTTGAACTGATCCTGTAGGTAGGATTATAGTGAGTATAAGGTGATTAAAAGGGGAGACTTTTAGACAGATCATAGGAGAACAAAAAAAAGAGGGAGGCTGCCAGAAACAAGAAAAGAGATTCAGTTTAGACAACCTTTCCCCTTGATCATAGCAGCAGAAAAGCAAAGCAAAGCAAACCCCCCAGTTATAGACAAATGCTGATGACATGGAACTGATCCCTGACCCTGTGTCAGAGGGGAACTTACTACCATTTCATCACATCACATTTCATCCTACCATTTCATCATCACAAACATCATACCATTTAATATGTTTACTCAATTGATCCCATGCACATAATGTGATTCCACGTCTCACATTATAAACAATGACAGCACGCTTCAACTATCCAGAGCCTGTGGCTAAACAGAACTATATTTTGGTATTTAAAAGTTTAGAGGCAAGAATAAATAAAAAGAAAATAAGTGGATAGCAAGGTTTTATTAGAGTAGAAAAAATCAGGTAATATGGCAAAATGGGCACAGATAAATGTAATCTATGCTTGCTACAGCTACTGTTACTTACAATAAATACTGGTGATTCCATCAGCACTGTCTAATATAACTTTCTGTGATGATGATGTTCTAATTCTGTGCTGTTTAGTGCAACAGCCACTAGCCACACACTGCTACTGAGTTCATGAAATGTAGCTAGTACAACTCAGGAACTGAAATTTTTGTTGTTATGTAATTTTAGTTAATTTAATAGGGCAGATAATAAAGATAATCATTCTTTTAAAACAAAGATTTTTTTGAGTATACTGTGTCAATAATGTAAAACAGTAAAAGATACTAAGCATTTCAGAAAGGACCTCAAGGGAAATGCTTTTTAAAAAAGTTTCTGGGGCCAGGCGCAGTGGCTCATGCCTGTAATCCCAGCACTTTGGGAGGCTGAGGCGGATGGATCATGAGGTCAGGAGATCGAGACCACCCTGGCTAACCCGGTGAAACCCCATCTCTACTAAAAATACAAAAAATTAGCTGGGCGTGGTGGTGGGTGCCTATAGTCCCAGCTACTTGAGAGGCTGAGGCAGGAGAATGGCATGAATCCGGGAGGTAGAGGTTGCAGTGAGCCGAGATGGTGCCACTGCATTCCAGCCTGGGTGACAGAGCAAGACTCCATCTCAAAAAAAAACCAAAAAATTATTCCAGTTAATTCATATGTCAGGTAATGTTAGGAAATAGTGTTAAAAATATAGAATAGCCTTCATTCTACTATATATTGTTAAGAGTGTGTATATATGTAAAGCTATACATATGCATATACTCTATTATCAAGCATTTTTATTTGTTGCTATCATCTCAACACTGGCAACTGTTAACATTTTTTATCTGTGATATTTCAAATGTTTTAAGTCAATCTTACAGAAAAATGTTATTTTGTTACTGATTTGTTGGGAAGTTAAAGAGCGAGGTTGCCCCAGGGAGGAAACTGAGTGAAAAAAATAGAGAAAATGAGGGCCCAATTCAGTCAAAATGGAAGCATCAGCTCCACGCAATACAACTCAGAAAAAGGAGCAACCGGCCGGGCACGGTGGGTCATGCCTGTAATCCTAGCACTTTGGGAGGCTGAGGTGGGTGGATCACGAGGTCAGGAGTTCAAGACCAGCCTGACCAACATGGTGAAACCCCGTCTCTACTAAAAATACAAAAATTAGCCAGGCATGGTGGCACACACTTGTAATCCCAGCTACTCAGGAGGCTGAGCTGGGAGAACTGCTTGAACCCGGGAGGTGGAGGTTGCAGTGAGCCGAGATTGCACCATTGCACTCCAGCCTGGGCGAGACAGTGAGACTCTGGTCTCAAAAAAAAAAAAAAAAAAAGAAAGGAAAAACGAGCAATCATCTAATAAAGTTTAATTTTTGAGTAGTACAAATAACTGTAAGATGGTATGCTAAACGTATTTAGTACAGTAAAATAGTTTGTATTTATGCCTGGGTGTCTATATATGCAAAGTGCTATTTACACTCCTAAGGCTGTAAACTGCTCATCTTCGGCCGCCATTACTGAAACTACTTCAAAAAATGAAATAAGGGGATATAACAAAGTTTCTAGGAAAACTCATAGAATGGGCAAGCAAAAAGGAATTTTGCTATAGATTACTATTCTTCAAAGTAGTAGAAAAGTGGCTTACAATTTTCCAGAAGTAAAGGAAGAGTAGGTGTTAAATGGAGTATCATATTTAGAGACATAAAATATTCATGGTGTACTGTACTGAGACCACACTTCAATGTTTCTATTGTACTGCTGCATCAATATGTGATGACATATTGTAATGTTTATGCCAAAATGCTGTGATATCAGGTTGCCCTGTTTCAAAACTATTCTGTGAGTCTGGCTCTCCTTAACCAGATGGTAAAATGGCTCTTACAAAGCAGTCAACAGCATTACAGTTTGGTTTGGTTAAAAATGTAACCCTTAAAGGTATTATTTTAAATGTACACCAACTTATTTTATCTTTTAATGTGAAATGAGATAGCACGCCTTGCTGTGAACTTGTGATTTTTTCCTTATTATGCCCAGTTCATGTACCATAAAATCCAGAGATTTCCATGAAGTCTTTGAACAATGTGTATAAATTTCTGTTTATACATGTCAAGAACACTTTAATTCTTACTACATTTCTGTTTAAGCATCTGTATGATACTTTATTTTCTTAATGAGAGAGAAATAAAGAACAGTTCCTCTACCCTGAGCTAAACAAAAGTGAAATAAATTTAGTATTTATATGATTACATAAAAAAATTGGGGCTGATGTGATTTCTTTACAATAGCAGAAAATGGCAAAGGTGGGGGTAAGGGAACGAGAGATAATCTACCATCTTGTTTGTAATTCCTATTTGATGCCATTATTTTAACATCATGTTTACTCAATTGATTATATTTCAGTGCCATGGGAAAATACTTTGTTAAATTAATTCACGAAATAAGACCAGCTACTTTCTTCACTTGAGAAGCACGAAAAACTATTTTTTTGAACTAAGGTGTTTCGTAGTCTGTACTTTCCAAAACAAACATTTTACAGTTTGAACACTAGGGGGCATCTTTGTTTCTTGAAATAAAGGGTCTTGGTTGTGATCTAAAAAAAAAAAAACCTAAGCAGTGAAACATTTTTTGATTTGCATTTTGTTTTGTCAAGCATGTTGGCACCGCAAGGTTTATGACTTTGGGCTGGGCATTTTTGTTTCTATATTAATTGAATGAAGCAGCATGTGTGAGTGTGAAGAGAGTAGGATAGTATCTAGTACATAAAGAGTACTCAATAGATATTTGTTCCCTTCCCAGGCCTCCTTCTGTGATTTAACTTCAAGATAAAAACTCGACAGATCCTTAAAAGGCAGACTGCTCAAAAATATGTGCTTTCAGACTTATGTGTATTAAACACTAGAACTTGCATGTTCATTTATTGAAAAATGTTTTCTTTCTGAATTCATTAAGGGTTCTGTTTTTCCTTGATTATAGCAAAGCTAACTTATTGGGGATAACAAGGTTATTTACTTCTTCAAAGCCTTACATTTGTCAGCACCAAATCTCTTTTGTCTTTCTTCCTCTCTCCTCTTATTGTTTGACTTTATAAAAAGGTCTAAACAAAAATGTATGGTAGTATGACAGAGAAAGCCACAGATAACAATGATATCATTCACAACAAGTCCCTTCTTCTCAGGAGACAGAAGAACGGAGAAGCCAGTGTGGACCTGCTTCCAAGGCTGTACTACCTTCCAGGGTGGTGGTGCAGTTTCTCAGTCCACCATCAAATTATTTTTCCTTTTACAACGTTTCTGGTGGGGACCAGAGACAAGGAGGGAAGAGAAAGCAGGGAACTTCTGTTTGCCGCTAACTCTGCTGGCAGTCTAGCATTGAACCCACTTAGGTTCAGGGGCAGGGAGGGTGGGCCAGAAGTTAGGGGTGGAAGAAGCCCTGTTCCAGCTGTTCTCGTTTCTAAATGCACATATTCACAGAAGAATCTGTTGTCTGCCATGTGCATAGTTCATTAGGGATTGAAGGGAGAAGCTGGTGCTTATTCTGTGTAAGGAAGTCCACCACATCCTGTCATATCTGATTCTTTGCCTCAGTGAGTTTTCTGATGCCAGTTCTGAATTGGCACCCCTCTTCCAACTGTTAAACAAGGCAGCAGTCACTAATGACAAATTTGGGAAGGAAAGAGAGGGGAGAGCTCCTCTTTTCACTGCCCATAAGTGAAAGTCATGTGGAATCTTTTTTAAAAAGTTTTTTTCCAACTCCAAATTAATCATTTCCTCTGACTTTTAAAATACCTGGCTTATATATACATTATAGCACTCATTAATCTGACATGTGTTAGTTATATAAACCTCTGTTTTTCCTATTGGGTTGCATTCTTTGAAAGTAGGTGTTATATTTATTTCAGAATACCTTGGTCTTAACCTGATGCTTTGCATATAATAGGCTCAAAAATGTTAAACTGAATTGAATTATCAAATATCTCACTGAATTATGCCATTTTATTGCTGGTAAAATTACTTGAAAAGGAAATCAATGGCTTTAATTAGATAAAAGTGAACATAGGAAAATTAATTTGTCCATAGTTTTGAAGTAAACCACTCAAAGAACCAGGATCTAAAAAACAATTCCCATAATCTTAAGCATTATGACTTAAATTATGCAGCTTCTCATGTTTTTCCTTATCACTGACAGACTAAATTTTTTTTTACTGTAAATTGTTACACATAAAAAAATTCTTTGTCCTCACTAATCATATATAGCCTGCAAGTAAAACAAACTACAGATCAGCATAATTTTAACAGAGATGAAGTCTAAAAACAGGGGAAGCCTTGTCCCCTGCAAAGGTCCTACGTGGATATCAGAACTAAAAGAATCCACAGAGCACTCAATCTTGTGTTCTGTTTTGGGAATGGAACAGTCACTCTGTATAAAGCAGCCACTCTGTATAAATGTAGACGTGCTATTAGCCAGTGCTTCAAATTCTGATGGTATAACCTCCGGTAAATGCTGAATTAGGCAAAATGAGGGTAGTCTCTCTTCTGATTCTGACTGTAGTTTGGTAGGTCCTCCCCAATAAATTTTAAGGATGGCATGAATTCTATGAAGATGAAATTCATTTGGGTTTTGAAATCTTTTATGCTACATTCCAATTCAGTGGTTCTTAGCAGAGAATGTACACCAGCATCAGTAACAAAGCTTTTCCACATTCAAGTATGCCCAGCCCCACTCCTGGAAATTCTGATTCACTAAGTCTAGGGAGAGTTCTGGGAAACTGTATTTTAAAAAATTCCACTGGGGTTTCTAATGTGAAATATTAATGTAAAAAAATCATTACATTATGTAGAACTCCTTGAGAAAAGGCACCATTTTGTCTTTTTGGTCTCTCCAATACCTAGCGTATTGCCTTGGCATGTGGTAAGTGCTCAGTAATTGCTTGTTAAATGAATGAACTTTATTGCTTCTCTTTTTGGTTCTGTCTACTTCTATGGAGAAATGGAATGAACTTTTGTGTAATAGTACAATCACACGCAAGCAGTGACTTGGGTATTTAGCTCAGGTTAACACACCGCCAATTTGGCCCTCAGTCCAGTGAGGTCTACTATATAAAGTAAGAACAGACTTTTTAGATTTTGAGGACAGCACTGAAACAGACCTAGTTTTGCAGCAACCTGAGACACTTTAGTAGCATGAAAACTTATAAAAAGTATCAAATAGGCAACCTGTTTCCAGTTTGTTCCTTTACAGTGGAGGTTCTCAATGAGAAAATTGTTATTACGGTTTTTCTAACTATGTACACAAAATAGGAGTAAAAAAGAAAAAGTTTGTTTTAAAAATTATTTTCAAAGATATTCCACTTAAAGGTTCTCCTGACTTCTAAAAGATAAACCTGTTGAACTCTAGATAAACAGCAGTACAAGTGGCTTTATGCATTTATTCTAGCAGAAGAGCTTCAGAAATAAAATCTGGGTGCAATATAGTCAAAGGAATACTTACACTCTCACTCTGAAAAGGATTTAAGAAATTTCCCCCCATTTCGCCATCATCCCTTGGAGTGCCCGGTTGATTACTCAGGCTCATATTATTGGGAGAATTCTGTAAACAAGATTTAGAAAACAAGGCATTGTTGAAGATTTTAATTTCCCTCTTGCATTGTACTGTTTCGAATATTGAATCTATAGCAGCATCCCTAAGGACAAATCATACTTATAATTTTAATCTTAGACTTCTACCACGTATTCTATTTCATTCTTTGCACTTTGACAAGTACTAATGCCTTCCCAAATGAAAATCTAAAAAACAAACAAAAAAACCCCAATAACCTACCACAACTATTTTCTTAGGTTCAGAATCAATATTTATTCAATTTCCCACCCTCAGCTTAGAGAGTTCCTAAAACTCTGGAGAGTTTAAAACATTCCCAGCAGGGGCATGATGAAGAGATCCTACCCACTGATAAGACAAGATGGAACAATAACTCCCTTAGTCATTTCACTAACCAAACTTTGAAAGGTCACTGTTTTAATAAACATTTCCTTTTAATTCTACATGCAGTATACAGATAACACTATTTCAACCATTTTTACATGAACTTTAAGGAAAAAAGAAAGATAGCTAACTACTGTAGTTAAGAACAAGAGACACCTCAGGACTTGAAAATTTATTATGTACTTTTAGAGGAAAAGGGGGCTCAAAAGAAAACTGCTTTAGAACATTTTCCTATCATTACTTTAAGAGTAGATTTACTCTGGAACTTTCCTTGAAAATAAAATGACTGCTATTAGCAATCTAATCAAACACCAAGTTAGCAGTGCATTGCTGCATATTCTATTTAAATTTGCTAGTCTCACTACTACCGCACAATTTTAGCCATGGCAGGATACCTGATACTCCACATCAACAGGAAATATAGAATGACATTGGACTATAAACCATGTTTACACAGTAGTATAACTGTAATGCTTTCAAGGTCCAATTTATTAACTCGTAAAAAAAAAAAACTTCAGCGTTAAACATTTTTATTTGTTATTTCAAATGGAAGAAAGAGTTTAGATACTTTTTCCTAAGCTACTCCTATTTATATTGTTTTGGAATTAGTTTTTAGATTTTTTGTTTTAAAGAAATTTGCTCAGAGAATTTTGTCTTAACCACAACAATTTGTATCATAAAAATTAACATTTCATGAATGAGGTATTCCCAGAAGAAAATGGTTAAAATGTAAAGCAGAGACAGGTAGATGAGCTGGTAGAAATGCACTGTGTCTTGTCTTGCTGTGCACCCCGCAGGGAGGATCTGAGAACAAGGATCCTCTGAAGTCCATTGGAGCTCTCTATGTCAAGAAACCCCAAGGTCTTGGGAAACATACTTTAATAGCATAAAGAGGATTCTGGTTTTTTTGATTAATTTTTCTCTGAGAATGTTAGTTACCCAAGTATATAGAAAAGCAACTATACTTTGAAATGAATCTGAATATCTTGATTTCCTGGGAAAAAATTAAGTAAAATTTAACTAACTGCATTATTTTAGAATTCATTAATTATTAAAGTTATTAGTTAAATAAACTGTACCTTGAAAATAGGAATGATAATGCTTACTTAGCTCAAAAAGGAAACTGAATTTATAAAAAATATTATAAGATTTACTCATAATTTATAAATTCTTTTGGATTTCTGTCATTTTATATATAATGGAGAAACTGGTAATACTACAATAAAATACAATCTAATATATATATACATATATATAAGAAAACTCAAGGATGCAGTCGGAAGCCGCATATTTTACACAGTCAAACAAAGGAGTGAAATGAACCCTCTTATTCTTGTGTAACATTCATACCCCCTGTGGAATACAAAGTGCCATGAGAGAAGCAGCGTATCTCAGACTCGGTTAGGGTGCTTTAAATCTTTGCTGCACATTTGCCATATATCATTTCTTGATTTATAATTCTGAAAGTTTGGCTAACTTCAAACCTGATTCCTAACTCAAAGTGATTTTTAAATATTTAGAATTTGAAAGTAACGTTGCATTGCTAATATTTAAATACTTACAAAATACTTCCAAAGTTATTATTTCTGATTTACATGCAACCTCTTCATAGCATGGTGGCTCAGCATTATACTCTTGTGTGTGTGTGTGTGTATGTGTGTGTGTGTGTGTGTGTGTGTAGTGGGGATGGGTATTTAAGGACACTGAGAGGAAGATTAAAAGGATACATTCAACATACAAAACTGAGATAAAATCAGATATCTGAAACCTATTCCTATTCAGCCTACGGGACCATATTTGAAAAGCTTGAAGTGATAGGACAATCGGGTTTTTTTGGTTTGTTTGTTTTTAACTAGAGTAATCTTCGCAAAATTGGAAAACAACAGAAGCTGCTCAGTGGGAAGTCTTAAGAAAACTCTGCTGTCTGTAATCACTGAGCGACATGATGATATGGGCTAAAGGGCACATTCAATATTGGCATCTGAGGGACAGCTAAGAGAGTGGTACCAAAAACCATCCCAGAACAGGTTAGGAGGGTGGGTGGCAATGAATTGTGTGTATGCTTCATTTAACTGTAGCTGTATTTGTGTAATATGTCCAGTAGGTTTCATCAATAAGGCAAGAATATGATGTACAAAAAGGACTTAGGTTGGTCAAAAAGTCACTCTACTTGCTTCAGCACAAAAGAGTAACAAGATTACTTTTAGATACATTAGGCTCATCGGTTACAGTTATTTCAATGAATGTGTACTTTATTCCCTACTTTAAGAGTTTTGCTTGAAAAAATATGGTTAGGATTATACTGATTCCAACTTCAAGAAATTTTATTACATTCTCACTTATCATTTCTTCAAGCTGGAAATTCTTTCCCTTAAGCTATGATGTCATACATGAATGTTTATACACACACACACACACATGCACACACATACACACATAATACACCACAAACACAATTTCCTCTGACTGCCATGTTTAACCCTGTTAGACTTCCTGGTCTGATTTCATCTAGCAGGTATTTCATATCTTCTTTTCTTTCTTTTTTTTTTTTTTGAGACATGGTCTCTGTCACCTAGGCTGAAATACAGTGGTGAGATCATAGCTCACTGCAGCCTTGGACTCTTGGGCTCAAGTGATGCTTCTGCCTCAGCCTCCTGGGTAACTAGGACTGCAGATGTTTGCCACCACATCTGGCTAATTTTTAAAATGTTCTGCAGAGACGAGATCTCACTATGTTGCTCAGGCTGGTCATGAATTCCTGGACTCAAGCAATCCTCCCCATTTGGCTTTCCAAAGTGCTGGGATTACAAGTGTGGACCACTGTGCCCAGTTCATATCTTCTCTTAATTAGTAAGTTATTATCCCTTCTCCCATCCTTAAAAATTGTTCCAAACCTTTTAAAACTTTTTAAAATTCTAAATTTTTCCATTTTCAAATTAAAAAAGTGAACATTTATAGAAACTGTGGCTCTGTCTATAATTAGAATAAAATAATAATGACATTATTCTAAGTAGTGGATTTTGAACTGCTTTCTCACAGGCTGCCAACAGTGAGTTTTCTAGAGTGTTGTTTTGACTCTGCTAGCTCCCTCAAAGAATAAACTGTCAGTCATTCTCCCAGTGAGTACAACTGAGCTAGAACTCAGGTCAGCACACCTGAGATGATGGTGTAGATCTCTAGTCATCTACCAGCTCCCTTGTGAATGGCGTAGGATCTCTAACTGGAACCAAAGTTCTTGAGGTCAGAATGCTTCAGGTTGAAAATACTTTCTTGATAATTTATTAAATATGATATGATCAGAGCTTGTCTTCTCACATACATGTTTTTTTCAAACTCAAAAATATAAATGTGAGATATATTAATGTGAACTGCAGAATTTCTTTAGCTGCTTTTCTTCTAAGAAAACAAACCGGCTGGGTACGGTGGCTCATGTCTGCAATCCTAGCACTTTGGAAGGCAGAGGCAGGTGGATCACGATGTCAGGAGTTCGAGACTAGCCTGGCCAGCCTGGTGAAACCCTATCTCTACTAAAAACACAAAAATTAGCCGGGCATGGTGATGCATGCCTGTGATCCCAGCTACTCAGGAGGCTGAGGCAGGAGAATTGCTTGAACCTGGAAGGCAGAGGTTGCAGTGAGCCGAGATTGTGCCACTGTACTCCAGCCTGGGCGACAGAGTGAGACTCTGAGTCAAATAAAAAAAAAAAAAAAGATAACAAACCATATACTTCTCTCTACCCTCAACCCCAACTCCAAGGAAAAAGATTTTTTGTTTCATTAATTAAATGGGTGACCCCTCAGTTATTAAAGGGATGAAAGGAATTTCATATATCATCTTTAAAAGTCTTCTAAATTAAAGATAAACTCTGCGTTCTGAGAATGAGGCACATGAGTTTTACTAGGTAATGCTCAACTGAGCAAGAAATAATTTTGAAACTTCATTGGAAGCTTTGAATTCATTTTGCTTACTGAAATAGTGCCATCAAAGTACAATTGATAGTGTGAGTTCCTAGCCTTGTCCACAAAAGATTGTATAGCTAATGAGAAGAAAGATATTCAATGTCTGTATAGCACTTCATAGCCCTTAACATATGTTCACACTCGATTCTCAACAATTTTATGAAGCAGGCAGGGAATGAACTACAAGTTTTATGTTACACCTAAGCAAACTATGCCTATGAGAGATTAAGTAATGTGTTCCTGCAACTTGTAAGTACTGTAGTAGCATCAGGTTTTCTGATTCTCAATTCAGTACTCTTTCTTTATCTTACATATAAAGTGGATAAAATAGAGTATCTATGCAATAAAAAGTAGAAAAACAATTGAAGTAGTACTTATACACAACATTTAAAATGGAGTAAAAATTTTTTTAAAAAATATGTGATACTGGTGCTGACAAAATACAGATTTAACTGGAGAACTATAGAGCTGTGGCTAGAGACCTAAGAGGGACTTTAAAAATTACTAAGCGATGGCTGGGTGGGGTGGCTCACATCTGTAATCCCAGCACTTTGGGAGGCCGAGGTGGGTGGATTACCCAAGGTCAGGAGTTTCAGACCGGCCTGACCAACATGGAGAAACCCCATCTCTATAGGCACATGCCTGTAATCCCAGCTACTTGGGAGGCTGAGGCAGGAGAATCACTTGAACCCAGGAGGTGGAGGTTGCGGTAAGCTGAGATGGTGCCATTGCACTCCAGCCTGGGCAACAAAAGCAAAACTCCAACTTAAAAAAAAAAAAAAAAAATACTAAGCAATAATGGTCAAGGCTGTCTTTTGATTCACAAATAAAATTACTAGAAAAAAACGGGATGGAAATGAACGATAATGAATGATGCCAGGAAAACAAAAGGAAGAAGAAAGCTTCTTGAGATAGCTGAACATGTGTTGGAAAAGGAAGAAATGTGGGAAAAGCAGAGTTAGACTGTGACTGTGCATACCTCGGAGTCAAAGACTGAAAAAATTAGGGTGGGAGTGGGAAGAGGCAGGGAGAGAAAGAATCTGGGGCAGCGGGTATACAATGTGCACGATGCTGCTGATGCATCTTAAGAGAAAAAGTGACTATGGTGCAACAGGCACTAATGGTACCATCACCCAGGGTCGGCCAGCTTAGAGCCCAGAGCCAATGAACCTGGAGCAGACGTGGTGTAGAAATGAGATGCGTAGGAACTCATTTGAAGGCAGATTTAACTAGTCAATTCTAGCACATTGTTAAGTGGCATGTTTATTACTGGGGGATAAATCTTACGTTAATTTAAATGCATATTAACTTTGCTTTATAAAAGTTTTTATTTATCCTATTTGTTCGAGCTCCTCTGTTAAACTGAACTTCTTGAGGGCAGAGAACATATCTTGTTTATCTTTGGACTTTTAGAGCCCAGCATAATGCCTCAGTGCGTCAACATTTACTGAATGAAGGAACTCCTGCCTAAGAATAAACCACTTGAGCGTAGAAATCGCGTTTGTTGTTAGAGAAGTCTTTTCTATGTCCCTATAGTGCAGAAGGCAACACCCAGCACACACAGGTACACACTGGATGGTCAGTTACTGCTTAGAGCACAAGCAATGCATCATTAGGTAAGAGAGTGTTATGAGGACTGGGCATGGTATGGTGGAAAAACTTGTATCCAAAAACAGGCATGGGAAAGTAAGCAGAAAAGGAATAGCAACCAATCTGACATGAGGGCAGATTAGAAGACATTTAATTCACCATTATGACTTTAAAAAATTTTTAAACTTTTACAAATTATAAAGTACTTTCCCATATAGAATTTTATTACTTTCCCATATGGAATTTTGTTTATATCTATCTTATGTAAAAGGTTTTAGGTAGTTAGTAAAAATTTTAGGAAGATGGCCTAAAACTATCTGGATGATCCTACTTTTCTGTAATTAAGAATCTATCTGTAGATACAAGAATATGCTTCTCAAATATGGCATCAGAAATTTCACTGGTGACCACAAAGCACAATTCGGCTAATTAAATTGTTAGAAATACCTGAGATGCTGGGTGCAGTGGGTCACACCTGTAATTCCAGCACTTTTGGGAGGCCGAGACGGGTAGAGTACCTGAGGTCAGGAGTTCGAGACCAGCCTGACCAACACGGTGAAACACCATCTCTACTAAAAATACGAAAATTAGCTAGGCTTGGTGGTATGAGCCTTTAATCCCAGCTACTCAGGAAGCTGAGACAGGAGAATTGCTTGAACCCGGAAAGGGGAGGTTGCAGTGAGCCTAGATTGCACCACTGCACTCTAGCGTGGGCAACAGAGCAAGACTCCTCAAAATAAAATAAAATAAAATAAAAATAAAAAAATAAATAAAAGTAGTATCTGAGAGCCAACACATTCATGGTAATCTGACTTGCAAAGGTCCAGAGAGAAGGCTCTAATAAAGTTACATAGGGAATTTTGTTTTGAAAACCGGCTCCATAAATACCATTTCTCACAGAGGTAAGCTAGTACTCATTATAAATATTTATCTATTTTTAGAAAAGAAAAAGACCTTTCTGATTTTTTCTAAACATGATTGTTTCTAAACATAGACATCCAAAATACATGTGGAGCTTGTGAGGCAAAGCAGCCAGGCAACAGAGTTATAATGCCAGAATTCCAATTAAATATTTTTTAAAACTTGAAGTCTTAATTTAAAATGTTTTTTAACTCAATCAATCTTATTTTATTTTTCTTGGCAGCAGGAATTTTACATTATTATACATAAATATAAAGTCATCCCTTAATGAATTTCTCTATTTATTGATATAGAGCAGACTTCTAAGAGAGTCATTCTGGTGGTAGCGAATAATTAGTTCTCATCAGTAATTCTAGATATATTTGACTCACTGAGAACTATTTTAAATTCATCATGACCTAAATAGTATTTAGATACTACTCTTCAAAAATATAAGGCATTTTAGTAAAGGATTCACTTTAGATACTCAAACTATTGAAAGAGGGAAAATGCAAACACATACTAATGGAAGGCTCACTTTCCTGCTTGTACTAATATAATTTTCCTCTAATCACTTTCTTACTCTATTTTGGGAACTAGAACAATTATTGTGGAAATCGGCATTTTCTAATGAAGGTTTGCAAGATGAATTGGATATGTAAATGCAATGCCCTCATGATATATAATAACCACTTTTTCAAATTTATCTCTCCTCACATTTCTTTAGACATCTTTACATTTTCAAAAGATTATCTAAATTCTGTAAGTTTGCTTTACAAATAAGTAACATCTTAATGTGATTAAATTTGTTATTACTTGGGTGTCAATTAATAATGTATAGTATGTCCTGTTAATTAATCTTAGCATATTTAGAAACATTCTTAAAAGACTTATTTTACCCTTTCCTGCAGATAATATGCATTAGTATTCTTAACTTCCAATTAATTATACCTGGTCTTCTACTTTCAAACTATTGTTCAAAAACAAAATTCTGATTAAAAACAACACAGAATACACAGCACTCACCTTGGAAATACTGTCCATATCTCCTGAGCCTGAAACAAAATATAAAAATAAAGCCTTTATTAGGTAAGATTTCATTTATAAATTAAACACTCCTTTAATTTATATAAGTGAAGTATATTATGTGTATTTTCCAGTGTATAGTTCCTGAGTTTTTAAATCTGAAAAAATTCCTCTGCTTTTACACAGTATAGTGAATCAGTACCATCTGATGGAAAATGCAAGGAGTTCTTTCCTTAGTTCCTAATCATTTTTTTTATGGAAGCATGAAGAAAACTGTTGTTATCATAGATTCCTGAATGTGAAATTTTAGAAAGACCATTTATATACCCTACCCAATTAAAAATATAAAATGTATATATAACATATAGATATCTACATATATTTTTTGAAAATGATGCTGTAAATCTGATAAAATATAAAATGAACACTTGCAACAATGTTTGACAATATTTTAAACCATACTTTACTATAATAACCAAAAGCTAAGTATTAATATTAAAAAGTTGATAGCAATGAATATTCATGACAATTCTTCAAAATTAAAAATGTCTTTAAATATTATATTTTTATTTTGATCCTTGGAAGAAATAAACAATCAATATTAATTTCTTTTCTTATGTAAGAAATAGAGACCGGGCACAGTGGCTCAGGTCTGTAATCCTAGCACTTTGGGAGGCCAACGTGGGTGGATCATTTGAGGTCCGGAGTTCGAGATGACCCTGGCCAAACATGGGGAAACCCCACCTCTACTAAAAATACAAAAATTAGCTGGGCATGGTGGCAGGCCCCTGTAGTAGTCCCGGCTACACTTGGGAGGTTGAGGCGGCAAATTCATTTGAACCTGGGAGGCAGAAGTTGCAGTGAGCCGAGATCACGCCACTGCACTCCAGTGTACGTGACAGAATGAGACTGTCTCAAAAAAAAAAAAAAATAGAATCGTACATTAACTAACAGAACAATAATCAGATCTTTGCCACAATATTAACTTTACTTTAAACAATTTTACTTCTGACAATTTTCCTAGCATAAAAATAATATAACATTTTAGTGGCATAGTATCAGTCAGCATTACTAATAAAGCTAGCCCTTATTAACCTAAGTTGCAAATAAACAGGCATAATAAATGATTAAATACTGAATGCATATATGCAATCATATATATATGTGTATATATAATATGTACAGTAATGTTCATTATAGAAAGCAATGAGCCAGTTGCCAAGCATAGGTAAAAATCTTCTGAAAATTATATTCTGGTGACTATGATAATGAGAGCCTTTTAACTATACCAAATATCTTTTTTTTTTTTTTTTTTGAGACTGAGTCTCGCTCTGTCGCCCAGGCTGGAGTGCTGTGGCTGGATCTCAGCTCACTGCAAGCTCCGCCTCCCGGGTTCCCGCCATTCTCCTGCCTCAGCCTCCCGAGTAGCTGGGACTACAGGCGCCCGCCACCTCGCCCGGTTAGTTTTTTGTATTTTTCAGTAGAGACAGAGTTTCACCGTGTTAGCCAGGATGGTCTCGATCTCCTGACCTCGTGATCCGCCCGTCTCGGCCTCCCAAAGTGCTGGGATTACAGGCTTGAGCCACCGCGCCCGGCCCCAAATATCTTTTTGTGAATAGTTCTACAAATAACAATATTGCAAAGTGCAATAATAGAAATGTTTCTCTGTGATGTTCATTAAGGTAGTCATTAGCTACAAGTGGCTGCTGTGTACCTGATATGTGGCAGTGCAACTGAAGAACTGAATTTTAAAATTTTCTTAATTTAAAATCAAAGAGTCACACATGGCTAGTGGCTAATGCAATTGGACAGTGCAAATCAAGACTTTGCAATCTAGGCAAAATAAGTATAAATTTTTAAAAGCTCAAAAGTCTCTTAGTGTACTGCAAATAATTTCTTGATTATTGAAAGATTTTCCAAGTATCAGAGGGAGGCATTTCCTGACCTTAGGTGGGGAAGCGAAATCTGTATATAACCTAAATTACTCATGAACATATTTTTTCCAACTTATGTAAAAGATGAACCCTTTCCAAAAGAAAAAAAATCATAACTCCCACCCCCATTGTCAACTTTTAAATTAGTTTATGGTCATGTTACTTAAACATATACGAACATAAAAAGTATTTTTTGTTTGTTTTGCATTTAACTTATGTGAATGCAAAACAAATATAACTATCTTGTGTGGTATGACCCAGTCAATTTTGCAACACTTGTCTGTATTTCTCACTAGTGTTAGAGTTTTCATTCACCTTGCAGCTATTTAGATTCATATGGTAAGAACGCATAATTTATAAAGTATGTTTTCTTTTTCTTTTTTTTTTTTTTTTGAGATGGAGTTTTGCTCTTGTCACCCAGGCTGGAGTGCAATGGAGCAATCTCAGCTCACTGCAACCTCCGCCTCCGGGGTTCAAGCGATTCTCCGCCTTAGCCTCTCGAGTAACTGGGATTACACGCACCCGGCACCCTGCCCAGATAATTTTTTTTATTTTTTTATTTTTTTGAGACAGAGTCTTGCTCTGTTACCCAGGCTGGACTGCAGTGGTGCGATCTCGGCTCACTGCAAGCTCTGCCTCCCAGGTTCATGCCATTCTCTTGCCTCAGCCTCCCTAGTAGCTGGGACTACAGGCACTCACCACCGCGCCTTGCTAATTTTTTGTATTTTTAGTAGAGACGGGGTTTCATCGTGTTAGCCAGGATGGTCTCCATCTCCTGACCTCGTGATCCGCCCGCCTCGGCCTCCCAAAGTGCTGGGATTACAGATGTGAGCCATGGCGCCTCACATCTGTATATACATATAAAGTATGTTTTCAATCGTCAGTCACATACTTGAAATGGTCTTTATCACGAAGACAATGTAGGCAATGTTCTCTTAAAAGAGAATCATTCAAATTATCCAGAATATGATTAACAATTTTATGTTAAAAAGGAAGCAAACATAAAAATTCAAAAACAAAATTAAGAAATTTTTGGAGAGAACTGAAGTTCTTCTGAGACTGTGTCCATAGAACTCGAGACAAAACAACAACAACAAAACAGCTGCAAGAATACTGCAGCCTTCTGGGTTGGGCAAGCATGACACGTGCCCACAGCAGCAATGTCTCCTTTTATGGTAAGACATGAGATTTCTATAGGTTAAAGTAAATAACTGTGAATATGAACTAGAACAATTCTCACACTTCTATCTTCAAGTGATCTATAGTTATAACCAATAAAATGTTGATTAAACTATCTGTTTGAGGTAAAAGTTGAAGTGTTTAAAAATGAGTAGCTGGCTATGGAAGAACTTTGGAAACTGTAATATCCACTATGTAGAATTAAGGTTTTCTTCTGAATTTATTCTAAACATCAAATTGAAAAGCCTTACCTAAAGAGCCATTCATGTGATGTGACTCCATTCCTCCTAATCCACCCATGGGACCATCTGACCCAGGGCCCATTGGAAACTATTTTAAAAATGAAGAAAATCACTGTAATCACACTGAAAACAATGGCTTATCTCAATTTTACAATATATTTAACATTACAAGACACTGCCACAACTTATTTTTACTTTCAAGCCATGGAGATCTTTTACTTGATGTTTTTCAGCCTTGTGGATTCTCTAACTGGACTGTTCACCTCTCTCATATCATTTTCTCTGTATTCCACATATAGACGTTTAGCTTAATCCTCAATCATTTCCAAATTTTTCTTCTTCAGATATACTCAGAAACTATATAAATTCCAGTGCAAATTAGAAGATAAGCATTTTCCTCTATGATATTGACAAATTTTCTATTGAAAACCAAAGGTGGTTCTTAAGAAGTTGTTAAGGGTATTGGCTTATTAATAAGAAAAATTCAATGTCATTATGACAACACTAACATTTTTCTTAGCAGGCAATCTGTCTTTGTTTAAATGGATATAATAAATAATTTCATCTTATAGGTTAAATACATTTCATTCCTTGGGGATTGCTGAATATAGCTAATTCTTCTTGGCAGTCTCAACCATGTTACTTCAATGACACTCAGACATTCCAAGGCCATTCTGCTTAACATTTTTTAAAGTAGTGGAATTCTTTTTTTCTTTCCTTTCTTTTCAGGTGAAATCTTACATTAGAAGCCTGGTACAAAACAGGTGTGCTATGATGGGGTTGGTGATAGAGAACCCATGGCCCGCCCACTCAGTCTTCCTCTCATCTCTCTAGAACACTGAGGAAACCTGGAGCCCAGTTCAAAGACAAGTTACCTATGATTACCTTACACTTACAGGTAAGACAGCCCGCTGAAAACACTTTCTCTTCAAATTTCCCATGCCAAAAGCATTTCTACGATGTTGTATGGTGCAGAATATTGACTATGGTGTCTGTGTGTGGATGGAGCGGTGGTGGTGAGTAATCATGAAGGCTTTTAGGGAGAAATAACTGCCTTTGGCAGGCAACCCTGTACTTCACCACCTCTGTGTGGGAATAAAATGGCCTTCTATCACTGTGGGCAATACAAAACACATGCTTATAACATCCCCCAAGAGAATGCCAATTTTGCTTGGTAAAATTGAGTATCTAAAAGCACACAGGCTGGTGTTCAGTAAACAAATTGGAATATGCATGCCTCACTGATGTAAGATACATATAAGTCAAAGAAATTGATTTAAACTTATTGCTATTATTTAGCTTTTATCAAAAGCATAGTTTAGATATGGGTTGAGAAACTGGTGCTGGTAGGCCTAGTAGACTGTGAACTTTTATCTGGCTCCTACAGTGTTTTAAAAGACGCTAAAACTATAGGTATATATATTTGGTCAGTTTAGCATATAACATATATATCTTCTGATTTTTCTTTGATTTCTGCTATCCTATATACACATGTGTATTAACTATAATCTGTTATAAATATTTTTGTAAACATGTAGGCCTTCTAGATAAATAACATGTTTTCCTGTGAGCTTCTGTGGAAAAATCACGACCAAATGCTTTATTAAGAACACCCAAGTTCTTCCTGTAATAACTGCTTTAGCTCCATATTTAAACTCTAGATTTCATATTCTAAAAAAAACAAGCATAGCCAACTTTCTCCTTTATTTTCAAGTTTATCAGGACAAAAAAAGATCACAATGAAAAAACTTAGTGATGTTAAAAATGAGGTTAATATAAATGATTATATATAACTTGTCATTTTCAAGTAGTATATATCATTAATTATTTACAATAAAATAAGATGAAACTAATATATAATAATTACTTTTAAATTATATTGATATAAAGTCTCTATTATATATGTGTACTATTTTTAACCCAGCTCAGAGAAAAGAATTTGACTTTTTGAATATCTAATAAGCTCCTGGATAATAAAATATAAAGTTTAAACAATATACAGAACATGGAATGCACTCAGAGTTTGAAAGTCTTCAAATATATTCCAAAAATTTAAAAAATTCATATTTACATTAGGTCTGTTAGGTCCAGGAGGTACTGCATTCATTAAAGTATACATGTTATCGCCAGAGTTGGTTGAATCTGAAACAAAGTATTACTTAATTAAAATATTTCTTTAGAATCTATACCCAATTCATTACAAAGTAACGATCAAAGATGGTTTGCATACATACACCTCTCTATATAAGCTGCAACACTTGAAATTGTCATTACTAAAAACAAATACCCAGTCATTTGCTGACCCCAAAATTATCATTCTGAGGCCATAAATTAGGTATGAGGAATAATCACTTCAATAATTAATGTAAAAGGAATATTAGAAATTTTAAAAATTATAGTAAAGTTTTTCTTTTAAAAAAAGATACTTCTTCACTTCAAGCAATTATATGTGTGTGTATGTGTATATATAAAATATATAATATCTCTTAAACTTCAGATTCAGTTGCTTTTCAGTTTTATTTCTTTAAGTTTCCTATATACAAATTTAAAAAATAGCTTTTTTACTTAATAATTAGTGAAAACTGGTAGACTATCCTGGCTTAATTCCAAAAGAAAAAGATTAGAGTATACAATTAGAATAATGTAATTCTCTTGCTTGAACTAAAAGCCAGCTTCTTCCAGCACAATTTCTGATGAAATGTTTTCACTCACTTTATTTTTGATTTATTGTAGTAAAAATATCTGTACTACATATCCATATAAATATATGTAACATTGTGCAGTATTTAAAAAATTTATGTTTCATGTCTGTTAGCTAATTCTAATTAAGTCTCTGAGCATACATGTTTGTATAATATAAAACCTAGAGTGAAAGGCTAAATATTTTACACTGAGAAAATATAAATGATAAATTATGGTTTTCTATGTTTCCACATTATATAATTTTCTTAAATATAATGTAGTAGGCCTATTTTATTTTGTTTTTTAGACGGAGTTTTGCTCTATCACCCAGGCTGGAGTGCGGTGGCATGATCTTGGCTCACTGCAACCTCTGCCTCCCGGGTTCAAGCGGGAACCCTTGCCTCAGCCTCCCATGTAGCTGGGACTACAGGTGCGTGCCACCACATCCGGCTAATTTTTTGTACTTTTAATAGAGATGGGGTTTCACTGTGTTAGCTAGGAGGGTCTTGATCTCCTGACCCTGTGATCTGCCCATCTCGGCCTCCCAAAGTGCTGGGATTACAGGCGTGAGCCACCGCGCCTGGCCAGTAGGCCCATTTTGAGAAAAAGATGTGTTTAAAATTTTTGTGGTGATTCGAGACAGAAGGTAAGTATTTACTTTCTCATGGCAGTAACCATAGAGTGGCAATTACTTTTCCTTTTACTGTGTGATTACTCATTAGACATTAATAAGTTTATTATTTTAGTGTGCATTACTTACAGAGTAGGTCTCATGTCATTTATTGGTTGGCTGTCAACAATGACCCATAAATCTAAATACTGTGTTTTACTTCTATTTGAATATATCATAATGTTGAAAAAGTTGGAGTGCCCACCTCATGTTGACCCTATTTGTTTATTCTAAGGAAGGTCCCAACCTACTTTTGTGGCCTTAACTGTTTTTACATCCTTGTGTATGCTGTATTCCTGTCAACCCAGGCTACTGGTTTTTTCCTGCAGGTGACCAACCTTTCCACCTTCATGATTTTGTTCTTTCTTCCTCCAAACAGCCCAGTCTCTACACACTGCAATTCTACTCACTGCTGAAGGGCTATCTGAAATGTGATGTGTTCTGTGAGGTTTTTTCCCTGGTAGTTGCAAGTGCATGAGTGCTCCCCTCCCACTGAGTTCTGCCTTCCATTATAGGAATATTTTACTGCTTTATTCTTTCCTCCTGCTTCCAACTAGGATATAACAAGCTCATAGAGAGAAGGAAAGGGACCATGCCTTACTCATCTTGTGTACTAAAGACAGTAAGTACTGCTAACTTAAATTTAACTGTTGGATCACACACACGATTAACTTAAAAAAATCTTGGATTGCTTTTTAAACATAGGAAATCTTCAAATGGGTTTTCAACTGTATTGGCCTTACTCTTGGTGAAAGGAAGATGGGTTACATATTTTAAATATGCAGAAAGAAAAGAAATTTATCATTTTAAAGACTAATCAAGAATATAATTTCATTTGCTACAGAAAAAATTTGAGAGGGATAAGATTGGCATTTATGGTCGGGCGAGGTGGCTCACACCTGTAATCCCAGAACTTTGGGAAGCCAAGGCAGGTGAATCACTTGAGGTTGGGAGTTCCAGACCAGCCCGGCCAATATGGTGAAACCCTGTCTCTACTAAAAATACAAAAATTAGCCAGGTATGGTGGTACACGCCTGTAATCCCAGCTACTCGGGAGGCTGCAGCAGGAGAATCGCTTGAATCCGGGAGGCTGAGGTTAACAGTGAGCTGAGATTGTGCCACTGCACTCCAGCCTGGGTGACGGAGACTCTGTGTCAACAAAGAAAAAATATGTATGTGTGTGTGTATATATATATGTGTGTGTGTATATGTGTGTGTGTGTGTGTATATGTATTTACTGGAAAATGTCTGACTTCTTTTTATGTACAGAAAAGCTTTACAATAAAGTGGACCTCCTGGGACCTCTTTTCTTGTGGGTGGGGTGCTGGCTGAGTATTAGAGGAGTGACTGTGACAAAGGATGAACACATAAAAGAGTACGCAAAAAGACTAGGAAGATGTACTTGTGGCAATTTCTGGTCTGAAAGGAAGATGTAGTAAGATTATTTATTGCCTGCAATGTTCAGTGTTGCTCCAAAAACATTTTTTTAGTCTTGTAGTGAAGCATTTATTATTCACATGCTACCTTCATAAATTAAACATTAACTTCACTATGTAAGAATGTAAATATGGGCAAAATGATCAGGTGATATAATTCTATCTTCAATGAATTGTATCATTTTCAATGAAGATGCCTTCAGGACACAGACCATTAAATATCCAAGGAGTTAGTGAAGCAAAGTAAAATTTTGTATTAATTATCAAGTTTATGATTTTTCTAAATTAAAAGGGCTCAAAATTAAAAATTTTTATTGGTATGATCAATGATACTGAATTTCAAGCTTCCATCTTAATTTCAACAAGCCAGTTAAAAACATATGAGTTTAACAGTAAAACATCATAATCAAAAATACTTTATAATTATTATTTCCCATCTACTTAATCATCCCAAATAATAACTGATAGAGTTTTAGCCTATTTCTTTGTTTTCTACTTTCTAGATTTGTGTTATAGTTTCAAATGAAACTGTGATTATATTGCTGAATCATGAGATTTTATTTTTCCATGTCATTACAAATTCTTTGATAATAATAATAATGACTCTATTATACTCCATCTTCCACCTTAAACATTAATTTAATAGTTCCACTAACATTGAATTAGGCATGAAGTTTGTGTCTACTGTTTTATTCTTGAGTATAACAAATAAACATTCTTCTACATAAATCTTGGGTTGTATCTCTGTCTAATTTCTAGTATTAGAATTATAGAGTCACATGGTATGAACCTTTTCATGGCTCTTGACACATTTTATCATAGCACTTTCGAAGACAGGTGTGCCAATTTAGTCTTCTACTGTTAACAACCTCAAGACACATTTAATAGTCTGTGTTAAAGTCTCAAAAATAAAGGATAAAACTATTTAATTATATAAAATGACTATGAAAATATTGATGTTTCAGTTTAGAAGATAAAAAACTTTTATTATTACACAGTGAATTTATTAGCTGACTAATAAATACTTATAGACATATAGGGTAAATAATACTGTAAGTACGTCTTCATCCTTCATTCATCTTAGTAAGATAATAGATCTCGTGACTCTGATTTGGCATTTGAAACCTAATGAATCCATGTATTTAATGTTTTATTTATTCAGAAATTTTCTAAATTGTAGAATATTTGGATAGTTTTCTCAGTCTCAATAAATCTTTAAGTTTGACACATTTTTGGGCAATTCATACAGATCAGCAGTTTTCATCCTGATTAAATCTGACACCCACACCATAGGAATTTTCTAAATGCTTAACTGGATAATAGTTATTTAAGAACACTATATTTCTTCCTACCCTGCTGCCTCTACTCCTTTAACCATCATGAAAACATGACTACTACTACCTTTATTTCATGCACAATTTCTATAGTCTGTGATTTTATTCTAATAATCAAATACCCATGTGGCTAGTTTGGTTACAATACCTGCTGGACTAGGCATGATGGGTGTTCCTGGTGGCCCTCCACCTCCTGGAGGACCCTAAATAATTACACAAAATTTCAGTAAAAATAAGGCATTGCATAAGAAAAAACAGAAGTTAGACTTATATCTATAATAATCCAATTTGAAAATAAGAACAGAAATAAATTTTCTCTATAATTTACTTTCTTTGAATGCACAATCATTTAAATATTCTACAAAACATAATTTAGCTTAAATATGTTGAGACTGTTTTGACAAATTTCCAAAAACAATGAGCCTGTAACATTAATTCATTATTCATGACTTAATTATATCAGTTACAATGAGGTTAAGAAGAAACCATTCAACAGGGCCTTTAAAAATCCATACCACAGAAATAATTCATATGTATTTTTAGTTTTTATAGAAAGCTAAAATAGTATTCACTTATAAAACATCTTTAAAAATGAAGATATCTGCTTATTGATTCATATTTTTTAAAAACACTGATGTCATTTCTTTCTTCTGTCAGCATCAATTGCAATGTTTCTGGAGCACTGTACCTTCCACTATCACATCAATTAGAAATGAAAGGCAAAGTCGACTAATGCTGTGGGTTACTGAGGCTGTAGCTACACAATCAAACTGAAATGGAGATTAGGTAATTCTAAAGTTAATTCAATAATTTCACATAACCAAAATAGATTAAGTCAGGCAATGGGTTTTAGGCTTTTTCAGATGCTCTATATACAGCAATCAAATTAACTTTTAAATGGCAAAATTTTAACTTCATTCTGAAGGTACAGATACAGCCTGCCAATTATTTCAGATGAGATTGGGCACATTCAAGGTGGTATGGCTATAGACCTGCCAATTATTTCAAATAATATCTGTATTTGCACAACTTAAAATTTATTTTAAATAAATGTCTATAATTTCATAAAATGATGTGTCAGCCTTATTCATTAGTGACTTTAAGAAAAAACAGGTTTTATACAAATTTTCTTACTTTCATTTTTATTTCATAGAAAATGCAAAGAAAGACTTGCTTAATTTTATAGCTTACATGAACACTGAACACTAAGTTCACAGGTCCAAAGCAGTGTGTGCTTTTCACTATGTTAATAAAACACTATTTCCATGGAGAGTGAAATGTTCACTGATTTCCTTCTTATGCATTCCTTTTTTCCCCTCCAGCTAGCCACCACCTCTGAACATTTCTGTAGGAAAGATTTCCCTTGTTATCATTTTATCCTTGTTTCCCTGTTAGGCGTTTCCCTCTAAATGGTGTAACATATTTTCCTCTATGTTGACCTTGAGATGTGACTAGGATCATAATGTGATGATGATTAAAAGGTCACTTGTAAGCTCAGGAGGCCATATAAAACTTGTTAATTTGGCTTCACATTGATATGAATTTTTGGAAAATTTTAATGTGTACTAAATGGTAATAATGATAAAAATAAGTGTTCTCAATTTCAAAGAATGACCAAAAAATGAAATGATTCCTCTAAATTATTAGTCACTATTCTGCCATCTAATTCATTTGTGATTGAGGGAAAGTTTAATGTCTTAGACGCTCTGTGTGGCGCATAGGGTTGCATGGGGGTATAGATTATTCTCCTGGAGAACTGCAAATTCAAGCATATTATTGTGTAACTGGGGGTTACTCTCTTCATGATTGGACAGAGTGTATTGTACTGGTTTTCAGAAACATATGCTGAAGTAAAACACAGTACTCAGGGCAATTCTGGCCAGATTGATAACTGTTTCACTAATGAACATCAACATATGTACTGAGGTTGGCAGATGAAACAACTCAAGATGTTCACTTTTTGGCCAATACACAGGGGCTCTTCTTAACATCTGGACAACTATTTCATTGCCCAAATAAAATGTAACATCAATTCTTATGAGCAAACAAACCCAAATGTACTTACTACATAATTCCCAGGGGATGCTGAGGAGTATGGTATCTGGAACACGAATAGGACAAAAAAATTTTTGATTCATGTAGCAATATGGACACTGACCTAAAATGAATTTATTTCATGATTTTTTGTCAAGTTTTAAAATGTATCACAAAGCATAGTAAAGGATAAAAAAATTTATGTCTGTTTAAGTACTGGAAAACTGAATAATAGTAACTTGGATTCACACAAAAGAAGACAGATTTTAGTCAAGAGGATTTTAGACAGAATAACTGCTTTAAGTGATACTAATTACTTATTCTGTAAGTAGAAATATATATATATATTTGTGTACATAAAAAATGGGAAACCAGAATTTTTCAAATCAGTAGTCTTTACACATACAATTTCTAAGCTATGTACTTTTTTTTTTTTTTTTTTTTTAAGTTCAGGCTACTACATTCATGCAGTATGGGTCAATACTTGATAAACAGCCTTTACCACTTCTCCATCCTTTTCTAATTAGATACTAGAAAACAATATAATAAATGCAAAAAAAGTTTGTTAATACGAGTCTCCAAAGACTATTAATTTGTGGGGATCAGATGTGGGTAACGAACTCCCTCTTTCTCTTCAAATCAAGCTTTTCACCAAGCTGTTTTCTAGAGATGATACGGTATTAATACCACATTGCTGTGATAATTTAAGAAATGAAAAACCAGAGAAACTATGTTTAAAAGTAAGCCCTTGAGTGTGTATATTAATAGTGAAAGTTAAATCCAAATATTTTCTTTTTTCACACAAGCTCACTAACTCACTTGCATGAAGATGCTGTACATCTATAACAGATATTTTTGTCTTATTCTGAAGAACACCAATAGATTACTCTCTACTCGAAGTCAGACAGCCAGGGCCAGAACAAGATCCTTATAGTAGTGAAAAGATTAGTGCTTGTACTATTCTAAACCCTCTATCCCAATACCTGCCATATAATTAAACATAAAAATAATATGAAACCATAAAGTAAGTATAAGGAAGTACAACCAAGTTATGATTTCCTCTTGATAAATAATTATTTGATTTTTTGGAAATATTTAATATTTAATATTAAGTTATTTGAAAAGCTTTTCTCCTCCGTATTTGGTGTTCCTGCTTTGCCTTAAGCACAGAACACATGTCCCCGAGGCCCTGCTTGGTCTGCCTATGAGTAATTCAGCACTGCAGATGGCCACTGATAGAATGCCCAGCATCACTAGGGATGAGAATTAATTCTGCTGCGTACTGAGATTTTTTTAAGGCAGTAAACGTTTACTTCATTTAGTGAATGAATACAACTTTGCTCTCTTGGGTCCCCTTCAGTTCATTATCTACCTACCATTCATCCTCTGCTTCTCATTTTTTTGGAGGGGACAAGGGCTTTTTTGTCACCCAGGCTGGAGTGCAATGGGACAAACACGGCTCACTGCAGTCTCGACCTCCTGGGCTCAAGAGATACTCCTACTTTGGCCCCACAAGTAGTTGGGACTAAGGCGTGCTCCACCACGCCTGGCTAATTTTTAATTTTTTGTAGAGATGCAGTTTTTCTATGTTGCCCACGCTGGTCTCAAACTCCTGAGCCAAGCAATCCACCTGCCTTGACCTCCCAAAGTGTCAGGATTAAAGGCGTGAGCCACTGTGCCAGGCCTACTTCTCCTTATTTAAATGTGAGTCTGCCTTTTCCAAATCACCAATTTATCTATTGGCTCCTAGGACCAATTTCATCTCTCTCTGTTTTTAGCACTTGGCTCATGTTCTTCTGTCACTCTATATTGCCTATCATCATTCTTAAGCAACTTTAAGGTACAATCTAATTAGCCTTTAGATCTTTGGAATTTACAGTTCACTACCTTCCTTTACTTTACAGTATACTCCCCTCTCCTCCATTTATGAGTATGATCATATCCTAAGACTCTTTACTGAACAACTAACTCCCTTGCCTGACATCTTTCTTCTTCCTCTTGATACTTACAAAAATTACTCTATATTCTAACCAGGGTTTTCTAGGATCACAATTCCACCATGTTTACTTAGTACATTATTTCTCTATTAGTTTATGACTAAATTGCCTCTGCCCCTGCTTCGTGGCACTGTCAACATTTTATTTCTCGCTCCAATGTCTTAAATTTATTATCATAAAGCCTACTTTGTTAATTTCCATTTCTTTGATCACCCTCTAGCCAGCCAACCTTTCTGTTTTAAAGCACAGATTTCCTGGAGAGAAACACAGAACAAGGTTGACAAGATCCAAAGTGTAATCATGCTCTCCAACTTCCACCTCATCTTAACTAATATCTGGAAGCATTTTTGGCTCAGCCTTTATGAAAGCCTTGAAGCTTACTGGTAATGTGTCAGTAAACCCAGTAAACTTCATGGGGGACAAAAAGCCCTGATTTATAGTATTTGCCAGTTACTGTGGTGTAAATATTTCCACATGGCAGATTTTAAGCTAACAGTGGTTTAACAAACAGCTCATGAAATTCCTGAATATTTAACAGTGGACTCTTGTGAGCTGGCACTCATGGTGATTACACCATCCTGAGTAAATATTCTGTCTTCCTGTCATACATTGAAGGTATCGGCGCTCTTGCTTTACCTTCATTTTCAGCTCAACATTCCATTATTTATAGATTTAAATTTTCATGTATTCATCCCAGATAGGAAAAAACAAACTTTCTATTTATTTCCAAAGGTAGCTTTTTCCCAAGTATCTCATTCTTAAGTCCTTGCTCCTTTTATATTATTTATTTATTTTATTCTTTTTATTTATGTTTTGAGATGGAGTTTCGCCCTTGTTGCCCAGGCTGGAGTAAAGTGGCGCGATCTTGGCTCACTGTAACCTCTGCCTCCTGGGTTCAAGCAATTGTCCAGGCTCAGCCTCCCAAGTAGTTGGGATTACAGGTGTCTGCTATCATGTCTGGCTAATTTTTGTATTTTTAGTAGAGACGGGGTTTCACCATGTTGGCCAGGTTGGTCTTGAACTCCTGACCTCACGTGATCCACCCGCCTCGGCCTCCCAAAGTGTTGGGATTTACAGGCGTGAGCCACTGCACCTGGCCTCCTTTTATATTTTTAATTTCTCCTTCTTCATGATTCCTTCAAACAGTTAAATATAATAAACATTTAAAAATACTTTTTAAAATGTTATCTCAACTAGTTGTTTAATTTCTTTCAATTTTTTGCCCTGTCAAGCTCTTTAATTTTGGCATATGCTGTTTCTATTTCATAGTCTTTGATGTCTTTATTAAAAATCAGCATTTGGGCTCCTAGCCCTAGGACTAGTAGTGTAAAGGACGTAAAATATAACAATATAAGTAGAAGTACCATGTGGGTACAGAAGACATATTTGAGCTGGACAGCTGGGACTTATAGAGAGTAGATGCCCATCAGAAAGACAAAGAGAAGAACTGCTATAAAAAACAAAGAAAGAAAGAAAAGAAATCATGGTTTACTTGGAAAATGCTATGCTATGTTATATAGCTGCTATAGTGTGGGGCTTATAGGGGGTTGTGGTAAAGGGTGAGGCTGCACAGTCAGACTATGAATGAATTTATGCTGTAGGAAGTAAGGAGTCATGGGTTTTATAGAGACACGTTCAAATGTATGTTTTTAAAATCTTTTTTTATTTTTAAATGTTTTGTACAGACAGAGCCTCATTTTGTTGTCCAAGCTGGACTCAAACTCTTGGCCTCAAGGTATCCTCCTGACACAGCTTCCTGAAGTGCTGGGATTATAGGCATGACCCACCACACCTGGCCCTAAATTTATGTTTTAGAGAAATAAATCTAGAGGCATCATGGAATATGAATACAAGTTAGAAGACCATTGGAAAAAATCCAGGCAAGAGATGATAAAGAGTGACAGGCAGTGCTGATGAAGATAAGCAGGAGTAGGAGAATCTGAGGGTCATTTCACAAAGTACTTGGCAGAGCTTGGTGACAAACTGGGTATGGCAGACAAAGAAAGGAAGAAGTTAAGATAATTCCTAGGTTTTCAACTTGGTGACTGGGTAGATGATGGTGCTACTCATTTATACATAGGGAATTCAGGGAGTGGGGCAGGTTTGGGGAAATGTCTGATTATTGGATTTGAAGGCACCAGTAGACACTGAGGTAGATATGATAAACAAACTTTTAGAAACACAGGTCTAGAACATATCAGAGACCAGGACTAACGATATAGCTTCAACTGAATAAATTTCTACTTTCTGCTGGACAAGATACTTGATCTAGGATTCAACTAGATTTTTGGTAGTTGAAACAACATGGTAACATTAAAATGAAAACAAAAAAAAAGCAGCCAAGAAATATAATTAGAAAACATTGCCAATTAAGAATGGGTAGAGACCAGGCATGGCAGCTCACACATGTAATCCCAGCACTTTGGGAGCTGAGGCGGGAGGATTACCTGAGCCCAGGAGTTTGAGACCAGCCTGGGCAATATGGCAAAACCTTGTCTCTGCAAAAAAACAAAACAAAACAAAAATTAGCCAACCATGGTGGCATGTGCCTCTAGTCCCAGCTACTCAGGAGGCTGAGGTGGGAGGATTGCTAAAGCCCAGGAGGTGGAGGTTGCAGTAAGCTGAGACTGCACCACTTGCACCACTGCACGCCAACCGGGAAAACAGGGTGCGCCCCGGCCCCAAAAAAAAAAAAAAAAAAAAAAAAAAAAAAAGAGAGAGAGAGAGAGAGAATGGTGGATATGTGACTGCATGAAAATCAGGAGAAATATAAAAAGTCAAGCAAGCTAGATTTTTAAGAAGCAGGTGGATGTAGTGATTAGGAAATATCTAAACTGGGTTTATTCTTGAACGCTGTCAGGCTTTTAAGCCTTTTACCTTTCTATGATACACCTAAAAGTAAATAATAAAAAAGTAATAAATATATGGAAAACTAAAGAAACATTATTAAACTGAAAAAAGAAAAGATATTAAGACAAAACCAAGGAGTCAAATATCTCAAAGGTTAGGTACGATGAGGACAGAAAGTAAGTCACTGTGTTTGGTTGGTAAGTAGAAAGTCACTAATAACCTTCAGAATAGGACTTTCGTGGGAATTGAAATGGGTTGAGAAGTAAATTCAATAAACTTCCATTCATTACCTGTCATGTTTCAGGTACTTCATTGCCACATGGTGATGAAAAAGACAGAAAGGCCAAGAAATTAATTATCTAGGAGAAGGTGGTGAGAGAGTGGAAGTGTGGGAGACATGGGATGGTGGCTGGAGACTGAGGAAGGGTTGAGAGAAGTTTTGTAGTGGTAATCCCTCCCAACTCTAGAGGAGTGGAGAACTAGGGCTTTCAGGTTGTCTTGGGATTTTGTTCACGGCACAGCACTAGAGGAAAGTTCCAGTCAATGGAAAGGAATATAGACTAAAGACTCATCTGAAAGAGTGAATGAGTAGGATATGCAAAGAAGTAACAAGAAATAGAATAAAGAGAATAGATAGGGACAGGCGTGGTGGCTTACACCTGTAATCCCAGCACTTTGGGAGGCCGAGGTGGGTGGATCACCTGAGGTCAGGAGTTCGAGACCAGCCTGGCCAACACGGTGAAACCTTGTCTCTACTAAGAATACAAAAGTTAACTGGGCATGGAGGTTGGTGCCTATAATCCTAGCTACTCGGGAGGCTGAGGCAAGAGAATCATTTGAACCTGGGAGGTGGAGGTTGCAGTGAGCCGAGATTGTGCCACTGCACTTCAGTCTGGGTGACATGAGCAAAATTACATCTCAAAATAAATAAATAAATAAAAGGGAGAGAGAGAATAGATGGGTCAGAATTGAAAAGAAAAAAATATATATATTTCTATTTCAGAGATAAGAAGGAAGAAGGGTGACTAAAGGTCTGATAACATTGGAAGTAAAGGGCAGAATCTGAAGAAATTTGGATCTAATGGTCTCTTCTTCTCCTTTGTAAAATACGACACAATTTTAGCCTATAGAGAAGGCGCCAAACATAATGTAGGTGCAGAATGAGAATAAAGAATTGCAATAGTATTCACTGAGGAGGACAAGAAAAGCAGCTAAGGAAGAGTGAAAAAAACAAACTGCTGGTAAAGCATCAGGGAGGACCTGGCTGAGGTTGAACATCACAGATCCTAATTATAATGTGTCAAGCATAGGAAAGAAATACGCATTGGACATTGTGGGAGAAGCAAAGGTGTCCTACAAATACTTCAAATTTAACATTCAAAAAAAACAAAAACCAAAGCCCCCAAACCTCATTGCCTACCTCTACACCTGCTGCTTTTCCTATGAGCCTAGCTCAGTTGTGTTACTCCCATTCTCCTAGCTACCTGGATTCAAAAAGTTGAAATCACCTTCAACTCTTTCCTTCTCTTTATCCTAAATCCTCCTTCTAACCCTACCCTATACTTTATATCAAATACCCATTAAGATGAAATGAAAGGTAAAAATGAAGATGTAGAAGATAAGCAAAATTAGAGGACTAGAAAGTCAGAAATACAGAATTCGAAGAACTTATTATTTGACAGAGAATAAAATTAAGGGCCACACATACTGTCTGGCTACTCTAGACAGATCACTCAAAAGCTGTGATGAGAATCCAAATATTCTGAAATGTTCTGAGTCCCAATACCCATGATTGTGGTGCTCTGGTAGAGGGCAGAGGGCTTTCATTTTGTTAAATGATCTGTAACATTTTAGATAAGTGCCTTTCTTCAACTGTGAAGTTTAAAGCTATCTTACAAGCACTGGTTTACTAGAAATAAGGGAAGATAATATCAAGACATTATCTGTACCACATGAAATTAAAAATATTCTACTCTATTTTAGTGCTTTTTTTAAAAAAATGAGCACCTATTTGTATAGAGCAGAGCCTATTTGGAGTAGTGTGTTCATATTTCTTTTCAGCTTAATCACTATTAATAGATTCTTATATTTTCCTTAAAGGAGTTTCTCTTTTTCCTCTGACAAGTAAGCGAATTAATGAATACAATGCTACACTGAACATTTGTTGTTTTTGCTTATCCCCTCTTTTACTATTCATTCCTTTAATTTTCCTTGGTGAACTATTTCTGCCTTATTTTTTCTCCATGTGGCTTGGCTGGCACTCAGGATGACATTATTTAAACTTCTGGAACCAAATGTGCTCAAAACCAAAAATATACCTGGACTTTTCAGATATATGATCCAGTAATACTCTTTTTCAGTACAAGTCTAGTTTAGTTGGTTTTCTGGACCTTGTAATCAAAAGTGTCTATTTTCAATAAAATGATAATGATCAGAATCTGCTGCTTAGCCAAAGATCACAATCCTTTGTAATAAAGATAAAAAATGAAAAGTTACAATTAGGGAGTTTGTAAATAAACCTCTAAGTAAGAATCTGAGACCAATACTGACTGTAATGCTCAGAGGTAAGAAAATTAAAAATAAAAATCACAACTTTTATTCGGAATTAAAAATATGAGTTTGCCCTTAAAAATGTTTTTCCTGCTGTCATGTAAAAGAGTGCCAAAAATATTTTTGACCAAAACACTTTTATATGACAAAATTGTGGACAAAGATTAGGCAATAAACACATATATTATGGATAATGACAAACAGGTTTCATACTTTCAGAGAAGTGACTTATAAACATGGAAAGTAGAAAGGTTAGACTGAATCCTGTAGGGATGGACTGAAATGGAAGCATCAGTGTGCACTCATGCACATTAGGTAAAGGTATAGATGTGTGTGGCTATGTGTATACACATAGATATATTTCCTAGTTCTGTTAGTTGAGAGGGTCTAAAAGTTGTATTACTCTAGTGGGTTCTAAATACCAATATCCACTAAAAGAACCCCAAGCTCCTTAAAGAAGTGGCTGTTTCCAGGGCTAAAACTGGGAAAATATAAGAAGAGCTTCAAAGTGCTCAGAGAATAATAGGGACATGTTAAAAGGTTAAGTGATCCAGCTTAAAAGGGAAAACTTGGAACAATTTCAGCATCCTAAACACAGAGAATAAAATAATTCATAAATATATCTTATATACATAAATGAATATGAATGGAAAAGAAAAAGCAACTGTTATAGTTAGCTAACTAATAAATGGAGAAGGAAAGACAGAATTCAAAATATCCATTTGACAACCAACGAAGTAAAAAAGTGATTCAAGCAAGAATCATCAATAGATGTCCAAAATAGCAGATGAAAGTATAAGGAGGAAGAGGAGACTTACTGTACATTCAAAGTGTGTCTCTAAGTTAATAAGTACAAGGGGAAAAATAGTGATTTTATAGTGGAGAAGCCTGACAAGCACCACCTTAACTAAATGATCAAAATTAAGATTAACAATAATGGGATAAATCATCATGTGCCCCCTGAAATGATGAGAAAAACACATTTTTTTTCCTTTTTTTTTTTTTTTGGAGACGGAATTTGACTCTTGTTGCCCAGGCTGGAATGCAATGGCAAAATCTCGGCTCACTGCAACGTCTGCCTCCTGGGTTCAAGTGATTATCCTGCCTCAGTCTCCAGAGTAGCTGGAATTACAGGCGCCTGCTACCATACCCGGTGTATTTTTAGTAGAGACGGGGTTTCACCATGTTGGCCAGGCTGGTCTCGAACTTCTGACCTCAGGTGATCCACCTGCCTCAGCCTCCCAAAGTGCTGGGATTACAGGCATGAGCCACCGCACCTGGCCAAAAACTACAAAATTACTTCTGTAGTATCCCTGACAAATATGTATAAACTAAATCTAATCAGGAGGAAATAGATAAAACCAAATTATAGACATTCTAAATAATCTTGGAGTTTTTTAACTCCAAGGTTAAGAAAGACCAAAACAAACAAACCTACCTCCTGCCCCAAACAAAAACAAGCTGAGAAACTGCTCCAAGTTAAAGGAGATAAAGAGACATGAAGGATGAATGTAACAAGTAAATTTGGATTTTCTTTTGTTAGAAAAGATTATTGGGCCAATTAGTGAAATCTGAATAAGATCTATAGATTAGAAAATAGCATTACATCAAAGTTGATTTCCTTATTTTGATCATTTTACTGGGGTTATAAAAATTATGTGTTAGTTTTTTAGGAAATATACATGCAAGTATTTAGGGATAATGTTTCAGGAAATTTAAACAGTTTAAAAATATGTTTATGTAAGGAGAGGAAATCATAAAGCAAATGTGGTAAGACATTAACAAATGGGAATCTGGGCAAAGGGTATATGGAAATTCTTTGTAGTACTCTTGCAATGTTTAAATCTGAACTTATTTCAAAATAAACATTTAAAAGAAAAAACAGTAAACAAAACATTTGAAAACAGCAAAAACAAAACAACTACTTTAATATGCTGCGTTGAAGAGTCAGAGACTAACTGTAGTGATACAAACTGAAAAGTGTCTTAATATTAAATATGGGCAGGAAGTCTAAGAAACTTGGAATTCAACATAATTTGGATAAGTTGTCACCACAAAATGATCAATGGTTTTGGGGGAAAAATACCTCCTTAATACTTTTTGCTTCTGTTTCATAGAAGCCCTATGTCTTTGCTAGAAAGTCATCCGTTATCTATGATTTTTTTTTTCCTTGTTCTTATAATGGTCATTTTCAGAGGCATACTTCTCCTTTGCATGCTCAGAATGATGACTACTTTCTCTTTCTAAAAGAAAACGATAGGCCTCCTCCACTTCTTTTCCCCATTCACATACTTTGAGTAAGGGTAGATGTTTGCACAGTTGATATATATTCATGGAGGAGACTGCTTTCAGCTCCATTTCTTGCCTACACGTGTGCTGATCAAATGCCCATTTCAGACTGGTGGACAGCAGGTGGATGTGTACAGCTTTTACCCTAATTGCTAATGTTTCCCAGGGTCTAAAATAATGCAGAACTGCTAATGTGTTACAGCGCATTCTCCTACCCACAGTGCCCAGCGCTATGAAATCCTAAAGAGATGGAGTACCTAAAAAACTAAAAGTCATCAGAACACAGAGCTCTCTTCTCATTTATACTGTTTACTTGGATAATATACCCCCCCTCCATTGGTACGATGCAACATCCTTGTCAATATCAACTGCTCAAACCCTGTCTACCTTCCTAGGTGCCTTGTGGGAGATAGAATCTTCGGATGAGCCGGGCGCGGTAGCTCAAGCCTGTAATCCCAGCACTTTGGGAGGCCGAGACGGGCGGATCACGAGGTCAGGAGATCGAGACCATCCTGGCTAACACGGTGAAACCCCGTCTCTACTAAAGAATACAAAAAACTAGCCGGGGGAGGTGGCGGGCGCCTGTAGTCCCAGCTACTCGGGAGGCTAAGGCAGGAGAATGGTGTGAACCCGGGAGGCGGAGCTTGCAGTGAGCTGGGATCTGGCCACTGCACTCCAGCCTGGGCGACAGAGCGAGACTCCGTCTCAAAAAAAAAAAAAAAAAAAAAAAGAATCTTCGGATGAGTATGTAAAAGAAAGTACTTAGAGAGGTGGGTAGTGGTGGGTGTGATTTGTACTCTGGTTGCCTGCAATGGGCAGTAAAGCGATGACTGGCTGACCTGACAATGAGGAATATGAGAAGGGTTTTTGTGCTTCTAGGTGGGAAGGTTTACAAAGTTAAGGTGAGCCACTGGTTGTGCTTTTCCATCTAGTTTCAAAAGACATGCAGATAATGGATATTCTTTCCAGATTCTGGCACTGGGAAGACTGTCGGAGTTTTCTGTGTTACAAAAAATGTTTTCTTGCATTCTTATTATGTATGGGTATTTAAATAGGAAGTTAAAATAAATGTATCTTGACCTGCTAGACACTTTTCATTTTAAAGTGAAATCTTGAATGAATTCATTAAGTCAAATAGTAAGAAGCTAACAGATAGTAAGAAGCAAACTCTTCTAAACATAAAAGCAAACTAAAGAATTTTGAAGGCGTAAAGGTATCCTATTCCAACACAATCTGGCAAGACACTATTTTAGAAGAAAGGTTTGTTGAAATTAAATAGTACACTGAAGACTCAAATGGAAGCAACATCATTCTTTTCACTTCAAATAATTTCAGTTACTTAGCAAACATCACAGCTATTAAAATTAAGAGAAAAGCAGAGAACATAAATTAACATTTTAAAAAATATATGACAGTTACTTATTTGAGCTGAAAGTGATTCCTGCTTTAAAATAGTAATGAATTTAGGATGATTCTTCCTATACCCTAACCTTAAACATTGGATCAGTTTGATATTCATTTAACATTAAGGCCACTGCTAGTCAATGAAGATACCTTTGTACACATTAGCAAAAGGCATCCTCTTTGGGTAGATGACCGCTGACTTCACAAGGGGATCACAGGTTGTATTTCATTCTCCTACTGACTCCCTTGACCCAGGAACCTTTGTGCAGTGCACATACTACACAGATGTACACTGCAGGCTTCTCTCACATATCGAAGAACTCAAGGTTTAAAGACAAGAAGGAAAAACATCTCCAGGATCACAACATTAAAATCATATTAAGTTTAAGACCGATAGCTTAATTTTCAACCTGTGCATATATTTCTGTGACATTATTAAGATAGATAAATATTTGTGCCATCAAACCACTGCAACAAATATATAAAGAAAATTCCCAAGATGTCAGGTATATATAGAGATGTACAAGGATGGCAATTTAGCTAACAGGTACAAGGTACATGTGCGAATGCTTTCTGGGGCAACAAGAAAGCAAACCTAGATGTAACTGATACAGCAAATGAAATCATAATAATTTGACTTCTTCTAACAGAGGTTGATAGTATTTGGCAACTTAGTGATTATTAATAGTTATTTTAGGAGATGAAACCATTTGGCGATACAGATTGCTATTTATAGGCTATTGTAGTATATACTTAAGTCACACTATTTCAATTTTTATTTTTGGAAGGCTTGTTGACAATAGAATGCATGTTTATATTAGACCTTGAAGTGAAAGAAAATTATGTAATTTCCAAAAATTATGCATCTTTTTCTAAAATATATATTAAACTTCTTTTTGAATGATTACTTAAAAAAAGGTTACTACAACCACCTGCAAGGCTTCCAAAAAGCAAAATGTTTTTGTGATTTTTGTTAAATGTTACAAAATGCAAAATACTTAAAAAATATATATATATACTCACTGAATTGGCATTTGTTGGGTTTGGCCAAGGTCTACCACCACCTGGACCCCTACAAAACAATTTGATAAATGAAATTTTAACCTATGCTTTGAATGTTTCACAATAATCAATGACAAATCATAAAATATTAACATTTACAATTCGGTTACCATACAGTTCTAGTTTGGCACTGAAATTACTCTCTTTATATCTATTTTAATAGCTTTTTATATTAATTAAGTCCCCCAATTTTATCCTTCCATGGAAAAGTTTTCTTCCCAAATTGAACTGCTTTTAGAAAGCCCAGTTTTATTTTAATATTAAATGGTTATTGTTATAAAGATGGTAATCACTCATAGGAGTAAATATACACATATATTGAAATTATAAAACTTCCTTCTGTAGTGAAAAGTGTTATGAACTAAATATAAACTATAATCTTGTGATATCTATATAAGAGCTTCCTGTATCTCATTCAAAATAAAATTTGTAAAACATCAACATATGTGAAATGATTGCTCTTATTAAGCGATAAGCAAATAAAAATACATAAAAGGTATCTAAAGTTGCCTCCTTTTAAAAAAACCAGAGTATCACAGATTACTTTATATATTTATTAATCTATCTTTCAATGCTACTGATGATTTAGTTACTATTAAATGGGAAATCCCATTTCTTGTTCTCATAATTTCAGTCCAGATAGTGGCCAGAGTAAATCCTAGAAAAAATGGGAGATAATCTATGCCAATATATTACTTCATTTTAGAGTAAAGGAGAATGTTCTGTATTCCACAGCTTATAAGGACACAGAGCTTTTGAAGCAAAATTAATGTCCAATTATTTAAATCAAAAAGGTCTCTTGTCCTCATGCTTTAGTACTAAGTTGTGTACCTGAATAAATACTGTCTTATGAAAAGCAGACTACTGTCAGTCTCCTCTAATTAGGGTTATTTAAAATTCCCCTTCCTTTGAATCACTATGACAATGAAAATTTTAAATTAAAAAATCCCTTGATTCTAGAGACTTTAAACCTAAAATTCTAAATCAGGAGTGTCCAATCTTTTGGCTTCCTTGGGCCACACTAGAAGAAGAATTGTCTTGGGTTGCACACAAAATACACTAACACTAATGACAGCTGATGAGCTAATAAAAAAAAAAAAGAATCACAAATAAAATCTCGTAATGTTTTAGGAAAGTTTACAAATTTGTGTTGGGTCACATTCAAAGCCATCCTGGGCCACGGGTTGGACAAGCTAGTTCTAAATGTTAGATAAAGAGGCTGTGCAAGTTAGTTATTATATTACCCATATTTGCATGGAATATTTGGAACTATTTTTAGTTTCGTTTTGAGATTCCCCAGGGTTGTGAGCAGCAGGGAAGGGAATGAGTCCGGTCCCTGGGCTCTATCAGGAAAGCCCAAGTGGAATTTTTTCCCAATTCAGCTTAAGGTATAGAAGATACCAGTGGGGACTTGATAAAATTTTGTGCACAGGGAGACAGAAGGTGAGGGGCATTTGTATTGATTTTCTTTGGAAATTGTTGCCTCTCCAAGATGATGATGATGATGATGATTTTACAATTAATTACTGGAACACTTTAGAAAAATGATTTTACCTATAGGATTCAGTGTCCTAATGGACAGAATCTAAGGTAAAACATAAGATATGTGTTGACTAAGTAAAACATTTGGGTAGTAAGGTACATTCATATGATTTCTTTGATGTTAAATAAAACACAGTAAAAAAAAACTTGAGAACATTTATCTTAAAACAACATAAAAGTACACCATATGCAGATCCTGGCAAAATTTATATGTAATAATGTTATGTAGATAATCTTATAATTTTGAAATATCATAACCAAACAAGTACTGTATGAATAAGATGCATAAATATAATAAAGTATTTTTATTTTCAAATTTGTCTAATGTTAAACATGCTAACCTAAATGTTAAAATATTAAATGTTTAATTTAATTGTATTAAATTGTTACATTTATGTCATAACATTATATATTTCAATTTGATAAATACCAATCTAGTTCCAACATACTATATATTTCATAATAAATTTCATTTTACTATTAAGTATTAATAATTCACATGGATAAGTTAAATTTCTCCTAACATTATCACTGTGTTTGAAAATACTTTAAGTTTCACAAGCGTTTTCCATAAAGTGAGGGTTACAGTAGGGAGTAGTTCTATTAGAACAACTAGTTAAGCTCAGTAATTCCCACTCCTTTTGAGGGCCCTCAGTATTATTAAGAAAGTAATTTACAAACTATAACATAGGAATCATTTTGAATGAAAATTTCTATATAAGTATGGTTTGAAGTAGAATCATGTTAGCCTCATTTAAAAATGAAGAGAGGCTGGACATGGTAGTTTATGCATGTAATCCCAAAGCTTTGGGAGGCCGAGGCGGGTGGATCACGTGAGCTCAGGAGTTCAAGACCATTCTGAGCAACATGTCAAAACTCCATCTATACAAAAATACAAAAATTAGCTGGGCGTGGTGGCGCATGCCTGTGGTCCCAGCCACTCAGGAGGCTGAGGCAGGAGAATTGCTTGAACCGGAGAGGCAGAAGTTGCAGTGAGCTGAGATCGTGCTACAGCACTCCGACCTGGGTGGAGAAGTCTGATTTTTTTGGTAAGGAGGTTGATTTTGATGAAACCAAATCAATCACTATTACCAAAGAGAAAAATCCTCTTTTCTTTTTTTTTTTTTTTGTTTTTGGTTTGGGACACAGCCTTGCTCTGTCACCTAGGCTGGAGGGCAGTGACAGGATCTCGGCTCACTACAACCTCCACCTCCCGGGCTCAAGCTATTCTCATGCCTCAGCCTCTCAAGAAGCTGGGATTACAGACACCTGTCAACATGCCTGGCTCATTTTTGTATTTTTAGTAGAGATGGGGTCGCCCTATATGTTGCCCAGGCTGGTCTCAAACTCCTGACCTCAAGTGATCCGCCTGTCTTGACCTTCCAAAGTGCTGGGATTACAGGCATCAGCCACCATGCCTGGCCTGAAAAAATCCTCTTTCTTCTGTAATTCATTATCATTTTATTTCAAAATGATAACTACACAAACTTCATAATTCTGTAGGATATAATATAGAACAAGAAGATCCTCTGAAATCCTTTTGGCCTCTTAGTATTGCTTAATAGAAATGTATACAAAGTTGAGTTAGGGGTGCTTTAATACTAAATCCTAACTTCTTTGGCAACTTGTAAAAATGTATTTAATTTAGAAATACATGATTATTCAAATTTCCTTTAAACAATAATCTACAATGCATTAAAAATTTGTATTTTGGCCATAACTTATAAATGCTACTTTAAATTACTTAAATTTAGCTTTTGCTTCTAAGATACTAGTTACAGAAACATAGAAAGTAAGTTTTTAAGTGACACAATATAATTTATCCTAAGTTTAGAGCATGGAAACAAAGTTTTTTAAACAATAAAGTTACCAAATTTAGTTCCAAATGATTTATTCTGCAATAAACAAAAACAGCTGTCAGTTAGAATACAGTATTTAATTACTTTAGTGACCAGGGTTGGGAATTTTTTATTGTCATCCTACTCTTACGGCAAATGAGAAAAAATGACAAGGTAAAGAAAAATTATCCAGATATGAGTCTCTGGCATGTTCCTCCTAACTCCTAACACATATATATTTTTGTTATTTAAATAGTTTAGTTAGTTCAAGACAGAGCTTAAGGTAATATCCTTCTAATCCCTTTTTCTTCAATTTTTAAGGAATATGCAAAATTCCTCAATGACATGAAGCTACAAATACATTAGGAATACTGTGTGTATGCATTACAGTTAGACTTTGTTTTAAAGATAATAAATTATAAAGTGAATTTCAATAAAGCTTACCCTATTGAGTGCAATGGAGATAATGTATTTCACTTTTTATGTCTCTAAACAAACCTTTGCTTTTTTGGGGCCAATATTAATATAATAGTTACACTCTTATAGACCGTTCATGCTTGAGAAGGTTTCCTACTACAGGAAAATATTTACAAGTGTAAAAATGTAAATATTCACATTTCATTGTCCTTGAAAGATCCTGATTTATAGAAAACTAAAAATGGCATACAGAACCTTACATAAAAGAAAACAGTAACAAAAAATGGAGATCAGAGTCTGCCAGGCTTAAAGGTTCTTTACAAAGAAATATTATATTAATAGTAAAATATAATGTAATCAAAAATACTTAAAAGTATCTGGGCATTAAACTTAAATAAGACACCCAAACCTAAATATCAACAAAAAGTAATCATATTAAAAATTTCGGCCATATTTTTAGTCTCCATAGTCTAGGAAATTAAATGCATGTACATGTATATGCTTAAGTATATCTGAGAAAGAAACTAGCCAATTGGAAGCAGTTATTTTAATCTCTCAATGGTCACATAAAAACAATTTTTTTTCTCTGAACAAGCAAAACTAAGTGGATTTAAAGTTGGCTGTATGACCAATTACAATGCAGAGTAATGTACAAATGATATTAGATACATTCTTATTGAATGATCATTCTGGGGTGATCATGGTATTCGAAATACATACTCCTTATATTTATACATAGTATTCAGTATTATACCCCTTAAAATCTGCATTTTAAAGTAAGAATCTCAAGTGAGTACATTTTATATATATCTCCATCCTATTGGTAAGAGCTTCAGCTTTTGACATAATAAGCAGAAAATGCCACTCACTCTTTTTTGAAGCAACCATTAATACAAGGCCAAGCCTTTGAGGAATTTAAGAAGAGTCAGATTTCATGTGTATCCATTTTTACTTTAAAAGTAAAAAGACGTGATAGGAAAATCTGACCTACTTTCCCCCTGTTCTGTTAGTTTTAAGCCTAGCTGGTACCCACCTATTAACCTATTTTCTATTTCAGGCAAATTTGCTTTCCATGAAAATGGTTTCAGAAACTTAAAAAAAAATCCTACATAGATCAAAAGCGCTTATTTCACAGTGTATCTTCAATGCCATTAAATGATGGCAGAGTTGTTTAATTTGACATATAAGTAATCAGAACACGAATTGATGGAAACATATTTGAGGAGACACCCACAAACCTATATGGAACACTTTCCTTATTTTTGGTAAATTTTCTTTAGGCCACAACATGAAACTGATCCTCGTGTGAATTAATGAAAGTCACTAACAAGCACCTTGTGTATATAAGACTTGGAGGGCAAGCTGGAATGAAAAAATAAAAATTTCTTAACAAACTACATTATATTGGCTGATAGAAACAAACTACTCTCTTTGGGTTGGAAAGACCATTCCAATAAAAATTTTAGTTTACTCCTTATCTAAGTGTGTCTGGAATTTTTCAAAACAAAATTCATCCTATACTATGGAAAGTTCTTTAACAGAGATTATAGTATACTACCAGAGAGAATTCTTCCTGTGTTGACAGTAGTCCCAACAAAGCAAAAGTAAAGAGATATATATATATATTTATATTTATGAGTTAAAACTCCCACTCATAGAATCACTATGTATCTGTTAAAAATGAGGATAACGGTATTCAATCATCTACTTCTACAGAGTTAAGTCAAAGTCCTGGTGTTAGCATCTCTTCATACTTTATATAATATATGGAGACTCTGTACTTATCAAAATGAAATAGACTAAAAGCTGTTATTTATAGCACTTGAGATGAAAAAAAGTAAAGGTTGCAAGGGAACAAAGAAAACGTAAGAGATTATGTTGTGAAAATGAAGCAAACACTACAGCTCATGTTTAGTTCATTTTTATACCACACAGAGGCTGAGGTGCTTAAATTGTTTTACAAATTAATGTCATTTTTGAAGTTAGAAAATAGAACACTTTACTAAATAGAATAATATGGTATTATTTATATATATATAAATCATCTACATAATAATGTAATATATAATATAACATTGCTTACATGTTCATTCCAGGCATTCCAGGGCCACCTAAAGCATTCAGTGGGGGTCTCATTGCACCTCCATAGTTCTGTAATGATAACCAAGGGTCAGACTACCACAAAACAAAAAAACAAAACCAAAGAGGAGGGGGGAAAGAAAGGAGAGCACGTTAATGATTTCCCTACATAACTCCAATTGGATAAGGCCTGTGTAATTCATTCTCTGAGGGGTCCACTCTTGTATTTTTGCTTGTATTTTAGCAATTACTTTGGTCTATGTCTTTTAAAAATCATGTGAATATGTATGACCACTGGAGCATGTTAAATGATTAAGGTATAGTTGCAATTATATTTCGATATATTTTATTAATATCCTAAGATATGTACAATAGTAAACATTTTCAAATGAAAAATATCATAAATTCAAAATTCAATTTTGAAAGAAAAGATTTATTCAGTGTTTGAAATTGTCAGACCCAGAACAATGACATAAAGTCTGAAAACAAAACAAAACAGGTGAACCCAACACAAAAGAGTTAAATGCAAACTTCTATTCACAAAATAACATGTCCAACACAGAAATGCATTAATATACAAATACACAAAAATGTATAAAACCTAATGTACACTCAAAATATGTATGCATGAATTATATGACTCAATCAGCTTCTGTTAATATCTATCATGTGTATTCAACAGATAAAAACATTTTAATGTTTTAACATGTACATCTTATTAGATTAGTTTAGTTGCCATAGGGACAAAAAGGTTAATTTTATCATTATTATCTTAATGTATTTTGACATTATCAACAACTTTCACACTTGGCTTTCTGATACCAATATTCCTCCAACTCTTCTGAGTACTCTTTTTCAATTTCCTTTGCTAGCTCTTTTAATTTTGCTAACCCTTTAAATGTTGCTTTTCTCCAAGTTCTAGCTATAGCATTCTTTTCAATAAAACACATATATGAGTAATCTTATCTGCCACCATTTGTTCAACAACTACTTATATGTTAGGAATCTCAAATCTTTATATCTGATCATGCTGTCTTTCCTAAGCTCCCAGATAACTCATACATTGAACTTCATAGGATTTGTTTCCAACTGGATACCATCTTACATCATATCTAAAAGTAAACTCAACATTATCTTCTCATGACTGAGTTCTTTGTACTGCCTTCCTCAGTCACTTCTGTGCTATCACCTTCCACACAATAGCCCAAGCTAAGAATTTCCAGGAGCTCCTTGATGTTTCTTCCTTTTCTTTCAAATTCCCATATCTAGTCAGTTACCAAAGTCCATTGATTCTATCTATGAAATAGCTCTTGAAATAGTTCTCTCCTCGTTACTAATCTTTGTCACTTACTGAGACTACTGCACTGTCTTAATTGGTCTCTCTGATTTAGTCTCTCCTGGTCCCAATCTATTCTCCAAACTGCCTCTAGAGCTATCTTTCTAAAACTCAGTCTTCTTCATGTCACTTAGAAGCTATGATGACCCACACTACCTGTCAAATAAATTTAAACTTCTCAGCATGGCTCTATGAGGTTATTCGAGGCTCAGCCCCAGCCTATCTTTCCTGTTCTCATTTTCTATAATTTTCACCTCTATTCCCTCCTCCCAACCATACCCTCCAGCCTACTGGATTTAAGTTCAGAAACACATAATAGACTTTTATACTCATGTTAACTCATCTTCCCTGGCCTTTAAGTAGTAGGTGCTCAGATGATAAGGAAATAAATCAAAGAGAGCAGGTCTATTGACTCCAGAGTGTAAGCCTCAATTGATAAATGACATGACCTAGTTACATGCTATTCTCATTGTTTATTTACTTTTACTTTAAGGAAATCTTATTTAAATATCCAAATTTGTGAGCTATGGGACAACAGAATGATTTCTGTTCACACTTGAGACACTGGTTAAAAGGATAGCTATTTCCCCTAACTTCTGGATCAGGCATGGTGGTGGCAGCAGCAGCACAAGCAAGGGGTCTCTGAGATAAAGGTTAGTCATTGGAAACAAAATCTGAATGGTAAAATATAATAGAATAGAAATGCTTCACAAGGAAAGTCTCCCCTCTTTTTTTGGTCTTAGAAGATCTCTGTTTTATTTCCCCTCATTTTTTATCTTAGAAGATCTCCGTTTTATTCTATCAAGGAAAACGTTAATTTTCCTTATAGCTCTGGACACAGGTAGACAATGGTTTGAATCTCTATTGCCACTGCCCCATTTCCTCTGCATCTCTCTCTCTATGTGTATGATCTTGGACAAATGATTCTCCCAATCCTTATTTGTAAAGTGATAATATTATCTCCCTTATAGGCTTGTTGGAAAATAAAATGAAATATAAAGCACCTGTCATAGTACTTAGTGAATTAAAAGCACGGTATTTGGTGCTCAAAAACTGTAACTGCTAATTCTTTTTTTTTCTTTTACCACTGTTAATAGGAAACCAGCTTAAATGAGTCCTCTTTTCACTAGCTTCCATAGCCGTCAACTCTAACAGAATTACTTGCCTTTTTATGTAATGGCTCCACAAAAAGTACGTATATTTATTATCTAGACTTTCCCCATTATGTAACGGTTTTTCTTTGTGTATCTACACTTCCTGCTAAACAATAAGTACCTTGAAGGCAGCATATCTAAGTTACTCATCTTTGTATACCCAGTGTTCAAGTATGGTGCCTGGCACACAGTAGGCCTTCCATGAACGATGAGCTAGTTGAACTGAATTGTCCCAGTAAATGAGTAAAAATTTTTCAATATATGCTTGATAGATTTGCAAAATATTTTCATTTAGTGAATAATCTAAAGCAAAAAGAAAGAAAAGAAAGAATAACAACTTGCTTTCCAAGTGCTATCAACAAAGGCAGAATGGGAAGACCTAATTTAGAATCACTGAATTTTAAAGCTGATGGCAACTATACAATTCCATCTGGTCTAATCTCTCTCCCACTGCAACGTTCCTGACAAAATGGCTATTCAGATTCTGCTTGGAAAGTTTACGAAGTCTTTCCATGGTTGGGCAATTTAATTTCTAGAAAGTTCTTCCCTGTACTGAGCTAAATTCTACTGCCCATCATAGATCTGAAAATATAGAATCAGTTTACTCTCTCCTTACCTGAGAGCCTATCATACATATATTGCCACCTCACCATTTTTCCACTCCAAGTATCTTATTTGGAAATCATATGTTCCTACTTGTATATAACTTCTTTATCCTTCAGATTTCTAGAGAAAGTAAAACTAGTTGGGTAGTTTTGGTTAATCACACGGCACTTACTGCCCTTAAGAACATAGGTTAGCTAAGTACATCTTATTACAAAACCAAGTAGAAAACTGGTTTCATATATGACATTAGAAAATATACTTTTTTGATTAAATAGGTAGTTTTGTTTTTTTATTGAAAGGATACTAATATATTTTCACTTTAAAAATAATGTTGCACCACTGTATTTAGATTTAAAACAGATTAAGGGGTAGGGAAAAGTATGCCTAGATTTGGAGCAAACCTTTATTTCTTCATATATGCAATAAGTATTAATCATATGTTAACTATATTCTGTGTATGCACTTTGCTCAAATCAACATAATCTAAGAATAATTAGATTTACATGTTTCTTTGTTTTAGGAATTCAGTTGTTCTGATAGATAACTACTGTCCCCCTGTATCACACTGATCTTAAGCTCAAAAAGTTATGGAAGTAATATCTATGATAAAAAAGAAATGTGTATTTTGTTTGTGCATAAATCTAGAGACAATATTTCAGAGACTTTTTCTACAACTAAAAATAAGGCAGATATCTTCTGCTCTTGGACAGCATCTGTATGATTAAATGTCTGTTATGAGAGTTGTTTTTCCATTATCTCTCAAGAAACACAGCTAACCATTATTACAAATTTCACAGTTTATAATGTATATGTTTACATGTTTTATATACCAGGTCTTATGAAATAAATACGTCATAAGATTCTCCTGATTCCAAACTATTTTACCTGACCCTTTTTTATTGTACCATCATATAAATATGACTCCTGCTTTCACTTAAACATGAAAAGTATGTATAAATAACTTCCTTTAATCCTTATATTTTTTGTACTGTGATTTAAAAAAGTTACTGTAGGCATTTCTTATTTCTGAGGTAAATTCATACCAGAACACTTGATTTCCATCATATTATATAGAAATAGTAAGAACACTGCCAATCCAAATGAAATAAACCACTCTTTCTGGTTTTAAAAATCCAAAAAATTGTCATCAATAAGAGCTTACCAGAAATAGAAACTTTCTTATTTTCTATTGTAATTTACTGTGCTGTAAATACTGTAAAACTGATTTTTAAATCAGACTCTAGTTTTTGAAGTATTAAAACCTAATACTAATAATAGAGGTATGATAACAATTTAAAGAGCAGCTAGCTGAAAAATAAGTGAATAAAGAATAGTAACAAAATTATAGGCATGAAGTTTTTGTGTATATTTAAATGTATTTATTAAGAAAATCTTTTGGAAAAAAATCCTTTAACAGCCAGATTTGTTGGCTTAGTTTATTAAAGACTAAAAGTATACTTAGCCAATAAAATGCCTATGGAACTTATAAATTCTTATTATTAATAGCTTAATGATGATTGGTTAACATGTATCATCATTCCTAATATGAATAGAAATAGGTAAGAATAATTAAAATATCTAAATGAGAGTTTCATTAGCTCTTAAGAAAATCCATTGAAAATAACTGAGCCTAAATAAAAGAAATTGGTTTCTTCTGGCTTTGAGGCTGCCACATATATTTATGTGACAACATTTGTTCCTCTTTCCTTGGAACTATATTTATATAGTGGGGTTTTTTCATATAATATGGCATCTCCAAAAAGTCTGGCTAAATGAACCCCATGTTTCAATATAGTTAATATACATAATTTTATGTTGTTAGAAACAATACATATATACAATACGAACACATAATACAACATGTACTATTGTATGTAGTTCTGAGTCACATTATCTGGGTGTTGAGTTCTCAATTTTTTTAGTCTGTTGGGAGCACAGCAAAACATCAGCTTAACTTTTAAAAAATAGATATACAAAACAAGCTCCAAAGTACTGCTCATAATGCTGTTTCTTGGAAAGGAAAAATGAGTAAGTTCATTCTTTTAACCAGCTTTATGACATGTTAATCTCTGACCCACAAGGTAGAAATTTAAAATTCTGGATTTTAAATTAGTTTCTTTGAAAAATGACATTATAAAATTAATTTCTACCCCAAGCAATTTTCCTGAGAGAGACAAAAGGATGTTTTAGCTAAAATGCATGATATCTGGGAACAGCATGCTTAAAATGTCACCAACAGCTAGAACAGGTTCAACCTCAGTGTATACTTCTGGGAAATTTTATAGAGAAGTCATCTAACATCTGATATATACTGATAGTATTATGCTTGTTCAGTAAGACCCATTTTAATGTTTATTTCTAAGTGATTTTCTGCTGTTTTCCCATTCTATAATGAAATGGTTGTACAGAATAAATTGTCAATGACAATCTTTAGGATTTATGGAAATATATTTTATACTTACTCTTTAATATTTTCAATCAACTGGGTTTTATTTATTTATGTATTATTTTTATTATTATTATTTTGAGATGGAGTTTTTGCTATTGTTCCCCAGGCTGGAGTGCAATGGCGCAATCTCTGCTGACTACAAACTCCGCCTCCCAGGTTTAAGCGATTCTCCTGTCTCAGCCTCCCGAGTAGCTGGGATTACAGTCACCTGCCACCTCGCCTGGCTTACTTTTTGTATTTTTAGTAGAGACGGGGTTTCACCATGTTGGCCAGGCTGGTCTCAAACTCCTGACCTCAAGTGATCCGCCTGCCTCGGCCTCCCAAAGTGCTGGGATTATAGGCGTGAGCCACTGCACCCAGACAACTGGTTTTTATTTAACTTGACCATCTCCCCAGCATAACTAAGAAAAGGGTAACAGTTACCTTTTGAATAGTAATTATTATAATGTATTTCCATACAGTGTATTTTCTCAAATAAATTAAAGGCTTAAATGATAGCACGCTGTTAAAGTATGGTTTGCTGTTATATCGATTTGGCATGTCACAAATGTTATGTCCTCATGAGTCTAACAACTACGTTATATGAAGCCTATAATGCATATTCTCATAGCCAGCAAATAACATAGTTTGTTTACATATATGAAGGAGCAAGAAGCTCAGCATCTAGGTTTCTGCACTAATTTTTTTTTTCAGTGTTCAGTTTTATTATTTATTTATTTATTTTACTTTAAGTTTCGGGATACAAGTGCAGAATGTGTAGGTTTGTTACATAGGTATATGTACACCATGGTAGTTTGCTGCACCTATTAACCTGTCATCTAGGTTTTAAGCCCTGCATGCATCAGTGATTTGTCCTAATGCACTCCCTCCCCTTGCTTTCCACCCTCCTGACTGGCCCTGGTGTGTGTTGTTCCCCTCCCTGTGTCCATGTGTTCTCATTGTGAGAACATGCAGTGCTTGGTTTCCTGTTTCTGTTTTAGTTTGCTGAGGATGATGGCTTCCAGCTTCATCCATGTCCCTGCAAAGGACATAATCGCATTCCTTTTTATGGTTGCATGGTATTCCATGGTATACATGTACCACATTTTCTTTACCCAGTCTATCATTGATGGGCATTTGGGTTGGTTCCATGTCTTTGCTATTGTAAATATGCACTGATTATTTACCTGTGGTCCTAAGGGCACCATTCCTCTTGGAGGAGTCATTCTCTGCATTGGCCCACCCATATTTGGATGTCCTAAAAAAAGTATGAAGATATTAGCCAAGTAATGAGCATGACTACTAAACCACAGGCTAGCGGCTTCCTCCCTCCTGGGTGTTATTGTCTCATTTACCAAGTGTCTGAGTACTGACACCATCTTACCTTGCCTTCCAGACCACTTTTCCACCTCTTACCACTACCTACCCACACTCTCTATTAATGTCTTCACTGAAATTTTCTCCCTATTCTGTGGTGAATTAATTCTCTAACACCATTTGCTCCTCTTTCCATGGAACAGTACGATAGAGCATTACATATCTGTGGTTCCTAAGTATCTCTGGAAGGATTTGATTATTGAGATTGTTAAACTAATCAAGCCCCTTGCTGCTTAGCACCTTCGTTCCTTCTGCTCATCTTTTAGATGGGCTAAAGCCTGTATCTGAAAAAGGCAAAAGAAATAATAAGGGATATTATCACTTAGCTTCCTATTTGTTAGATGTTATATAAAAGGTTTTAGAATTATTAATTAAAATATGGATTTTGGGATCTTCACGTATTCTTTTTCTTATGTTATCACTACCCTCACTATCATGCATAATTAAGTGAGCTGGAAATATAAATCATTTGGCCATGTTACCTAGAAAAACGCAACTGGTATAACTATAGGAGATTTACTTATACAAATACAATTTTCCTTAAGAGATAAAAGAATTTCCTCTATGGTTCTGCACATCAATTTCCCTTTTACTTTAGAGTAGTCACCTTGTTGTCGAGTTGGATCCATTCCACTGGGGAGTAATGGCTGGCTTCCTGGGACACCTCCAAGCGCCTAGCAATTTATTAAGAAAAATAAAGAGCAATATTGTAAGTATTTATAAAATAAGTGCTTTAACAATTTCCTTTTAAATGCTTATATGATAATTGCAAGAATGCATTTGAGCATTTCTCAATATTTCTTATATTTCACATTCATTTATGAGTTTTGCAGGTTTATGTACCTTAAATAAGTTCTTAATTCTAAAAAGATTCTACTTTGTCCAATTTTGCGACAAATAAAATAAGTATTTTGAGGGAGTAAAAATCTATGCAAAAACTGTCCTATTTCTTGTTGAGAAGTATTATGCCTTTTCCAAAAATTAATTTACTAAGAATACTGAAATAACTAAATTTTCCTTCTTACATGTAAATTCCCTATTTCTACAGAATATCTTAGTCACTTGAGATTACATAGCAGCAAGACAAAAATGCAAAGGGACCATTGAAAATTGTTTTGTAGTCACATTTTCCCTAAGAAATTATTTATTGAAATAATACTTAAAATAAAAATAAATTAAGCAATTTGGGTATATGGAAAAAGGAAAGTAGAACTGACAAAGGTAGATATGAACTTAACAGGGTTTGTTTCCTGGAATATACACTGAACCATAAGTTTCTAACAGTTGTCTCAGCAGCACTTAAAGCTGGATTAAGGTATAAATGATTTAAACCTACTGATCTTAAGTATATAAGCATACACATATATGAAAAATCCTGACAACTGGTGAGAATTTCCATAAAAATTCACTAATTTAACTTAAAGCATGAAAGTTCTATCTAATTAGTTAACATATTTGGCTATTTCAAAAGAAATTTAACACTAAATAATTTACATGGCCAGATCAGAACTGTTTCCTAACTTGTTATCACTTGGGATGAAGTAGATAGCTTCCATTTCCCAAGCCATTTGGGTAATTTTTCAAAATTTTTGTTATAAGCACACCAAATACATATTTCTTGAGATCCTACTACATTGTCTGTTCCCGGATTACCTCTCCAGCCTAATTTCTTGCCACTACCCCACTCACGTTCTAACTTCCAGCCATACCAAACTTCTTTCAGTTTTTTTTTCCTATTCACGCATTCAGTCAACAATGTTTAAATGCCAACCACTAAAAACAAGACAAAATAAAAACTAAACTGAAAAAAATCTGTCCTCTCAGGAAGCTTACAGACCCTTAAGTAGTTATTGTTGACATTGTTTAGATCTCAGTTTAGGGATCACTTCCTAACAAAATTATTCCCTGTAGCCTCAATCTGACATAAGTCCTCCTTCCATTTGTGTGTGTGTATATATACATACGCAAGTTACATTGAACAAATACATACGCTGATTGAATAATTGTGTGTGTATACACATACATACAAAGAAATAATCCCAGATTGTGTGTGTATATATGTGTGTGTATACATATGCGTGTGTGCATGCATGTGTAATTTCACATGTATAATTTCAAACTTCCAGAAACTGCACAAAGAATTTCCAAATACCTTGACTCAGATTGCCAACTGTTAACATTTTTTACTGTATTTGCCTTATCAGCCTTTTTCCCTTTCTTTCTCTCTATAAATATATACCTATTATCATAAATCTTTTTCAGAACTACTTAAGAGCAAGCTGAAGACATGATACCTCATTACCCCTAAATACTGCAAAGTATAGTTCCCCCAAGAAGAATATTTCCTACATAACCACCATACAGCCTTTTAAGTCAGGAAATCAACATTGATAGCAACACTACGCTCCAAGTCCAAGACCTCATTTAATATTGCCATTTGTCTCAATAATATTTCTTTATTCTTTCTGGTACCAGAACATCATGGAAGACATGTTACATTTAGTTGTCCTGTCTCTTCATGTTCTTCTAAGCAGGAATAATTCCTATTGTTGCTATCTATGTCTGTTCTATCCCTACCTATCATGTCCTCGACTATTTTAAAGAGAACAGGCCTTAAATTCTATAGCACGGTGTCTGATGTTTCTTTATGATCTAGACTCAAGTCGTATTTTCTTAGCAGGAATACCAGAGAAATGATGCTATGCCTTTCTCAGTGTATCACATCAGAGGGCAAATGATGTTGATCTATCCCACTACTGGTGATGGTAACCTTGATCATCTGAATGTGTTGTTGTCTGCACATTTCTACACAGTAATTGATTACTTTTAGTATAAGAGCTATTCTGAGATTGTCAATATTCCATTCCTCATCAATCATTTATCAACCCATCAGCTGTAGCCTCCACTAACAACTAACCACTATGATAGTTGTCAAATAGAGATATTCCATGTCCATCATTCTTTTTATATTTATTAGTTGGTGTTTCGCTATAAGGAAAAGCTTATTTATTCACTTTACTCAGTCATAGATTTCTGTATTGTTCAGTGGGTTGTAATCCTATTACTATCATCATTTATTTCAACAGTCAAATTATCTCAGATTTGGCGAGTGAGAAGTCTTTCAGGTGTGTGTGTGTGTGCGGTGTGTGTGTTATAACATACCCACATCAATTTTTGAGCTTTCCTTAATTTATGGCATGAGATGTTCCAGGTTCACCTCATACTTCTTCTGACCTAGCCTTGGAATCAGCCCTTTCCCCAAAAGGCCCTAATTCCTTTTAGTGGAGGACAGCCTTTAGGCATAAAGATCTTGCATCTCAGGGTGTTCTTGTTACTTGGGTGCATCATTTTTAGGCTCTCTCAGTAAACACCGAGCTTGAAAATCTGTGCAGGTGTATACGTACATGCATATATGCACACACACGCACCTGTGACTAATTCTATATTTGTGTGTGTATAGCATATACATCTACCATAAATGCATACTTTCCAACATCAATTCAACAACTCCAATCTGATACTTCAGGATTATTTTTAGCCTTCTTCCTTTCTAGGTTTGTAGATATTTTCTTCTTCAATAGTGGGAAACCTGGTCTATGTTAATTATTTATTACCCCTCAATACAATTACTTATTTATTCAATCAGTGTATTTATTTGTTGAATATAACCAGTCTCCCAACTACACAGGCCACTTCATCTTGCCATCTCTGCATGGCTACCCCCCGCCCTATCCCCCACACCTGCCATGTCCTGGCAATGCAGAGAAGGTAAGGACTTTTTACGTGTTTTTATAAGATCATATACTTCACTTTCATAGAACTTAAATACTATCATTACTTGTTTTCTTCTCTGTATCTCCAGACTGTAAACTCCGCAAAAGTAGGGATCCTATCTGTGCCTACTGTCACAGAATAATAAATGTATATTGAGGGAAAGGGAAAAGGAATAGGGTTTAGACTGACAATTTTAGGAATCATTAATGATAAAGTCGTAAGAATGAAACAGAGTTCAAAGAATAAGAAGTAAGAAGATAAAAGATTTAATTCTTTGAAAATACCAAGAAGAAGTAAAAAAAGAAACTGAAATTGAATAGGCATGAAATTAGCAACGAGACTAAGACCAACATCTCAGAATGCCCCAGGAGAGTTTCAAGAAGGAAAAAGTAGCCAACACTGTCAAAAGTTATAAATAAATGATGTAGGAGGAGGACTAAAAATGTATGACTAATCGATATTATATTCAATTGTGAACCTAAAGTTCTTGCTTTCTAAAAAAATTAATTTTTTTTTTTTTTACTTTTTAGAGGAAAGGTCTCCCTCAGCTGCCCAGGCTGCAGTGCAGTGGTGTGATCATAGGTCACTGCAGCCACAAATTCCTGGGCTCAAGCTATCCTCTGCTGCAGCCTCCCGAGCAGCTGGAGCTACAGATGCATGCCCCCACACCCGCCTAATTTTTTATTTTTATTTATTTATTTATTTATTTTTTCCGAGACAGAGTCTTGCTCTGTCACCCAGGCTGGAGTGCAGTGGTGCAATCTCGGCTCACTGCAACTTCCACCTGCCAGGTTCAAGCGATTCTCTTGCCTCAGCCTTCCAAATAGCTGGGATTACAGGCGCCCACCACTGCGCCCAGATAATTTTGTATTTTTAGTAGAGACGGGGTTTCACCATGTTGGCCAGGCTGGTCTCAAACTCTTGACCTCATGATCAGCCCGTCTCAGCCTCCCAAAGTGTTGGGATTATAGGCGTGAGCCACCGCACCCGGCCTATTTTTATTTTTTTATGCAGATGGGGTCTCACTATGTTGCTCAGGCTGGTCTTGAAGAACTCCTAGCCTCAAGCGATCCTCCTGCCTTGGCCTCCCAAAGCTCTGGGATTATATGTATAAACCACCATGTCTGGCCAGATTCTTGCTTTTTCTTAAGTCTCCAAATGGTTAGAGTTATACACTCTGAACTTTGACACTTCTGTCTCATTATAGACAATAATGATTTATCACTGGCGGCAACCATCTTCTTCAAAACTTTACTGTTTCTAGCTTATCTTGGAATATCAGAACAATTGACCACCCTTTCTTGTTTCTGTTCATCACTTAAAAATATGACATAATCTTACAGAAGTCTTAACCAATATCAAATTGGTTTTCAAAATGAGTGTTTTAATCTAAATTTAACTCTTTACTCATCACTGTTTGTCTTTTAGAATAAGTCAAATCTGAAACTTTTAAAACATTTTTATCAGCCTTGGGATGACCGGATAGTAGCTTTGTGCATCAACAGTGTTGTAATCACTGCATTCTTTAAACCTTTAATATCAGAAAAATGTATACATCTGTGACATCTTATTTCTATATTTATGACATTAAAGGTATTCCACTTGGATTTGTTTAGTCACAAATTTTGGCATGCATTCTTTGTTCTTGTTTTTGTTTTTGAGACAGTGTCTCACTCTGTCGCCCAGGCTGGAGTGCAGTGGTGTGATCTTCACTCGCTTCAACCTGCACCTCCCAGGTTCAAGTGATTCTCCTGCCTCAGCCTCCTTAGTAGCTGGGATTCTAGGCGTCCACTACCTCGCCCGGCTAATTTGTGTATTTTTAGTAGAGATAGTGTTTCACCATTTTGGACCAGGCTGGTCTTGAGCTCCTGACCTCAAGTGATCCACCCACCTCAGGCCCCCGCCCAAAATGCTGGGATTACAGGTGTGAGCCACTGTGCCCAGCTGCATTCTTTGTTTTATAAAAGATCTACACACAGGAAAACAATAACACTAATGAGGAGGGTACTTAATAAAAACAAACAAAATATACATGGTAATATACACTTGTAAGCCAGTGCATTTGCGCCAGGAATTGTGCTAAGTCCTTTGGTATTTCTTTCAATGTTTATAACAATCTTATAAAGTTATTATGCATCCTTTTTAATGATAAAAAACCAAGGTTTAATATGTCACTAATTTGTTAATTTGTCCACGGTTATGCTATTTTTAAAAAGGTTTTATTGATGCATGATTTACATACCACAAAATTTGCCCATTTTCTAATGTTAGAACATTGCCCACCTACAGTCATTTCCCATTCCCCATGACCAGTACCCTTCACCAGCACTAGGCATTCACTAATTTTCACTAATTTCACCATTTTCTGTCTTCCATGGTTATACTATTCACAAGTAGCAGTGTCAGGGCTCGAGATTGGATTAACATATTGCAAAAGTTCTGAAAGATGTGCCTTAAATCCTAGGATTTAAAATAAATGAAATAATATAAAAATTTATTAAAACAAATAATTAAATGTGGGAACTGCCTGCTTCATAAAAGAATTATTTAGTTCAAAAGAATTTATCGTAACTTCAATGGCAAGACCCTCTAGGCACTTATGAACTGATGTACAGGCACACCTCAGAGATATTGCTGGTTTAGCTCAAGACCACTGCAATGAAAGTGAATATCACATTAAGTGAGTCATATGAATTTTTTTATTTCCGAGTGAATGTTTTGTTTACACTATACTGTAGTCTATTAAGTGTACAATAGCATTATGTCTAAAAACACAATGTATATACCTGAATTTAAAATTATTTTATTGGTAAAAAATGCTAATAATCATCTGAGGCTTCAGTTAGCTGTAATCTTTTGGCCTGTAGAAGTCTTGATGGCTGCTGACTGATAAGGGAGGTGTTTGCTGAAGGCTGGGATGGCTATGGCAATTTCTTATAGAGACAGGGTTTTACCATGTTGTCCAGGCTGGTCTCAAACTTCTGAACTCAAGCAATCCACCTGCCTTGGCCTCCCAAAGTGTTGGGATTACAAGTGTGAGCCACTGTGCCCAGCCAGCTGTGGCAATTTCTTATAATAGATAACAATGTTTATTGCATTGATTTCTCTGTAGCATGTGATGCTGTTTGATGCCACGGTAGAACTTCTTTCAAAATTGGAGGCAATACTCTCAAACCTTGAAGCTGTTTTGTAAACTAAGTTTATGTAAAATTCTAAATCCTTTGTTGTCATTTCAGCAGTGTTCATAGCATCCTTACCAGGAAAGAGTAGATTCCATATCAACAAACCATTTTTATTGCTCATCCATGAGAAGTAACTCCTTATCTGTTAAAGTTTTATTATGAGAATGTGGCAATTCAGTCACATCTTCAGGCTCCACTTCTGATTCTAGTTCTCCCTCTGTTTTCACCACATCTGTAGTGACTTCCTTCACTCAGGTCTTGAACCTCTCAGAGTCATCCACAAGGGTTTGAATCAGCTTCTTCCAAACTCCCGTTAATGCTGATATTTTGACCTCTTTCCATGAATCACAAACAGACTTAATGGTATTTAGAATGGTGAATTATTTCCAGAAGGTTTTCAATGTACTTTCCCCAGATTCATCAAAGAAATCACTACGGATGGCAACTACAGCTTTATGGAATATATTTCTTAAATAATAAGAACTGGATGGGTGCAGTGGCTCATGCCTGTAATCCCAACATTTTGGGAGACCGAGGCGGGTGGATCACCTGAAGTCAGGAGTTCAAGATGAGCCTGGCCAACACGACGAAACCCTGTCTTTACTAAAAATACAAAAATTAGCTGGGCGTGATGGTGGGCGCTTGTAATCCCAGCTACCGGGGAGGCTAAGGCAGAAGAATCGCTTGAACCTGGGAGGTGGAGGTTGCAGTGAGCCTAGATTGCGCCACTGCATGCCAGCCTGAGTGACCAGAGCAAAACTAAATCTCAAAAAAAAAAAAAAACTGAAAGTAAAATTACTCCTTGATTCGTAGGCTGCAGAATGGATGCTATGTTACCTTATACCGGAGAACTCTGATGCAGTTGTCCAAGATTAATGAAAACAACATTAATGAAAACAAAATTAATCTTGGACAACTGCATCAGAGCTCTTGGGTGTAAGATGTGTTGTCAAGGAGCAGTAAAAAAGAAAGGAATCTTTTTCTCTGAGTAGTAGGTCTCAACACTGGGCTTAAAATAGTAAATCATGCTGTAAAACAGATGCACTATCATTCAGGCTTTGTTGTTCCATTTATAAAGGACAGGCAGAGTAGATTTAGTATAAATTTTTTTTTTGAGACAGGGTCTCACTCTGTTGCCCAGGCTGGGGTGCAGTGGTGCGATCTTGGCTCACTGCAACCTCTGCCTCCTGAGTTCAAGCAATTCTCCCACCTCAGTCTCCTGAGTAGCTGGGACTACAGGTGTGTGCAACCAAGCCCAGCTAATCTTCTGTACTTTTTGGTAGAGATGGGGTTTCACCATGTTGGCCAGGCTGGTCTTGAACTCTTGATCTCAAGTTATCCATGTGCCTCAGCCTCCCAGAGTGCTGGGATTACGAGTGTGAGCCACTGCACCTGGCCAGATTTAGTAAGTTTTAAGGGACCAAGGATTTTTCAGAATGGTACATGAGCACTGGCTTCAACTTAAAGTTAGCAGTTGTATTACCCCCTAATAAGAGAATCAGCCTGTCCTTTAAAGCCCTAAAGGAAGGCATTGACTGAGTATGGCTATGAAAGTTCTAGATGGCATCTTCTTCCAACAGTTTAGTATAGTCATCTTCCTCAATTATCTTAGCTAGATTTTCTGGGTTACTTTCTGCAGTAGAATCATCAGCACTTGCAGCTTCACCTTGCACATACATGTTCTGGAGACAACTTCTTCCCTAAACTTCATGAACAAATCTCAGCCTGCCTGCTTCAGGCTTTTCTTCTGTAGCTTTCTCAGCTCTCTCAGTCTTCACAGAACGGAAGAGACTAAAGACCTTACTCTGGGTTAGGATTTGGCTTAAGGGAATATTGTGGCTGGTTTTATCTTCTATTCAGACCATAAAAACTTTCTTCTCTCAGCAATAAGGTTGTTTTGCTTTCTTATTTCTGTGTTCACTGGAGTAGCACTTTCCATTCTTTCAAGAACTTTTCCTTTGCATTCCTAACATGGCTGTTTGGCACAAGAGGCCTAGTTTTTGGCTTATCTTGGCTTTTGACTGCCTTCCTCACTAAATGTAATCATTTTTAGCTTCTGATTGAAAGTGAGCGATGTGCGACTCTTCTTTTCACTTCAACACTTAGAGGCCATTTTAGGGTTATCAGTTGGCCTGATTTCAATACTGTTGTGTCTCAGGGAATAGGGAAGTCAAGGAGAGGAATAGCGATCAGGGAGTGGTTGGTCGGTGGAGCACTCAGAACATATAGAATTATGAATTAAGTTCACTGTCTTGTATGGGCATGGTTTGTGGCACCCCAAAACAATCACAGTAGTCACATCAAAATCAGTGATCACTGTTAAGAGATATAATGAAAAAATTTTAATATTATGAGAATTACCAAAATGTGACACAGAGACACAAAGTGAGCACATGTTGTTGGCTAAATGGCACTTACTGACTTGCTCAATGGAGGGGTGCCATAAAACTTAATTTGTAAAAAATGTGAAGCGTATCTGTGAAGCATAGTAAAATGAGGTATGCCTGTGTATCTCCTTGACTACCATTATATAGTTTACTCATGGAGACTAAATGCTCACTGATGATGAAAAAATGGTGAATTTCTCAAAGCTTTAAGATTTAATTTAGTAACAATTTTGATGTAACAAATTCTTTAGGGGCCCGTGATGATATAAAATGGAGGAGAATCATTTAATCAATAAATATCAGAACTAGAGAGACTTTAGAAATACCCACATCCACTCCTATTTTACAGGTAAGAAAACCAAAACCCAGAAAGTCTAAGCTACTTGTTCAAAGTTATACATTGCTGACTTTTTGAACCTAAGATGCTGGACGCATTTAGGTCCTTTCAACATCACTGTCATTTTATTCCTCTAAAACAACAATATTAACACAAAAGATATTAAATTTAGTGTAGGCACATGTTTGTCTCTATAACACAACTCACCATTTGACATATATATATATGTATATATATACACACACACTTATACTTTTCTTTTTTCTATATTTCAACAACTGCAACTGTGCTGTTCAAATTAATAGCCTTTACCACATGCAGCTATTTAAATTTAATTAAAATTAATTTAATTAAAAATTTAGTTCTTCACTCACACTAGTCCTATCTCAAGTGCTCAAAGTACTAAAACTACTGCATATGATAAATGCAGGTATAAAATATTTCCATCATCCCAGAAAGTTCTATTGGGCAGTGCTGCATTAGAATGTCAGTTCCACAAGAGAGATTTTCATTAGTTTGTTCATCAGTGTATCTCCCACATCTAGAATGGTACCTGGGACACAGTAAACCTCCACAAGTATCTGTTGAATGATTCAATATTTTAGAGAGTGATTTTGGATAGCCCTGTGAAGTTTCTATCCAAATACATGGCAATGTATTCTATGTATTTAGACTTACCCAAAAAGGGTATATCTATGATGAAATGACTATAAGATAATGAGGTATGTTTTGGCAAAAGAAGTGAACATTGTATCAAAAGCCTCCATAAAACTATAATTTAATTGTATCATAAAACCTCCATAAAGCTGTAACTTAAATTGGGTAAGACTGAATAGGATTCACTATGCAAAATTTTCCTGGTTTGAGAAGGATAAGAATAAATTTGTTAATTTTCTTTCCCTACAAAGGTAGAACATAATTAGAAAAAGATATATATCCCAGGATAAACTAAAAATTCAAAGTTATAAGAAAAGAATATATTTTAATCTTGCCTTGTTGGATTTGAAATAATAATTTAAATATATTAGTGTAATTATCATTAAAAACAAAAAATAAGGAGCTCCCAATGATAGAAAGGGGTATTCTAAACTGGCCAAAGAGGCTATTTTATGCTTTTAATCATTAATCACTAACATATTGAACAGGTACAACATTTTATCGTCTCAATAAATTTAATTCTATAACATGATTTTTAATATGTACAAAATATTTCATCATTTCAGTATACCATAATTTATTTAACCACTCATCTATTATTGGACAAATATCTGAAGATTTCAGTAGAATGGTCAGATGTAGTGTGTTCTTTTCTTAAAACACCAAATTTAACTTTAGAGTACAAAATGGACAACAGAATTAACAATGTTTTTAATTCCATATATCTGTTGACAGTGTTTCAGGAATCTTAAGAAACAGAGGATAAAGTTTCTAAATCCTATAGGATCAATAGATCAATAGTTAAATTATTTTTGGTGTCACTCATATGATTAACATTATCTGTATTTCTGGCTGTCTTGAATTCCTCAAGATACTGTTGAATGAGTACTGTGAATTTTTCTGATTGGATATTTTATCCATGAGAAGGATAAAGACTTGCTCTGTTCCAGGTTATAGATGCTTCAATACCAAAGACCCGTTCTGCGAGTTGAACCAATTCCAATGTAAAATGTATAGTCAAATATATTTTGTAGATTTAACTTGTATGTTTCATGTTTTGTCACATATATTTATCCTCTGCTACAATGCACAGTTTTGTAAGTTTATTTTCCTTTCATCATTTTAGACTTTATTACCCCTTCCTATATTTTTACAACATAATGACATTATACCATATTCCAATACACGGTACTATACATGTACAAAGAATATACACCCTTATGGATTTAATCCAGAACTATAAACATGGTTTTAGGGGAACTCAAATTTAAATCTGTAGTCTAATCATTAGTAATTACAAGCTGAGTAAAATCGGTTTATTAAAGAGATGTCTTTTACATATTCAAAATGATTAGTCAACACTACTGAAGAGGTTACTATTTCTGTTTCCTTAGATACAAACTCTTAATAAAGCATAATTTCGTTAGTTTACGACCCATTAACATGAAAACCAAATTAAAAAATAAACACAGTTGTGGATTTTAAAATTTTATTATTTGTTTATTTTTTAGAGACCAGGTCTTCCTATGTTGCCCAGGCTGATTGCCACCTCCTGGGCTCAGGTGATTCTCCTGCTTCAGCCTCCTGAAGTGCTGGGATTACAGATGTGAGCTACCATGCCTGGCCACATTTGTGTTTTTATCTACATCATTCCAATTAGTCACCAAAAATAGTTTTGCCCATTCTACCTTAATGACTACATAACAAAATTGAGAAACTGTGTTTTATGCTTGAAAAGTTCATGCTCTTAACTAAGTTAAACATTTCCTAAAACAATATTATTTATATTATTAACACAACTCTTTTTTAAAAAAATAGGATAAATTATTATAAGTTTGGATGATAGCTGTTTGAATTAATGAAGCTTAACTAAATGTGTATGTATGTGTGTACATTGGAGTGGTGGTGGGAATGGACAAAAAGAATCCCTGAAAGAAGAGTACAATTGTTTTAAAATACATTTTGGTAAAGACTGCTTACAATTCTTGAGGAAAGAGAGCCTATATAAAAACTTTCTATTATCTTTGACTTTTTTCTTTTTTTTTTTTTTGAGACGGAGTCTCACTCTGTCGCCCAGGCTGGAGTGCAGTGGCCGGATCTCAGCTCACTGCAAGCTCCGCCTCCTAGGTTCACGCCATTCTCCTGCCTCAGCCTCCCGAGTAGCTGGGACTACAGGCACCCGCCACCACACCCGACTAATTTTTTGTATTTTTAGTAGAGACGGGGTTTCACCATGTTAGCCAGGATGGTCTCTATCTCCTGACCTCGTGATCCACCTGCCTCGGCTTCCCAAAGTGCTGGGATTACAGGCGTGAGCCACTGCGCCTGGCCTATCTTTAACTTTTTAATTGTCTCTTTTAAAAACTCAAAGACATTAAATACCTGTTCTTAAAATTTGTCAACCTAGATTGGTTTACAATTTCACATTCCCACCACCAACCTCATCCTGAAAGTGTTTATTTTGTTAGTCTCTACGGAACCTAGGATATGGAACCTAGGATAGTATCTTACATGTGGCAGGCATTTCAATAATGTCACTTGAATGCAATTCTAATAATTTTATCACATTTTCATCATTGATATATAATATATGAGGTCGAAAATTCTAATAACACACTTATACTACAATTTCACATTTTCCCAATTCAGATTTTTGGGAACTTCCTAGACTTATATAATATACAAAGCTATGGATGGAATGTCTAAAAAGCCATGAAGCCTCCAATAAGAGATGCACATTTCTTTAAAGAGAAATTTAAAAGACTCAGGCACCTATATAAGTAGATCTGACTGTCAATATATACAGGTTTACCCACAGAGAAAATAAAATTCCCATATGTTGTAACACTTGGCATCTGTGCACTTCCCTTTCCTATTTCATGCCATCTTCCCCTGGCCCGGCGTACTGAATGCAGATTCACTCTATAGGAGAAAAATGCTCCAGCTGCTAATGTGAGGAGGACTGCCAAGCACTGTCATCATGAGATGACCCAGCACTGCTTCCTACTGAAAGTTCTCCCCTGGGGGTGAATCTGGGTGCTGGCACTTTCTGCTGTGCACTACAAGCAGAGAGCACCAGCAGATTGAGACACCTCAAAGACAGCATAATTTCAGTAAGAGTTAGGAGAGGAGAAGCAGAATTCTGCTGCCGTCAAGCAAATTAGTAATTTTAACTTTCTTGTTCCATTTTTGGTAGGGAAGAAAGTGGAAATGGAAACAGAATATGAATGAAAAAGAGAATTTACTATAATAACAGGGTTTACTTTAAACATAGGATAAAGCTAGGTATACAAATAACAGAATCAGAGAAAGTGACAAGACAATTATCTTGACACAAGTATTCCATAGTGTTAAGCATTTAATTTCTTCTCGGGTTATATACATGCACAGTGCCTATATCCTAAAACTAAACTACAAACTCTTTGTGAGTAAAAATTGTATTTTATTCTCTTCAGTAAAGAAATACTTATGATATTTTTAAAAAAAGCTATTTGAGAACAAAACATTATGAAATTTTAGAGCTCTTGTAGATTAAAATGTTGGAAGATTTTTATTGTTAAATATTTATTTATTAACAGATCTATCTCTTCCAGAAGCAGCTAACTATTTGCTTAATCTGCCATTATAATTGGGTAAAATTTATATGAATGCTAGAGTCATGATATTGAAACTATATTATATGAAAGTAAACAAAAGTATGTTCATGGAAAATTTTATTGCCATTCTTTAAATGGGAGGATAATCAGCATTTACCAAAATTGTACAAGTTTTAAAAATTAGGTTCAAAGTGTAAGGTAGACTCCAAGAATGGGCAAACATTTTTCTGTAAAGATCCAAATAGTAAATATTTCAGGGTTGCCGGCCACATATGGTCTCTGCCATGACCACTTAAATCTGTATCGTAGTGTAAAAGTAGTCACAGACAATACATAAATGGATCTGTGTGGATGTTTTTCAGTAAAACTTTATTTACAAAAAATAGTTAGCTTATGAGCTGTAGTTTGCCAACCCTTGAAGCAGATGATATATGACTAGAAATAGCATTAAATGGGACAGAAAAAGGAAAATTTTTTATTTTTATAGGATGATAAACATATGTGACATTTTCAAGATCTTTGATTCTTACAAAAAACTTAAATAGCACATAAATCTTACCTGATTAGGTATCCTCAATGGGGGCCTTGGACCTCCAGGGTACCGAGGTGACATAAAAGGCTATTGAAGTGAAACAAACAAATAAACAAAACAAAAAACAGTACAATGTAAAATACAGATCTGAAAATAAACTACTTAAAAATTTTAGAATTAATCAAATCACAAATCAATGTACTCTGGGCTGCTTTCAGTATAATAAATACTTTTAAGAAAAATTACCATCCCATTATTTATTTTGCAGATTATCTAGAAAATTTTCCAAAGAAAATGTAAAAACATAAAAGCTGACTAAAGTAACTATAGCAACATCTTTTAAAAATGTGAATCATTAAGGCAATAATATCTAGTGGCAAAATATAAGGTTAAGCAGCAGGCAATTTAATCTTGAAAAGGACCTCTGGATGCAGCTTACTGCCTATGTTATCAGGTTCTAAATAGATACTTCTGATTGAATTGTTTGGTGTCGTTATCAATTCCTTTAATAATTTTAAAATTGCCAAATTTCATCTTTTATATCTTTGTTTAAAATGATAAATAAATTTCTTTTCCAAGGGTCATCTGTAGTCAAAAAAGCTTTGGCTTTTCCTCATCATGGGTTTCTTATAGTTCAAAATGGACTCTATGGGTGTGGCAGCACACACCTACAGTCCCACCTACTCAGGAGGCTGAGGCCAAAGGACTGCTTGAGCTCAACAGTTAAGAGTGGTGCATGATGAGCATGCCTGTAAATAGCCACTGCACTCCAGGCTGGGCAACACAGTAAGATTTCATTTCTTAAAAAAAAAAAAAAAAAAAAAAAAAAAAAAATTGGCTACAAATTTTAAAGTTGAAATTTCTTTGCATATTTTGACCCTAGTTGATTATGAAGTGTATATTTTTAACACAAGAAAAAAAATGGTCTTATATTAAAAGTCAAGTTAATTTATGTTGCTGGATGAGTCAGAGGCTCCTAAGATGTACTGAATCTGTCAGTCTGGAAATTGTCTGAAAAGTACCCTAAAAGCGACATTGTAGTGAAATGTTTAGGTAAAAAGAGACCATTTTGATCATTCAGACTTAGGCACCAAAATTTTATAAGTTTATTAAATTATTTAAAATTTGATTTATTTTTCTAGAAACAACAGAAAGATTATAATTTTAATTATGTCTCAACATATAATTACTTAAATGTAAGATGCTCCTTACATGTAATATAAGCAAATATCAAATCTAAAGGGTTGAGTGTTATTAAGATATTAAGAATGAATTAATATAAATTAAGAATATATAGCAAGTAGACAAAGATTTGGGGAAATCACATTTATAGTGCATTACAGAATTAAATCCTACATGTAGAATGTATTTTCTACAAATATTTTTAGAAATTAGGCTTGGAGGACATGGCTACTCATGTTTTCCAGAGCTGTTTTAAAAGGAGCCTCTAAAAAATAAAATCCTAATTAATGCTGTATAGATTTTTCCTATTGTATCTTTTGTGGAGTCTGACAAACCAACAAAAGGAACTTCACAATTAAGCGAGCAATTTTGCTTTCCGCTCACTGTGTTCTTATATGTAAATGTGCTCCCAGCAGTTCATTTTATATGGACAGAAACAGATTATTCAGGTAGCACTGTCACCTCCACCTGATAAAACTTAAGTAGATTTTCCAATTTTAACAAAGTTGATTTTTAAAATGTTTAGTTTTCACATATTTGATTAAAGTTGTCTCTATCATTTTAAACTGTACCGTAAACTGGTAAGTTAGTTATGTACTGTCAACTAGTAACTAGAAGCTTATTTTAATATTCACACACTCTCTGTTATTTTCTCTTTCCTTTATAAATCACCTAATTTCACCTATGAAGCTGTCTTTTTAATTCTGGACTCATTTAAAAAATTTAATAAATATTGTGTCATTGGTTTTGTAATGGCTGTCTTTCTTTTACAAAATGATGTTTTATGACATAGTCATTAATTCAAAATATAGTATCAATTTAGTTTTTGAAACATGGAGACATAAAAATAGGTTGCTAATAATTTTTGTCTGTAATACAACCGCTCTGAAGTAGAATACAAGGTAAAATTATGTGAAAAATATTACTAAATACCAAATGTTGAGATAAATATTTAGAAGTGCCTCACTTGAAATAGAACACTTGAGATTTGCATGTTGATCTGAACGTAAGACGATGATATAGTGTTTATTTAATGGAATATGTGAAAGGAGAATTTTTTTTCCCCAAATGGATGGCATTGTGAATGAGTGTTTGTTAATGGAACTGTCTATACCTTCCTACCTGACTGAGGCCCTATGAAGGAGCTGCTGTGAGGAAGAGTCAGTGTATGTGCTAGCTGGGAACCTGCAGGTTACTACAAAATGAGATCGAGAGAAAAAGACAGATTCTGTTTTTAGTCAATTTATTGCTCTTATATGTCCTCCTTTAAGAAGTTCAAATTTGTATTTTTTTTGGAGGCCAAAAAAAAAAAAAAATCAGAAATAGAAAACCGCTTATAAACTCTAATCTTTACACAATTAAAGCACTAGAAGACAAAACAATCAGTTAATATAGCTAAAAACTACTACTTTTACCTGAAATATAAGATTACTATGGTTAAAGTATTTTAAATATAAAATTAGTGCTATTATAACATATGGCTTAGTATTCAGATTGATCCTTACCTTAAGTTATCTAGATAACCACCTAAGTCCTCAACTGCCTAGTGAATTAGCTTGTATAGACACAGCAACAGAATCCAAGAGTCTGCATACTAGCAACTGAGAATAATCTGCACTAATATCTGTACTTCACTATTCAGAAGTTAATTTGCTTTCAAATGAAATTCAAAATGTTAACCCCAATTTTAATTATTTTATGGTAAAATGCTAATCTGTTGAAGAGATTATGCTAATATAAATTATATCTATTGACAGACATGTCAGTATTCCCTGCTTTAGCAATCTGAGAAGAACAGGTTCTTCAAGAGTCTTTGGGCTGGGCGAGGTGGCTCATGCCTGTAATCCCAGCAGTTTGGGAGGCCAAGGTGGGCAGGTAACTTGAGGCCAGGAGTTTAAGACCACCCTGGCCAACATGATGAAACCCTATCTCTACTAAAAATACAAAAAATTAGCTGGGCTTGGTGGCACGTGCCTGTAATCCCAGCTACTTGGGAGGCTGAGGGAGGAGAATTGCTTGAACCCAGGAGGCAGAGGTTGCAGTGAGCTGAGATCGCACCACTGCACTTCAGCCTGGGTGACAGAGCAAGACTCTTTCTCAAAACAAAACAAAACAAAACAAAAAAATAGGCAGAAAAGAGTCTTTGGCTCTTAAAATGTGTTTACTCTTTATGTTTGGGGCAACATTCTTTTTCCTTTTTTTTTTTTTAAGTTTGAGTAACGTATACTTGTCTGAAGGTATCATGATGGTGAATCCGTGTTTTAACTGGAAAAAAGCCTTCCCCAGAAAGGATTATTTGTAACATGTGTGGAAATAACATTTGACTGGGAGTCAAATACCTGGGTTTTAGTTTCGGTACCTGTATTAATTAGCAGTGTCCCTGAGCTAATCATCTTTCAGGGCTTTAGTTTTCTCAACCTTAAAATGAGAGAGTTAAACCAGGTGATTTCTAAAGTCCCTTTGAAAATAAGGGACCCATGATTCTGTGTTATTTTTAGTATTACATTTAAATACAAAGATTAGTATAATGTAGATAGCTATAAATATTTGAAGTGTGTGTGGGTGAGGCAGGGAGTAGGGATAAAGGCATATGTTCCTAAGGCACAAACCATTTTCATCAAGGTGCTGAAGAAAATTATTACCATGCTTCATAGAGAAAAAGAAAAACTTAAAGATTAAATACCCCAAAACACAACAGTGCTCTTTGTTGTGTCAGATTAAAGGTCAATTAGGAGAATAAAAAAGCTACACTTATCAATGAGAAAGTATGGTAGAAATTTGTTCATTCAAAAACAACATATATATATGTTTGAATGAACAAAACATATAGATAGACAGATAGATAGATAGATAGACAGATAGATAGATAGACAGATTAACAGAGTCTTGCTCCATTGTCCATGCTGGAGTGCAGTGCCATGATCATGGCTCCCTGCAGCCTCAACCTCCCAGGCTCAAGTAATCCTCCCACCTCAGCCTCCTGAGTAGCTGGGACTACAGGTGTGGTACACACCACCACACCTGGGTATTAAAAAAAAAGAAAAATTGTAGGCCGGGCATGGTGACACATGCCATGGGCAGATCATGAGGTCAGGAGTTCACACCTGGGTATTAAAAAAAAAAAAAAATTATTGGCCGGGCATGGTGACTCACGCCATGGGCAGATCATGAGGTCAGGAGTTCAAGACCATCCTGGCCAACATAGTGAAACCCCGTCTCTAGTAAAAAATTCAAAAAATCAGCCAGGTGTGGTGGCACATGCCTGTAGTCCCAGCTACTTGGGAGGCTGAGGCAGGAGAATTGTTGAACCTGGGAGGCAGGGGTTGCAGTGAGCCAAGACCATGCCATTGCATTCCAAGTCTGGGTGACAGGGTGAGACTCCGTCTCAAAAAAAAAAAAAATGTAGAGATGGGGTCTCACTCTGTTGCTCAGGCTGGTCTGAAACTCCTGGGCTCAAGTGATTCTCCTGCCTTGACCTCCCAAAGTGCTGGAATTACAGATATGAACCGTTATGTCCTGCTCATTAAATATTTATTAAACACCCACAAAGGCACTGTTCTAAGTGGCTAGATATATCAGTGAACAAGGCAGATAAAAATGACTGCCCTCTGATTAGGATTTTTCAAGATTCATAGTCTTATAATTAATAGGAAACAATTTTCTATAAAAATTGTTTTCTACATCAGTCCACTAATCTGAGACAAATAGAATGTTCTCCTCACCAAATGGTGAGATTCAATGAAAACCCAGGGAAAATAATATTTCAATCTGGTGTCTTTCCTCAAAAGTCATATTACATCATCTCTATTTGATAGAACATGTAGTGCTATGAATACTGAAGATCAAGGCTATGCTTTTAAAAAAGTTTCAAAATTAGGAAAAACTCATAAGGTAAGCTTATTTACTTATAAGATAAATTGGGTAGCATAGTTAGTACTCTGACATATGGAAACTATATTTATAGGTATAAATTCTCATTTCTACATGTTCTAGTGATCTGTGTATGCTATGGACTGAATGTTTATGTCTCCATAAAGTTCATATGTTGAAATCCTAATCTCCAATGTGATGGTATCTGGAGGTGGGACCTTTGAGAGGTAATTAAGTCATGAGGGTGGAGCCTTCATGAATGGGATTAGCACCCCTATAAAAGGAGGCACAAGAGAGATGATCTCTTTCTTTCCGCCATGTGAGCATTATGGCCATCTGCTAGCCAGGAGGAGGGTCCTCTCCAGGAGTCAAATTGGCTGGCACCTTGATCTTGGACTTCCCAGCCTTCGGAACTCCAAAGAATACATTTCTGTTGATTAAACTTCCCCATCTATGGCATTTTATTATAGCAGCCCAAACTAAAACAGTCTAAAATAAATGGAAAAACCCAAAGTAGAAGAAATAAAAGTATATACAAGCCAAGAAAATCAATAAATATTTGGTGACAAAATGAAAAAAAAATTCTCCAATAGAAACACAAACCAAATGTTCAGAACAGCTCATTTCCTCCAAGTAGTCTTTTGGAGAAAAAATTACACCACTTAGAATCATATTTTACTTCAGAATGAATGCCATTATGTTTTAAATAATTATTTTTCTATTACATCAAGAATCATTCATGGAATTTTAGACTTCTATTTTCCTAAAAGAGAGATTTTCCTTTATTTCTTGTCCTTTCTGCTAGCACAAAAGCAGTAGTTTCCCCTCCCCTTATTTTGAACTTTCATAAGCCCTTAGCTTTTTATCTCAATTCCCTAAGAATTAGAAGGAACCAGCTCTTTCTCATCCTCATATTAGTTAAAGGTAGATCCCTCAGTCCAAATCTTTTCCTTCTGAAGGTCCCAGACCCCTTAATGAAACTGTTTTATAAATGATTTACCTGAAATTAATGGTGATACAAACTATTTTAAGCTCTAACTTCTTTTTAGATATATATGATAAAACTGTACATCTTAAATGACACATTGCTCAAATGTTAATTTTGTTAATATCTTCTAACACTGTCAATAGAATCTAAAAATCCCATATAAATATGATTCTCCAACACCAGAATTATATTCTTTATTCCTTGAGATTACACTGTACTCTCCTTTCTCTGCCAAGTAAATTAATTCCCCAAGGGCCAGTTTTGAAATACCCCTTTCTCTTTAAAGAATTTCTATAGGCTCCATTTCCCCTAGTTCCTCAGCACTTTATACCACTTATCATAGAGGATTTAGTACACTGTGCTATAACATATACTCCGATATGAAGGAACTCCACTTTAGAGGAAAGAATACAAAATACTATCAGAGCAAAAACTATCTTAATGTCAAGATAATTAGTTCTTAAAATAAGACCAGTATTTCTTAGAATACCTAAAATTGATGTAGCAGTATATAAATCACCTTATACTCATTATATCTTACCTTATATCTCATTATATCTCACCTTGTATCTCATTATATCTCTTGGCTTTAAAAGTTCTTTAAATCTTAGTCTTTCAGTATAAATTAATAATAAAGAAAATTAAAAATCATTAAAAAGTAAAAAAAAGCCCTCTAAAATGTCAATCGCTAAGCATTTTCTATATTCTCTCTTTTATTTTATGAGCACAATTTGGAACAATCAATGATGAAGAAAAGAATAACACTAATTTCCTTAGAATGAACAAATTAACATTTAAGACAGCTTACACATCAGAAAACTTAGAAGTCCGAGGTACAATTCTAAAGCACACAATTATACAGGACTTAACTAATTTAAAGTAACTTTGGACTTCGAGGATAAAATTATTCATGTGAAATTAGCTTCTAAATTTGAAAACCTAGAAGTTTTAAAACTTTTTTTTTTTTTTTGAGAGATGGAGTCTCACTCTGTCACCCAGGCTGAAGTGCAGTGGCATAATCTCAGTCACTGCAACCTCCGCCTCCTGAGTTCAAGCAATTCTCCTGCCTCAGTCTCCCGAGTAGTTGGGACTACAGGTATGTGCCACCACACCCAGTTAATTTTTGTAATTTTAGTAGAGACAAGGTTTCACCATGTTGGCCAGGCTGGTCTCGAACTCCTGACCTTAGGTGATCCACCTGCCTAGGCCTCCCAAAATACTGGGATTACAGGTGTGAGCCACAGCACCTGGCCAAAACTTTTTAAATGACTGTAAGAAATATATAATTACCAGGTTTAAGAAAATATAAACTTACAAAACAGTTTAGCAAGTGACCATTTACTTAACAAAAGACTTCTTCACAAAATTACTCATTTAAAGTTTTGCAAGTTCTGTGTTATACATATATAATAAAATATTATTTATGCAATTTTATTTGAATATGCCTTTTAGAAACATGTTCAAGAAAGAAGTTTAACTTTTTAAAGTTTACTAGATCATCCTCCTGATTTTATAAAAGAAAACTGAAGACCAAATTTCTTAACCGCCATTTTAGTCTTTTCTTTATAACACCCTGCTACAGGAATACCTTTAGAATAATGGCAGGTACACACTTAGGTACCAGGTGCATTTTAAGGTCAGTTGGTCATAAGAAGTATGTGGTACATAAATAAATTGCTTGATCTGGCACTTTCAGTCCCCCAGCAACTGTGCAACCATTTATTAAATACTTAATGTGGAATTCTTTAGTTACCGCTCAAACACGAAAGGAGAAAAAGTAGTGGCATTTCAGGAAAGCAAGCTAATTTGCACATAAAGCACTAACTAGCATATGCTCTTGATTCACCAGACTAAAAAGAAATGTAACAACTGAAATAAAATAAATTTCAAAAGCTCTCTCTTTTCTTGAACATTTTTGGTGGAGTTTTGACAATATATGTAGTCTTTAGTCCACTTATTTGTGTTTTTGAGGGAATAGTAGAGGATGAGTAGAGAATGGTGGTAAATGGGTACGATATTAAGTATTATCATTATAACAAAGCTGTTCATTATAATGTGGTTCATGAAGAATGGAAGAAAGCAGCTAGCACACTCGAAGAGAGAATGTATGAAGCAAATGTTCAGTAAACATTTGGTTGGTTCAGTAGCTGGCCCATTGACCAAGCGATCAACAACCCTAATGGAAGACTAAAAGCCTGCAAAAGGTATAATAAAGCTTGGTCCTCCTGTATAAAATCTCACCTGACCAATTTATTTGTCTTGTTAAAAATAGGCAGTGTCTGTTGATGTGGTAAAGAGTAAATCAGACTAATGGTATAACATATCTGGTTGTCTAATGAGAAAATGCTTATAAAATATGTCTAGAGGAGGAAATCCTGCTCGCTTAACTAGGATAAATTATATCTTCAAGAGGTCCTAGTAAGAGTAAGTAAAAAACAAAGAGCTGGGGACCCAAATATCCATACTAACAATATACAAGAGAACTTACAATTTAGATGACTAATAAGGCCCTTCATTCTCTCCTGCTTTCAGGTTTCTCTCATTGTTTCTGGGGTGACAGGGTTGAAAATAATGAGTCTTAGGTAGTTTTACAGAATAGCAGTATTTAGTAACCATGATTTAGAACAAAAGGATATCAGGTTAATTTATATACAATTTTGTAAGAAAAGTGTGATAACTTACTGATCTTTTTCTGAAGCATACACCAGTCACAAGAACTGCTAACAATTCTATAGAGCAGTTTGCCTCTCAGGTGTGTCTTATATAAGGCCATGTTTATACGTGGGATCCTAACGTTTTAGGTTGAAATATATTTTAAAAATTATAATCTTCAGGTCTGAGAAACAACATATTTTAGTTGAAATATTTTCTTTCCATTAAGAAAAGGCTCAGCATTTGAGTAAAAACATAAAACATTCTGCTTTCTTAATATCATATTGTCTTTAGCACATAACCATCTTTACATTAAAAACCTGTAAGTAAATGGTTATTTGCCAAAAAGTAATTTTCTTCCCTCAACATTTAGGTAAAAACACAAGGTATAAAGTGAAATACAGCCTGGAAAAATATGGGTTATCTTCAGTAATTATATTAACTACATAAACACCAAATCTATCTTACGTGGACTTGTGTAAACATGGCTTTAGACAGATTTAATCTTTCCTCTGGTATTTTCTATGCACTGGTTTGAAACAGTGTTGAATTCTGTTGAAGACAGAATTCCAGGACATAAAAATTATTCTAGAATCTAAAACATAATTTTAGAAAATGATAAAAATGACTGTAAAATTATTTATTCATAGTTCTGCAAAAGTAATAAAAATACATTTGCTATAAGATTTAACCAAAAGCATAAACATTCTTTAAAAAAGTAGTACTTATTATTCATGATGTACCCTTTTTTAGTTACATTATCTTTACCGTATATGATTTTCTCTATATAGATTTCTATTCTGTATGTTGCTATTCTATATTTTACTTAAGAGCAAATCATTTTTTAAACTTATATGTGTTAACTCTCTTGAAGTCATATGCTATCAATAAGTATTAAATAAACAATATTGAGAATATTACTTTGAAAAATCACTAGAGTATTGTGACATCCTTATTTCAGCCATCTTTCATTAAAGAATGTTCACATATTTTTAGTTTTATCATTCCATGAGATACTTCATACATTTTCTGTAGAAAAGTAATGATGCATAAATTATACATCAAATGAATTTTGTCAAAGTTACTTTACAATTCATATATCTTAATTTGTTTAGTTTCCTTTCTGTTTTTCATGAGCATCTCCATCAGACATTACTGACACCCCAGTGGATAAGACATTCCTGATTAACACATTTTAATTCCAACTAGTACTAAACTAATTTAGCTCACAAGATGACATACTTGTGCTGGCATATTCTGCTGATAAGCATAAGTATGCAGTTTATCTCCCATACATCTTAGATATTCTATCATCAACACTTAATTAAAATAACTCACATAAAATAACTGTAAAGCAATGACAGATCGTTCTCTTGATGTTACTTTGGCAAGGCTAACCCAACAGAGCAGAGTTACAAACAAGTGGATTCTTCTATATGGATTTAGTCTAAGCATCAATATTGGTCACTGACATTATGAGCCTTTTCAAGAAGAAGAGACTTTTTCTCAAGCCTTCATTACTATGTACTCATTTGATAAAGGTGTGTAGCAACAGAGAATGGGATTGTGAATGGGAGACTAAGCTGTCTGCTGGTCTAATAAACTGTGAATGGTTTAATAATATTCTATAACAATTTTAAATAGTTTGTTTAAATCCATTTATATTCAGAAAAATTTGGTGTGAGGCAAGTATCTGGAGTTACTGTGCTCCTGTGCTGCCTCCTACTACTGATTAAAATGACAGTGACAGATTAACTGATATTTTTAAAAATACCAGTTTGGGTAAGAAAATAAGGATTTGAGATTTATAACTTAGGATAAAATATCAGGCTGACTTAATCAAAAAGAGGCTAAAACAATAATTTTTAAAAATCACCTTAACTTTTCATTAAAGAATGCAAAATTATTCCTCTTGTCTCCCTTTTCCCTACTTTATATTCCTACTTTCATGTAAACTTGCTCCAGATGAAGTATGGAAGATAGATACTTCAGTTTATTTAAATATATCACTGCAGAAAAGCACAGCATTTTGTTCCTAAGTTTCTGATATCTTGATATGCTTGAGAAGTTTCTACTGATTAAGTGGTAGTCCTTTCAAATTCCCACGCAGAGATAACAGCATTTGTTATAGAAACTGGCCTATGGGCTTGGTCTTCTGATATAACTGGCTGGTTATATATATGTTTTTACTTATTTAGGAATGAAAAAATACTCTCACATTCATTTGGTTACTGACAGACATGATGTTTATAAAGCCACTCAACTCATATCTGAACTATGTAACACGGTATTTTTATAGAACAGATTTTTTTTTTTTTTTTGAGATGAAGTATTGCTTTGTTGCCCAGACTGGAGTACAGTGGCACTCACTACAACCTCCACCTCCCGGGTTCAAGTGATTCTCCTGCCTCAGCCTCCCAAGTAGCTGGGACTACAGGCACCCGCCATCACGCCCAACTAATTTTTGTATTTTTAGTAGAGACAGAGTTTCACCATATTGACCAGGCTAGTCTTGAACTCTTGACTTTGTGATCCTCCCGCCTCAGCCTCCCAAAGTGCTGGACCGGAGTCTTGCTCTGTTGTCAGGCTGGAGTATAGTGATGCAATCTCGGCTCACTGCAACCTCCGCCTCCTGGGTTCAAGAGATTCTCCTGCCTCAGCCTCCCAAGTAGCCGGGATTACAGGTGTGCGCCACTACGCCCAGCTAATTTTTGTATTTTTAGTAGAGACGGAGTTTCACTATGTTGGCCAGGATGGTCTTGATCTCTTGACCTTGTGATCCGCCCACCTCAGCCTCCCAAAGTGCTGGGATTATAGGCATGAGTCACTGCACCCGGCAGAGATTTTTATATTTTATAGAACTGAGAAATTATTACAGCACCAAGAAGTCTGTTTTGAAACTAGAGCTTACTAATTTGACTAATGCTGAAAGTATAAATATAAGCAAAATGAGAATTCAAATTGCACAAATTAAAGTTATTTCTGAATCCCCATTTGAAATACACATCTTGAGGCCAGGCACAGTGGCTCACGTCTGTAATCCCAGCACTCTGGGAGGTCAAGGCAGGGAGATCACCTGAGGTCAGGAGTTCGAAACCAGCCTGGCCAACATGGTGAAACCCCGTCTCTAGTAAAAATACAAAAATTAGCTGGGTGTGGTGGCAGGCACCTGTAATCCCAGCTACTTGGGAGGCTGAGGCAGGAGAATTGCTTGAATCTGGGAGGCACATGTTGCACTGAGCTGAGATCGTGCCACTGCACTCCAGTCTGGATAACAGAGGGAGACTCCATCTCAAATATATATATATAAAAATATATATGTAAATATATAAAAATAGATATGTAAATATATAAAAAATATATAAATATATATGTAAATATACAATATATAAAATATGTATAAATATATAATGTGTATAAATATATACATATATAAAATATATAAATATATAAAATATATAAATATATACATATATAAATATATATACACACGCATACATTTTGAAATATATGCATCTTAAATACATACACACAATAGTTGATAAAAATCCAAATGGATGTCAAAGGTATTTGTGATGTCAGAGATTATTTATAGAATACAAAAATGACATAGAGAAGGTAGTATTCACATTTGCAGGCATTCTAAGTAATTATACTTGACTCTTTTTTGATAAGCATCTTACTGTGTACAAAGGGTATTCAATTACTCTATTCTCTATTCCCTGGTGTTGTTTCTTTTCCCTTTTTTTTTTTTTGAGATGTTGTCTCACTCTGTTGCCTAGGCTGGAGTGCAGCGACGCGATCTCCACTCATTGCAAGCTCCGCCTTTCGGGTTCACGCCATTCTCCTGCCTCAGCCTCCTGAGTAGCTGGGACTACAGGTGCCCACCACCATGCCCGGCTAATTTTTTGTATTTTTAATAGCGACAGGGTTTCACCGTGTTAGCCAGGATGGTCTCGATCTCCTGACCTCGTGATCCATCTGCCTCAGTCTCCCAAAGTGCTGGGATTACAGGTGTAAGCCACTGTGCACAGCCCCCTAGCATTGTTTCTTATACTGAAAATGGTATGTGATTGCTTGGGAGGATGGGAATAGCAGATACTCTTTTCCCACAGTTGCCAACAGGGCTGTTTTTCTCTGTTCCTCAATATAGTTTATAAGAGCCAACATTTCACTCCTAGCAGCATTTCTCTGATCTCCCTTGACTTCTCCCTCCAGCTACTGCTTCATGTCTCACTTTCCTTTAAAGCAAAACTCCTTGAATTGGCCATACTCATTGCCTCCAATTTCTCTCTTCTCAGCTTAACCTAGATGCACTTTTATGAGGCTTTCACCCCCAGCACTGCATTGAACAAGGCCACTAATGACTTCCTTGTTGTTAAATCCAATGGTCAACTGTGAGCCACTGACTCATCTGACCTATCAGCAGTACTGGATACAGTTGATCATTCTTCTCCTCAAAGCATTTTCCTCATTTGACTTCCAGCATACTTCCTTGCCTGGTTATCTTCCTGTATCAAGGGTTGCTTTTTTTTGGCTGGTTCCTCTTCATTTTCCTAATTTCTTAACATTCGAGTGTCCTGGGATCCATCATTGCACAGCGTCTTGTTCCATCTATGCTCACTATCTTGTTGATGTCATCCAGGCTCATAGCTTCAAATATAATCCATATGCTAGTGACTCTCAGAGTTATATCTCTAGCTCAAGCCTCAAACATAAAAATCCAGCCTCTCACATCTTGTTCCCTACTCAAAACCTCTTGCATGTCTAACAGCCGTCTCAATTTTAACAAGTTCACAATCAAGCTTCTAATATTCCATCTCACACCTCCTCTTGAAGTTTTATGCACATCAGTAAACAACTCCATTTTTCCAGCTGCACAGGACAAAAGCCTTGCATTCATCCTTGACTTGTCTTTTTATCTTGCCAACATATATCCAAACTATCATAAAAATCTGTTGGATCAAAATTGACAAATGGCATCTAATTAAACGTAAGAGCTTCTGCACAGCAGAAGAAACTATCAAAAGAGTAAACAGACAACCTATAGAATGGGAGAAAACATTTGCAAACTATGCATCTGACAAAGGTCTAATATCCACCAGCATCTATTAATATACGGCATTTATACAAGATTACAAGGAAAAACAAATAGCCCCATTAAAAAGTGGGCAAAGGACATAGACACTTTTCAGAAGAAGACACACATGTGGCCAGCAAGCATACGAAAAAAGGCTCATCACTGATCATTACAGAAATGCAAGTCAAAACCACAATGAGATACCATCTCACACCAGTCAGAATGGCTACTATTAAAATGTCAAAAAATAACAGATGCAGCTGGGCGCAGTGGCTCATGCCTGTAATCCCAGCACTTTTGGAGGCTGAGGCGGGCAGATCATGAGGTCAGAAGACCTCAAGATCATCCTGGTTAACATGGTGAAACCCCATGTCTATTAAAAATACAAAAAATTAGCCGGGTGTGGTGGTGCATGTCTGTAATCCCAGCTACTCGGGAGGCTGAGGCAGGAGAATCGCTTGAACCCAGGAGGGGGAGGTTGCAGTGAGCCGAGATCACGCCAGTGCACTCCAGCCGGGGTGACAGAGCGAGACTCCATCTCAAAACAAACAAATAAAACAAACAAACAAACAAAACAAACAACAAAACCATAACAAAAACCAAAGGATTTGTGGCCCCATCCTCCCTACACCCAGGAATTCTAGTCCTCTAAGAGTTGGGTGACCCCTAGGACTCTCGTATTAGTACTCCACAGAACCCCCTTAGAGAAACTCTGGTCCTTACCCTTTGGATCTCTCATAGGCTACCTTTTATCACATTCATGTAGAACAGAAGTAGGCAAATTACGGCTCACAGGTCAAATGTTGCCCACTGCCTGTTTTTTTTTTTTGTAAGTGAAGTTTTACTAAAACACAACCATGCTCTTTAATTTACATAATGTCTTTGGTTGCTTTTATGCTACAACCGAGTTGAGTGGTTGTGAGAAACCGTGTGACCTGCAAAGCCTACAATATTTTCTATCTGGCCTTTCACAGAAAAATTTTGTTGACCCCTGACATAGAACATAAGACAAATTGTTCCTGAACACTACCCAGTAATAAATTATTCTTTTAAAAAGCTAATGTCTTTCTAATATATGCTTAAGACAAATCTATTCCCCCTAAATAGGTAATTAATAATATATTTAATAACCTGTTCCTTATCTTTAATTCCCCAAAGAATGTGGAGCATTTTTGTTGCTGTAACCAATACTAAAATAAAACCTAAACTAAATTGTGTTATAAATAGTCTTTGCATATTTACAATTTGCTGTCTATATACATTTTTTTTAATCAAGAAACTTCAATAAAAACTACAGCACTTTGGGAAGAATTTTCAGTAATATTTTCAAAAGAAAAAGTATAATTTCAAATGATCTGAACAACAGCTAAGCTCTTATCTCAGATGTGATTTTAAACTATGATGCTTTATTGTTTCATACTAAATGTCTTGGACATCTTTGGCTTGCAGGAGTAGCATGAAAGTGAAAGGAAAACCTAATACTGGTCTAGAATGACCAACCTACGTTTCTCCTAAATACTCGGTATGGCAAACAAATAAAAAACAAAAAATTGGATTTCTAATAGGAAAGTGTTGCATTTGATTCTAACTGGAAAACCCAAGTAAAGACTCTGAATACCTGACACTCCCTTCTTTGCTCTCTGTCCATCCAGTTACTGCTGTAGGGTCTTTAGTTGCCTGAACTGCAATTTTTTAAAAAGCTTACTTAGTTACTCAAGCTGAGCAGTTTTAATTTGTTCTAATAGTTGAGGCCAGAAAAACTATTACCACAACTGCAGGACAACATTATCAAAGCCAGCAGTTGTTAGGCACCTTTATTTTTTTAGTTGCTTTTATCTTTATAACAGGGAAAGATTTGCTCTATTTTCAACATTTAGAATCTCTGTTCTTTAAAGATTCAAAATTATATTTTTAAGAAAATTAAACTTAGTTTTTATTTCTTGAGGTTTGATAAATAAGCCAACTTCCTCACCTCCACTATCTAAACCCTGGGTGTATTTAATTCTGAGAAATACTATTTCTAATGTCTGAATTTTTTGAACTATATATATTAATGCTGTTAGATATTCTAGTCTAATAAATTAGTTCTACATCAGATTTTCAGTACCCTACTCATTCAAACTAAGAAGGATATAACAAGTAATCTTTTGGTTCATTTATCTAAGATCTGAGATGGTATCTATAACTTCCTGAGAGGGAAAGGGAGTTTCTCCTGGCTCAGAGTACTTTCTGAGACTAATTTCTGAAACAGCCATAGTGAGGAAAGATTAAGAGGAAAGGCAAACCACTGGAAGCGAAGGTAATGCCAAGACTAATAACAGAAGGAAATTGAGAAGGCATGTAGATTATGTAATTATATGTATATAAATGGCTGGATTTACAAAGTCTGAATAGGAATAGCAGAGTAGATGAATATAGATACTAAGGTATCTTCAAAATGCAGAATTTATTTTCAGAAATAAATTAAACATCTATCTCCCAAAAACATTTAGCCAGGACTTGTAAAACCATATATTACTGGTTTTCTTTTTCACTTTCGAGTGTTATATTAAATAATTATTTTTCTCATTTTTGATTCTTTTTCTTTTAAAATATCAAAAATATTGTACACTATGAGCTTTTTGTCCTTGTTGCTTTATGAATGTCGTTTATATTGAGCCTTTCCTAGTCAATAATACCACCATGGAGAAAAGAGGAAATTTCTTACTATTTTTTTTTCTTATTGCGTTATTACTATGTCAAAGCATTAGGTCAGCTTGCTACAGTGCAGCCTTGCTAAAAATAGAAACTCTGGAAAAAGGCCCTGAACAAGTGGAGATATCTGCAAACTACCACTAGATGGCAAGGCAGCTTTACCACTGCCAATCTTAGGCCTGCAAACAAAATGTGACTTAAAACCTGCTGTCACATATTTTCTACTATATCCGAGTTTCATTCTACTTAGATTTTAAAATATGAATGATCACCTTGGTCTGAAACTAAATTACTTGGTATCCTTTATCATTAACATGTATTTATAATCTTATCCACGTCAAAGTCTTAAATTTACAACCCAACATCAACATATTACCAGTTTTTCAACAGTTTCAGCTAATAAAACTAAAGATCTAGTGACTAAAATATAGTAAATATAGCCAAGATAAAAATCAAAATACATGATAAAAGAGAACAAAGGTCTATACAGAGTTCAAAATTAGATATTTACAGGTATATCCCAGATTAGTTACAGACTCAAAGATATTATCCACATTAGCACCTATTAAAAGATTATGTTGTGTTTTTATATAAAGGATATGAATATATTTAGTTATCAGAGTGATAAAGAAGTTATAGTTTCCTTCTTAAACGTTTCCTTGTGGTAAAGAACATAAAGTAGGAAAAAGCATTTTTACCCGCCTCAATATTTTTTTGGTTAAAATAAGAATGTCCATTGCATTAATGTTCCATAAGTTATAGTAAATTCACAAGAGAAGCTTCCTTGTTACTTACTCATCCATAAAATTACAGAACTTTACAAGGTAACAGAGTTAATACTCTAATTTTTTAAAGAAAAGAATTAGTACTTTTGTGTTATTTAGTGCATTTTATTAGTAGTAAATTATTTTGATCATTATACACAAGTGAGAAGTAAACCCACTTGGTATAAGGAAGGCTGCTACCTATTTATATTACAGGAATCAAAGTCCTTTGCCTGTCCTTTTGTATGAATGCCATGAGAATGAATAAACAGCAGATCAATGCTTTTAATACATAACTCAAATTTCTTAGCATACTATGAAATCTTTGAATAAGACAGGGATGTAAAAGAGTACAAACTCAGTTCTGGGTGCCTACAATGGATGTGTATTCACACCGTATCAAGATACTGTACTTGTTTCCACAAAAACTGCCAAACTTTTAGTTAGATCAATGGCCATGTCTACTCTCTTCCCTCTGGATCCCAAGAAGCAGGACTTCCCAATTTAAGAAAGCTGCTCTAAAGTCATTCATCCATTCCATGGTGTCACTCTGAGGACTTACAGGGTTTCTTATACAAATTATTCATTTGAAAACAGACTCCAAGTAAATAACTACATGTCATACTTTAAATGGCTTTATTTTACTAACTTTATACCTCCTTTTGCATGTCTGACTAGTCCCACTGATTTTACTTAATTGGTGTCTTGCTCAGCAACAGAGGCTCTCTCATTTCAATAAAAACATCAAAGTTTAAGTATGAACAATGTCACAAATAGAAAGACACTAAAGACTGCCTTTCAGAATGGACTTATTAAGTGTATGAAGTCATATCATAATTATTTATTTTAGAGTTTAATTCATTGTATTTTTCAAATGTAGTTGTTATGGATTCACAAGTTCAGAGTTTGTGATCATTCTACTTGGTAATGAATTTAAGTCTATACTTACAGTCAAAGAGGGAGCTTGTTCTGTAATGTAAACAGGAAAAAAGGGAGTATGTTTGTCTATTTAGGAGAAATGTTTCAATGTAGTTTTTACAGTACGATCACAAAGTAAGGAGAGCTCAGAAATACTTAGGTGGGGCTTCATTTGCAAATTATAAATTCTTCTTCTTTACTTTCATTTATTCACTAATTCTAACAGGCTAAATTCTTTTTCGGTTCAGTCCATTCAGGCTATCTCCAAATAAGCTTTGCATTTACTAAGAATATAAGTTATAAAATATTATCATTATCTAAAAGTCAAAGGCAATAGGAGGTAACCACCCTTCATAATTTCTAACCACAACCAGGAGAGGCTGGAACAACTATTTAACACCATTTTGACTAAGTCTCTTTTGAACCAGGAATTCCCTGATATCCAAGTCTGGCTCTTTGGAGAATCTGAGTCTTTATCCTGGCCAGCCTTCTGGACCTTGTCACTTGAAGGAGCCACACCCAGCTCTTTTCCAGTTGCTTCTATTCCTCTTTGCCTTGTCCTGAACTAATAATCAGGATTGTGCCTGATCTTGGGTATTAGAGTTTATGAACTGTGAACTGATACTCCATTACAGGTTCTCCAGATTTGGATCATTCTTGGAGATCAACATCTCTTTGGAATTAGATTAGAAATGGGGGTCTGAACTTGAATTATGATTGTCTGCTGCTATTTCTACTCATGGAAGGCAGCTACTCCTCACTAACTATATGTATTTTGACATTACGGCCAGAATCACATTGTAGTTCAGCAACTGCAGGAAACCAGTGGATATTTAGGACATACTTGAGTCATTTGATCCCATCATTATATGTACCAAAAGATAATAATATCATATGTCTTTTTAAAATTTTTGGTACTTTGAGTTAATACTTTAAAGAGGCATTTATAGGGAGACATATTTAAACGTTGAATAGAGGAAAAAAGTACTTGGGATTAGCTGAAATAGTTTGCCTAGAGAAACAGAAATGGCTTGTGTATCAAATTCAAACATATCTGAAACTTTTTCAATCTCCTGTCTTTCATTACTCAGATAAAGACACTAAACTTATCCAGAGACCCAAAGTAGAAATCTCAGAATCATCCTTGATTCTTCTCTTTCTCTTCTACCCTAACTTTGGTTAATTAAGGCCTACCAAACATAGCTATGAACTGTTTATTCCTTTCTAATTCTACTGCCAATGACCTTGAATCAGTTCAGAAAGTCTCTTCCTTGAGCTGCTATCATAGCCAACCTACTAACAGGGCTGCATCTGTAATGGATTCTTCTTTTTAAATATTAGTGTTTTTGGTAGTTCAGTTGTATATTCTCTTACCCTCTCATTCTGTACTTTCTCCCCAGACAATTCGTCCACCCCTGAGGATTCGAGTACCCTTAATATGATATGGCCCTGCAATTTTTATCTCTAGTTTAGATTACCGTCCTAGACCTCAAACCTACGACAGGTCTATCAGCTTAATAGATAAGTCTAATTGGAGGACTCACGGGAACCTTATCTGTACCACCTCAAACGTATTCCCCATTCTGTGGTCTGTAGCTCAGAAAATGGTACCTACATCTGCCCAGATTAGAGCCAGAAACCAGAATTATTATCCTTGAATTCCCTTATTTTGCATTATCCTGCATTTATTTCTGTCTCTCAAATCTATTTCATATCTCCCCATACTTACCACCACTATCTTAGTTAAGGCCACCATTACATTTCACTTGGAGTACTGTAAATGACTCCTAAATTCTTTCCCTATCTTCAGACTTGTTCCTCTGCAATTCTGGCTACACAATGTAGCTGGACTGATTTTTCTAAAAATGCAAATATGAACATGTTTGTCTCCTGCTTAAAATCCTCCAGTAGTTTAGTACTGCCTTTAGGATCAAGTTCAAACTCTTCTAACCTACAAGGGCCCTACAGTCCCTCTCAAGCTTCATCACCAGCTACTCTCCCTTTAGCTAATTAAGCTCCAGTTTTCCTTGGTCTCTCTCTCTCTCCTTTTCCCTCTGGATCTTTGTAAATTATGTTCCCTCTTCCTAGAAAGTTCTTCCCCTCTTTTCCTTTGTCTAACTCATAACTCATCCTTAAGTGCCAAATTGGATTTCATTTACTATTTTGACAATACTTTTTACGCTTCTCCCAAGATTTGGTTTGGGGGCCTTCTGATTTGTTCTAAGAGAACACTACAGCCATTTTCTTTCTATGCTGTAATGGCCTCTTCTCTCATTTATCACATTGTAGGGCTTCTTGAGGGCAGGGATTTTGTATATTTGTATACAACTCTCTCACAGGTGCCTACCACAGCCTGAATCTACCATTTAGTATGAATTCAGGTCATTGCCCTTCCTAAAGATCTCTGATGGCTCCTACTGAATAAAGACTCAAGTTCTTAACATGTGGCATGCTAGCACATATCTTTCCAATTTTATGTCTTGGAACTCCTACCTACCCTCCCCCCTACCTTCTGTATGTATTACTCTGAACACCTCTGCACAGATCATTTTGATGCAGTCACACTTTTGCTTATACTATTCTGACTTTCTGAAATGTAATTCCTCTGCTTATTTTGGTGGACAATGTTTTCCATACTACTCTTATCTCCAACTCAGGTAGATTTAATGGCTCTCTCATCCAGGTCATCACAGAACTTTAAACTTCACTCTGTTAAAACACATATTTCACTGTATTATAGTTATTTATTTTTAATAATGCCTCACGGGCTATGCAATAAGCTTCAGGAAGGTACACACTACACCTGCTCGTTTTTAGATGCCTACTACAGTGCCTGGCATACAGTAGTACTCAAATATTTATCACATTGGAAAAACTAAAAGCTAACTGTTTCAATTACCCTTACGGAGACTTTGAGACAAAAGATAGGGAAAGGGAGAACAGTTCATTCTACAAAATGTGAAAATGAAAATGTATGGATTTATACATCTTTGCTTAACCCTAGAATGAAAGAATCTGGCTTCCTCCCCAACCTGCTCCCTCTTTTAAAAGTGCCTCTTAGAGACTTTCAGTAACTCTCAAATATACATTATTCTGATTTACTCTGTTAACTCCTACCCATCTTTGGCAAGAGAAATAAGGGGATGAGGAAAAAATAAAATGAACTGGAAATATTTCATGAATAACAATCAACTACGAGACTTAAAAGATAAATTCAATGGCAAAAGTCCAGACTACTTTGATTTGAATCCAAGCCCTGTAACTTTCTGACTTTGTATAAATCACTTAGCTATCAATGCCTTGGTTTCTCTATCTGTACAGTGGGAATGATAATAATACATATTTTACATCTAGGGATATTGTGAGGATTAGAGTTTATATATGTAAAGCATTTAGAATGAAGCATGGCATGTCGTTAGCAGTTAAGTGTTAGTTTTATTATCAATATCTGAAATGGTGGTGGTTTAATTAATAATCAAGAGTTACAGTCTATTCCTAGATTATAAGATAGCGCCCCCATGACAGAATGTGAGCTCTAAGAAGACTTTTCTGGACTACTTGGGTATTAATACAGAGTAGCTGAATAAATAAGCACGTTCTAAACGACTACAGCTGGAACTCTGTTTTAATTAAGACCTTTTATTCAATTGATATACGTTGGAAAATTATTTATAATTGTATTTCTTTATTTTCACATTTATAAGTACATTGATGATCCTGCAATGATGGTGTGAATTAGCTAACAAATGATTATGAAGAACTCTGAAAATACAAAACTGAACTGACAAATTAGTTTATAAGTACCTAATGTAATTCATTAACAATACAGCATATTACCTTAGGTCCTGTAATGCCTTTCAACTCTAGTTCTTAGTTCCTAAGTTCTTAATTTTCTTAAATGGTATTATAAAATTAACTATAATTAATTTAAAAATAAATTTTGGAATTTATGTTGGTTTGAGTTAGAAAACTGTCAGATTTAAGAAGTAGATGCTGTGAAATTTTAAAAAGTTAAATACTGTATTGTACTGTATTGTCATTACAAAATTGTTACCATCATTGCTAAAATAAGTGGTCTTGTTGAAATTTAAGAATACTCACATATATTTGAAATCTGATCTTAAAATGTTATACAATATTAATAAAAATTCCAGCTTAAAAGCCCCAAAGATAATTCTCAAACATATTTTGATATAGCCTGTAATTCTTGATAAATTAATATTATAATTTAGTTATATTTTGAAAGTACAGCCAAATCTTAATTATCTTGTCTATGGAGATATGAATAGCTTGTATAGTTAATATCCATTTCTTTTCAGAACCTCATATTTAGTCTGTTCTCCCACAAAATATTTACCACAGTTAATTTAATGTGCTAATTTGTATTTCTCAACTCCTTTTCTTTCTTAATTAACAACAAAATGACTAAGTAAATACATAATCTAACAACATATAAAACATAAGAAGAAAGGGATATAATTGATAACCAATCTGAATATTCAAGAGTTAGCTACACATTATTGTTTACCTTAAGAATTAAAATAGCCTTATCTTCCTTCATATCTTTAATAAAATCAAACAGGAGTTCCTATGCCTTAACATTCCTAGTCAGAGTTTCTCTGAGTACCTGAAAGAACCCTGGTGGTACAGGACCTACTGGCATGCCATCTCCTGGGGGAATGTTTCCTAGCACTGGACTGGGAGCTGCTGCAGCACTCTGCAAAGAATAAAGGAGAAACAAACCTATATCATTACAGAGAAGGCACAAAACCAAAGACTAATGATAATAGATTGCAGGACGGGATGCTCTTTCATGCCTGGGAACAAATACTGGTAATTTTCCCCATCCTAGAAGTAAACTGAGATACAATAGTTTAGTATATGACTGGTTTAATTAGTTGGTTTTAAAAAGTCTCTTTAAACTTTGTGAAGTCAAATAAATTTAATAATGGATATTTTGATGATATAGTAAATGCAAATAGTACTATGACAAAATAATAAAAGCCTTAGTAAATGCTTTAATACTTTAAGGCACAGGCATCTGAAATGGCAACATCAAAAACAAATAGGTGAATAAATAGGTAAAAAGTTTGAAGATGGTGGGGTGGATTGTAGGAGTTGACAAAAATAATTATCTTTTTTTAAGATTATGCTTTTATGTCATAAACAAGTATAATTAAATTTCCTGCCTATAGGTGGCAACACTCACATTATTCACTTTCTGATATACTGTAATTGGTAGCCAAAATATATAGGGTGGTGAGGACAAAAAAGTAAATAAAGGATTGAATAGGAGAAAAAAAATAGATTTGGAGAGAATAGTCTCATACAAATTATGAAAAAAATCAAATTGAAAAATTCAAAGTCTGCTTCACTTGCAAATTATTTCACGGAATCCTGGCATTTTATAAAATAGGAGTATGGAAAACTTTGGGTTAGACTCTTTGTAATAAAATCAACATTATAGATTTAATACTTACATAGGGAAGTTATACATACAACTGTTCTACAATCATAGATTTCATCCCTCAACCTGATTAGACATATTACAAATACTAAAAACAGTCAAGAAGGGATCAGAAATATGCTGAAGATAGATCAGTTTGAATTGAACAGTTCTGCTATGAAGAGAAATCAAAGCAAAACTTGTATCTAGTGTATCTCTTGCACTATCTTCACCTATATTTCAGTGTATTCATTCATGCATTAATATTCCTTTATAAGATGTAAAATCTCAGTATGTTTGTAGCACTCATTTCCCAGTATATAAATTGATAAAAAATACTAAATATGTTTATTTTATAGTACTGACAGTTGTTAAATAATTAAGGCCAATGATTTTAGTATTTCCTGAGGAAGTCTAGATTTAAATGTGATTATCTGAAATGTTGCTTACCTATGAATGTCAAAATTTTAAACTTCTGATAAGGCATATGAATATAAAAGAAGAAATAGTATTTCTTAGATTTTAAGATGAAACATGAGTCTATTATTCTAAGAAAAAACATGCAATTTCAATTAGTGCACATTAATGGAATACCTACCATTTGTCAGTTATTGCTCTATTGAGCTTTATATAGCAACACTCATGTTTTTAAAAAATGAGAAGCAAATTGCTTTTTTTCATTTTAACTAAACTTGTGTAAAATTTTAATACAACAATGTTAGGGTAAGAAGGAAAAAGTATCATCAAACACAACCTCTTTTAGTTTAAATAAATATGATTACAGCCAGATCTAGGAAGAAAGATTTGATCTGTATCTTTGTGGCTGAAATTACTGTCATGTAGAAATTGCTCTTCGTATGAAAAGCTAGACATAGCCTATCACTATTGTTATAATTAACTGCAGAATAGAAAATTGTTTTACAATAAAAAGACATATTAAAAAAGACAAATTTGGAAATCACACTCACCTGTACTTTCAAATGTATACTATAACACTGAGCATGTGTACAAAGTGACAAAACACAATTTACTGAGTTACTAAAACTTTTTAGTGTAGTTCGGAGATATAATTTCTCCCTCAATTCCAGTTGCCTAAGAACTACATAAAATATGTTTTCTTCTCTATTCAAAGGAATAGGCATTTGTATTCATTTGTAGCTGACCTAAAATTCAACAGGTAATCGATGCTGGTAAAGAAACATGTAAAATTCACAGTTAAATATTTGACTGATTGCTTATTTATTTTTTTCTTTTTTGGTAGGCTACATTGTTTAAAGGTGTACATATGCTAGGTTGGTAGGGTTTTCTTCCAAGTTCTTAATTATATATGTTTCCTGGGTTTTCTTCTTGCTATTATGTAAAAGCAAAATAAAATAAATCATTTGGATGAAGATTTAAGCAAGTTAAACCTTTAAAATGGCTTCTGAATTTTCATCTTATGCCTTTAAACATATTTAATAAATTCAATAAGAATACTGAATTTATTCTCTCTTCTTACATGCAGTCAAGGATTTTTAAGTTTTGTAATATAATAGTTAATGTAATAGGAAAAAGAATCTTTGCCCTCATAAAGTCAGCATTCTAGTGAGGGAAGAAAGACAATGAGTAAAACAAACCAAATATATTTATCCACGATCTAAGAAGAAAAAAGGATGGGGAATAGAGAATTCCCAGTAAAATAGGCAAGGATTGTAATTTTAAATAGGATAGTCAAGCAATCAACAAATCAAACAAATGAATGAATCCAGTTACAGTGACTACTAACTGATTTCCCTTCCTACATTTCAAGATGTACCACATTTTTACAGTTTGCACCTATTCTTCACAGAGGCACAATAATTTTGTGGAAGTTCCTCTTTCTTAATATTCATACTTTAGGCACAACAACAGAAGTGTCTTGAAAACAAGGATTTTTATAGCTAGATGATTCATCGTATACAACATGATGAGTTATCCGATGTGATAGCAACTTCTAGCCTTGACCTAAGGACACAAAGTGAAGTGTGCTGAATGCCGGTAATTATCCAGTATACCCAGTACAAAGCACTAGTCCACAGCATTTTGGCCCAAACTTCACTTTTTGGACCACATTTTTTAGCTAAATTATCCATTCACTCTGCTGGGATTTATTGGCAAAAGATAATTCCCTCTTTATTGTATTATGCGGACTAAGCTTAGGGTACCATTTGGTTGGTACACTTTGTTGATCATTAACATGTGCTGATAATAAACACTATAGAGGTACACTAAATGGTGCTCTCAGCATTGTAAAAGAGTATATTTCTCAAACTGCCTAAGTTGCTAATTTATATACAGTAGCAAATAAATAATGCATGCTTTGAAATTGTAAGGTAAATAAGAAGCTTTGGGAATTAGAAATTTATTTACATGGGAGAAGTACCACAGTTCTTGGGTTATATTGCTGAAATTTCTGAGACTTCTCTCAAGTTTACTTCCAACTCATGAGTCAAATTTGTGCGTGATCCCCAGAAAGTTGTTGTTGGGCCTGAATCACAAAGCATGTATTATTACTCTAAGATGTTGTGACAAAATCACAAAAGGAGAGCAAACAGTTTAATTATAGTTAAGAACTACTAGAAAGCATTAGTTTCACTGAATTTATGTGAATTCCCATTGGAGTAGCATAGAAAATCCTTTACTATATAATATATCCATGACTACTTAGGATTGAGTTTTCAATATAGCTCTCTCTTAAAAGAGAAAAACATACAAATAATATGGATTTACAATATTTCCTCTAACTAAACTGAATATATAAGACTTCAGTGCAGATATAACAATATTATCATTAAAAGTGTTTTGTTCCTTCTAACAGATCAATTTGCATGCTTTTATCATGCACTGCCAGATAATGTATTTTCTAACTGCTCTTGAAGCATTTACTTAGCCATCTGTCCTAAATTTCAAGTTTGTTTTTTTTTTTTTTGAGTGACAACTTTTTTATTGCTTTTTCATTTTCCCAAATCACAAATATAATTTTACTGACTTTTTATAAATCCAATATTTTAAATTTGGTGTTCTCAAATCAACTAAAGTATGGAACAATTATTTGTTTTCTTATTGTTTTCTCAAGGAAATATTAAAATGAACTTACAGAGTTATGAAAGTTCATATCTTTCTTCATGTTTCTATGTAGCTATATTTTGTTCAGTTTGTGTGATCATCATCTTCTCTGGAACTTTTGGCACTTACATCATTCTACCCTCTAAGAAGGCATAGGTCAATATGTTTATGTTATTTATTTCATCATTTCCCATTTTCCTGTTTCTCTGAAATGCTATTATATGACTGATTTTTAAAAATATTTTATTCTAATTCCCTATTTTCTGAATTTCAAGAACAGAGAAATATACTCTTATTTTATATTTTTCTCCTGTTAAATAAAAACTTGAAATAAAAGTTAAAAACCTTCTTATTTTAAATTTAGTTATTATCACTGTTGGTTTCTGATAGCGAAAAAAGTTGTATATACTCTGTATGAAAGTTTCAAAGCAACAGGCATTAAATACAAATTTGTTTAAAAATAAAATTAGGATGCAATTTATTACTAAACACAATTAGCATTTATCAAGATTCTACACATTGAATAACAATTTATTTACTAAGAATGCTAGAGAACTGTTTGCCTAATTATACAGTGAAGAATTAAGACAGTCTATATTTGGTAAAATAGGAAAAACAATTTTATGTGTATGAAAAGCATTTTAAGTACATGAAGATAATAATATAGTATTATTCATATATATGAAGATAATATAGTATTATTCATATATATGAAGATAATATATTATTATTCATATATATGAAGATAATAGAGGAATTAAAATAGTGCTATGATTATTAGAAACTGGAAAGGGGATTAAAGGGAGGGGTGAGTAGGAAGAGGTTGAGCAGGGGATTACAGATTTTCCTTATTTAGCCATCTGTACTGTTTTTAAGCTGCTATGGTACGAATGTGTCCCCTCCAAAATTCAGGTGTTGCCAGGGTGATAGTATTATGAGGCGGGGCCCTTTAGGAGGTGAGTAGGTCTTGTGGGTTCCTCCCTTGTGAATGATATTAGGTGTCTTATAAAAGGGCTTGCTTGATGGAAGGAGTTCATTGTAGTTTTCCCTCTGCCACGTGAGGATGCTGCAAGAAAGCCCCCACCAGACCCAGATGCTGGTGCCTTAATCTTGGACTTCCCTGCCTCCAGAACTATGAGAAATAAGTTTATGTTCTTTATAAACTACCCAGTCTCGGGTATTCTGTTAGAGCAGCACAGAATGAACTAAGACATAAGCCATCGGTAGGTACTTTTTGAGAAACATTTAAAATAATGATAGTAGGTATCTTATGTTGGCAACTTTAGTGTAAAGCACAGTAAAATATTTTGGCTATTGGTTGAGGACATATTATTTATCATACTAAAAAATCATCATTTGCCTAGGACTATAGAAAACAATTTTCAAAGAAATCAGGAATAAGAAAAGATGCTTTTTGCCTTTTCATTTTTTGAGTAGTATTATTTAGTGTTTCTTTTGGGAAGCAGGAGATAAGTAATCATATATTGATAGTTTTCTTAAATCATCATTGTATTTCTGAGATAAGTCATGCTTGATCATCATGCATGATGCATTTAATAGGCTACTGAATTATATTTGGTAACATTTTATGTAGGAGTTTTACATCTCTATTCTCAATGAGACGGGTCTAGAATGTCCTTTGATGTATTATATTTTTCAAGCTTGAGCATCAGGATTATTCTACCTTTTCAAAAGGAATTGATGGCAAATTATTTTTTATAATGCTTTGAAGAAGTTTATATAACATGGTATTTATCTACTTATTGAAAGTTAAAAGACACAGCAGTAAAGCAGTAAAACTGCCTAAGACAAAGGCAATTTTGGAAAGAATTATTATCTTTTTATATTTTCTACCTCTCTTTTCTTCAATTTGGTTCATTTACATTTTCTCAGAACACTTCATTTCATTGAAATATTTAGTTTTATCCATATATACACTACTTTTACATAATTTATAAAAGTCCTCTGTAGCAGGTGTGAGAGACACTGCTAAGTAGACCACAAAAGTATGTTTTTCCTTTCTTCTACCAGTCAGGCACATGGCATCCCAGCTGTATTACATTTCTCAGTCCCGTGTGTTCTCACCAAATACCAGGTTCTTACTAATGGAATATAAGCAGAAGAGACACATGTCACTTCTAGAACTTTGGTCGTAAGATCTTATTTGTAATGCTCCCTCCTTTCCTTCTCCTCCTATTGTCTGGAACACAAATGTTTCAGAGATCTAATTTCGGCCATGCAGACTAAAAAAAAAGGATGCCTTATACAATGGCAGAGCACCCGTTAGTTTCAATCTCTGGGTGACTTCGTGGAGCAGAGTCTGCCTACCTGCCCTGGACTGTCTTTCTGAATTGTAGGTCCCCAGAGATGATTATTTATTTCCTCCCTCCTAAACTGAATTAGCATTCTCATCATCTTTCCCAGGAATTGGTCTATTAATTTACTTTTTTTCTGTTTCATTAACATGTTTACTTCTCTTTAACAAATTATTTGCATTCTCCTGCCTTTTTAAGGTTTTATTATTTATTTTCAAACATCTTAATTAAATTAGTAGCTTCCCCCCCCCCCCTTTTTTTTTTTTTATTGAGATGGAGTCTCACTCTGTTGCCCAGGCTGGAGTGCAGTGGTGCTGTCTTGGCTCACTGAAACCTCTGCCTCCCAGGTTCAAGTAATTCTCCTGTCTCAGCCTCCCAATTAGCTGGGACTACAGGCACCTGCCACCACACCAGCTATTTTTTGTATTTTTAGTAGAGACAGGGTTTCACCATGTTGGCCAGGCTGGTCTCGAACTCCTGACCTCAAGTGATCCACCCACCTTAGCATCCCAAAGTGCTGGGATTATAGGCGTGAGCCACCACGGTGCTCTATTTTGCCCTCTTTTTAAAATCCAAAGAAAATAAAACTACAAATTTGGCTCTGGATCTACCCTGGGTTGCATCTGCAAAGTTTGACATTGGTGTTCACAATTTTTTTCTTAAGCCATCTAATGATTATAATTTATTTGCCAAACAGTTATTGAATGCAACTAGCAATGGATATTACCGTAATTCAATGATTTACGAAAAAAATGAGAACACCTATATCAAGTTTGCAGATGTAATAAAAGATGCACTTTAATTCACAAATAGTTGGAGGTTTTATTTTTTAATTTGTTTTTTTCTAGTTTTCCAGTTGTGGCCAGGTAAGACGTATTATGCAATTTTTGTATTTAGAAATGTATTGAACAATTTTTGTTGTCTAATCAATGATTGTTATAATTTCCCATGGCTGCTTAGTAAATATCCTTATTCTCTGTCTACATTTTTATCTATTGGCTTAATATCTTCATATTGCCTCTAATTTTTGTCCCTTGCTCTTTCAAATATATATACAATGCCCACATTGTTGTCTGTCCATTTCTCCTTGTGCTTCTACCAATGTTTGCCTTACATATTTTAATTCTGTGTTCATTAGCACAATGTTTATCTTTACTGTGGATTCTATCCTTTATTAAAAGTCACTTTCTTTTTCATGTTTAGTAATCACTGCCTTGAATCTATTTTGTCCAAAATTAATATTGCAAGATCAGCTTTCCTTTTGTGTTTGCATAATAAATCATCTCCTATCCATTTATTTTTAAACTTTATGGCTATATTTTATTTAACTGTTTTGCTTGTTAGTAGAAAAGTTGCTAAAATGCATCTAATGAGATGTCCTTTAAAATTAGAAAAAAAACCTGTCATTATCCTAAGCTTTAAAGGTATTAAAGTTAAGACAAACAATATTGTATGCCTTTCCCTATGAAAAACAAATAAGCTAGCTTATTATTCCTATTCTACATCTCCCTGTTCCGCTTCCCAATCCTTATTATAAACATCTGGTGTTTTAGGCATACATTTTTGTTTTTATCATCTCTTCTTCATTAATAATTTTTAACTTTTACCTTCAGTTTTGTAACCATACTCTTAGCATCCAAAATAATAACTTCAATTTCATCTAATTTTTTAATAACATAACTTCACTATGCTTGAGTTTTAATTTTTATACATTTCTTAATGGGACAGAGAGTATATGGATGTTGTTTTCCAAATCCTTATATGCAGGCAAGTGTCGTTGACGACTCTCATCAACACTATAGTTAACTAGTGTTGTCTAGTCCTTAGTGGTACAGAGAAGTCTGATACCATCTTGATTTTCGTTCCTTGGGATATAATCTGTTTTTATCTTCTAAAGATTTGAAGGACATTTTCTTGATACTTTTAATTCTCAAATGTTTCAATTCTGTATCTAGGTATTGGTCTCTTTAAATTACTTGCCTGGAATAAGGTGAACCTTTCCAGTGTTCATACTTAGTTTCCTTTTTGTTGTAATGTTGGAAAGTTGGGGGAAAATCTTTTTAGTTAATAGGTGTAAAGCAAAGATCTGGTAAACCTCAGAAGGGTCATCTTTTGCAAATGTTATTAACAACTAGATAAACAGTTGCAATGTTATTGATGACTGGGGAAATATGCTTAAGAATCTTGCCAGAAGGATTTTTACAGGTTATTGGTATCATGGGAAACTAGTACACTTGTAGAAATCACATTACATATATATATATATAATGTGCGATAAAATATTAATAAATTTGACTAAGTGACCCTTCCCTTCCGATACTATCCAAATATAAATTCTGAACTATGAGAAAAACAGTATACATAAAATATGTTCTGTGATATATTTACAGTAAGAAATATTCAAAGTAACCCAAAAATTCAGCAGTAATATAACGCTTAAATTGCAGTACATCTAAATTATGGAACATGATTCAACCATTACAAATAATGGTTACAAATGGCATTATTTGAGAAATGTGGGAACCTGTTGGTGATACAATGCCGTGGGAAGCACACCAAATACAGAATTGAGTGTAACATGATTTTAATTATGCAAATGATAAAAGGTAATATATAACAGAGTGAACATATAGTGTTAGCTTAGAGTAATGTACCTGAGTGATTTTTTAAATACAATTTTAATAAACTTTCTGGAATGTCTTATTTCTAACACAAATGAAAATGATTGTTTACTCACACACACCCACAAACCCAGTTTTGTCAATATCTAGAAAATATGACCACATATTAACTTTACTTCAAATAAACCTAATCCCTAAAATTTACCGTTAAATAAAATGCCAATATTTCTAAATTTAAAATAACTCATTTCAATAAAGTAAGATTTGAAGCATTTTAATTTTCGGACTATGAAGAACAAGTTTGTCTATTTTGTAAAGTTAGGTACTAGAAATAACCTAGAAATCATTTACATTATTCCTGGGCATTTGTTTGCACAGGGACACAAGTTTATTTTTAGCACCACATACTCTAGCCTGGGCCACCTCACTTAGTCACCCACTCACAGTCTGGAGAACCAGCATCATTGACTGTGCTACTTTTTTTGGTCTGTTTTTAAATCACAAAAATATTTTACATGTTATTTTCACAAAGTATCCACAGAATAGTATTCAATCCCTTAGGCTTCCAAAAGAGCAAGAGAGACCCAGAAATAACATCAAAAACAAAATCAAATAAACAAACCCAAAATATTCCATGAAGAAGTAGATCCTGGGTATCTAAAAACATGTAAAGGGCCAAAGATTTTGTGACCTAAATATTATAGCTGATACTTGCCATGCAGAAGAAAAAAGACTGCTCTGATTGGCTGGTGATTTCTACAAAATGCAAACTTTTCATATGGAAGCCATAAAGCATGGGAAGTCTGATAGATAACAGATGCAACCACTCTTGCCAAATAAATGTTTTAATGGCAAGAGAAAGGCAACAGGACTCTGATAAGAACAATTAAAAAAAGAATGAAAATCCTTTAGTAGGTGGCCTTTGATTTTCAGTGTTAATTTTCAGAGTAAGCAGCCATGTTTTATGGTGCAGAACCTGGGCTTCTTGCATTCTGCATTCAGCTTAATCAGAAAAGGCAGGTAACAAGAAAGAGTGTAACATTAGCAATTTGTTTCGAGAAAAAAAAATCTCTGGGTGATATATTCACATTTGTACATGCAACCCAAATAGTAGGTGCCTTCTATGTGCCTGAGGCTAAGACGTACTGATTCATTATCGCACAAAATTCAGAATTTAGTGCAATTACCTCTCAAAATGAGTTATTAAAAAAGTTAAATAGCATATAAAACTTTCTGTTGAAAAATGAAATATAATTGAGATATTTTCACATTCATGTTATATATTCAGCTCTCAAGAAGCACTTACTGTCTTCATATGAATTTCAGAGGTTGGGTAAATTTTTACTAGAGCAATAAATCAGCGTTATGGCCACATGATCAAACTCTAGGTCTGTATGTGAGCTTTTCCATTAAACACTCCCTACCGCCCACACACAGACAAATAACATTTAGCCAAATACTTAATAAAATAACCTTAAAGAGCATTTCAAAATACCACAGTTTAAAGAGAAACACAAGGAAAAGGTGTTAGAAATATTAACATTGTCTCCACTTTCACAAGTTGTAAACCATTACATATTCTGGTCTTTCCCTACTTTCTCCTTTTTGACCTAAAAGATGGAAGCCTTTTTCTCTTTCCAATAAACAATTTGATTCATTGTAAAAATCCCAGGGCTTCTATTTGAGAGTCTAGGTACAGTTCTTACTATTCTTACTACCACCTAGTAAGATAAACTGGATAATTACAGTCATCCCTTAGGAAAATATTTTTTCCCCTCTGTGGCAGGCAGAATGGCCCCTCAAAGATATCCATGTCCTAATCCCCAGAGCCTGTGAATGTGGGGCTTCTAAATCCCCTAAGCCTGTGAAGCTTAGGGCAGCCCCCACTGATTTCTATAACTACAAGAAACTGAATTTTGCCCGCAATAAATAAATCAGCTTGAAAGAGAATTCTTCTCAGAGCCTCTAGGTAACAGGCTGGCATGCCCATACCTTGATTTCAACCTTGTGAAACTTGGAGCAAAGAAATCAGCCCAGCAAACCCAGACTTCTGACCTACAAAACTGTGAGATAATAAACTCATTGTTTTAAGCTGCTAAACGTGTGGTAATCTGCTATGGCAGCAATTGAAAACTAATATTCTCCCACTCCTGTTCCTAAATGATTATTTCATTTTTTGGATAATATTTTTTCATGAGGCATCTAGAAACTAAGAAACTATGGATCCTAAAAGGTTACTGTACTTGGCCTATTGAAGAGTATGTACTTGCCAATTCTATCATTTTGATTACATCAACTCTCCTTCTGGTTAAAAATAATCCCAAGTTTTACGAAACTAAGTTTTGTGGTTCCCCTGGTCTCATGGTTCTTTTAGTGGCTTTGGATTGTGCCTTGCATGAATCAGTTTTTTCCCTTCCACAGTTAAGAGGAGGGAAGCACAGGGAGGGGAAGAAGAATGGTACATACTGCATCTTTTCTTTGGCTATTTTGCCAGCCAGGCCTCTAACTCTGCCTTCCTCTCATTCACAAAGGAATGACTCTTTAATTGTTGACAAGTTCCCACCAATTCCATCTAGACTGTAGTGAAGCCAGTTCCTATGGCAGGGAAAATATACATACAAATGAAACCATAATTTAGGATTCATCATTCATATCAACTTGCTGATGGTCTCTATTTTGACCTTGTACTCTAATTCAAAGTAATTAGGATCTAGCTTTAATCCTTGTTCCAAAAGAGGGTCCATTTCTTTCTTTTATTTGTTAGATTCCCTGAGTCGATTCCCATTCAACTAGATCTGAATGTCTCAGAGACTAGCGCTCACATTAGAAACAAACAAAAAAAAAAACTTTTAGGTGCAGGGGTACATGTCCAAGTTTGTTATATAGATAATTTCATGTCACAGGGGTTTGTTGTACAAATTATTTCATCACTCAGGTACTAAGCCTAGTAGCCAGTAGTTATTTTTTCTGATCATCTCCCTCCTCCCACCCTCCACCCTCAAGGAGGCCCCAGTGTCTGTTGTTCCCCTCTTTGTGTCCACATCTTTTAATCATTTAGTGCCCACTTATAACTGAGAACATGTGGTATTCGGTTTTCTGCTCCTGCATTAGTTTGCTAAGGATAATGGTCTTCAGTAGAGCTAACATTCTTGAGAGTTCTTTCCTTATATTAATTCTAAGGGACTGTATCTGCCACTGGACTTCTATTTCCACTGCTGAGTCTGCACTACCTGCAGTTGGATTCCCTTGATATCAATAGTTAGTTCAACTGCCGAGATCACCACTCATTTTTTTTTATTGCCATCTACTCCTGGTGCATAGTTTTTCCTACCTGTAAAGCATTTCCACTGTTCATTTTATACCATCCTAATGGTGACTACTTACACATACCTCTGCCTATTACCTGTACCAGTCTATAAGCTCTCCAAGGCAGATCTACTTCTTGCCAATGTTCTGCTGTGGGACCTCTCTCATCTGCTTCCTCTGTCATCCTAGAATGGCCCGATCTTAGACTCCAAAGCACATTTGTTCTGACTGCATAAGCACAGCCCTTCTAGTTAAGAAGTTCTTTAAAACATCTTTGTCACAGAACAGATTACAATCATGGAGGTATGGCTTTGCATCAATAGCATGAATCATTGTAATTTTTGTTTGTGTGTTGATTTTTCCAGGAAGAAGGTCATCATTACATACTCATCTTCTAAAAATATCATATCCCCTATACGTCAGTAAAAAGTTTACACAAAAAGGCACATCTCCTCTGAAAGAACTTAAAATTTCTGCTTAAGCATATTTAACAATTTGTTTTATTGTTTCACCTTTTTCTTCTGAAATTTATAGAAATTAAACCCATAAGAAGAAACTTAAAGTAAAAATATTCAGTTTTTTTCCCTTAACACTATTGTTAGCACAGATCTGAAACAGTATGCATCCAATATAACAGATTTCAAAAAGTTCTTAAAATTTATCTAGAACAAATTGTTAAATATTAGTACGTTTCACCAAAAATTTTAAGTTATTTCACTATATCATAGTATTTTACTATTTTAGGGTGATATGCCTTCACATACTGCAGCACATTCTTTTGGATATTCTCAAAATAATAAACCTTCATCCTGAAAGAGTTAGTTTATTTTTTTGGAAGCAGACAAAATTCATTTGGTATGGTGTTATGAAATACTGAGTAATAAGACTGGATAAAATATTTTGAAGTAAAAAATTTAAATACGACAGCTGTTCATATAAAATGGCTTTGAATTTAATTTCAAAAATCATAGCATTAAAAATTATATAATTAAGATGTTTTAGGTCTTTATATATTTTTAAATCAACCTTTTGAATTCATTATTTTCATTAATTAATGCAAGTTTTTAAATCCAACAAATATTTGCATCTACTATAGATGTGACATTGTGGTGAGCAGACCTTGTTCTTGTTCTTAGGAGCTTATAATCTTAGAGGTGGAAAAGACAATGACATATATATTTACCAGGGTGATAAAAATTAGAAAAGGGAAGAAGAAGGTGTCCTTTAGAGGGTTAAAGAAGGTTTCCTCTAAGTAACAAATATTCTTCAGGCTGAGACCTGAAGAATTGGTCATAAGGAGGCCAAAAAAACAAACAAACCTACAAACAAACAAACAAACAAAATAATAGAAAGAAAAAGTAAGGCAACAGAATTAAAAGTATTACAATTTAAAAGAATTCAAAAGTAAAGAGCATAGGGTAGGGAGGGGAGTGACACAATACAAGATATATTAAGAAAAGTCAATGAAATCCCTAAATCACAGGGATTTCAAAGCATGACCTGAGATGATTTTATTATAGGATCAATATGAAGTTATCAAACAGTTTTGAGAAAGTAAGGACATGATCATCAGATGTACAATTTTAAATAGATAACTCTGGTAGCTCTTTGAGAAAATGAAATAGACAAGAGATAAGGCAAGAGAAGATGCCTTCTGGAGTAGTACAGGTGAAAAGTGGAGGAACTTGGGCAGTAGTGGAGAAGAAATGCAGATGGACTCAAAATGTATTCAAAGTAAAAACTGCCAGGCTTTGATGAAGGCCAATCAAAAGGGGGTTAGGAAGCAGGATGTATCACAGATGGCTTCTGGATTTCTAGCATAAGCACTGCAGGCTTCTGGATTTCTAGCATAAGCACTGCAGTGGAGCAATGAAACACAGGTAACAGGATATGAATCAAGTTTGAGGGAAGGAGTGAAAGACAGGCGTGGGAAAAGCATAAGTTCAATTTAGAATATGTAAAACATTCAGCAAGAATATTTACTAATAACTATTTTTAGAAGGTATTTCCAGAAAGGAAATTTCACACCCCCTAATTTGTTTAATAGCTTTATTGACTTTGTGTGGTAAATTAATGTGTTCTAATGAGAACACATGGACACAGGGAGGGGAACATCACACACTGGGGCCTGTCAGGGGGTGGGGGACAAGGGGGAAGGAGAACGTTAGGATAAATACCTAATACATGCAGGGCTTAAAAGCTAAATGATGGGTTGGTAGGTGCAGCAAACTACCATGGCACATGTATACCTCTGTAACAAACCTACGCGTTCTACATATGTATCCCAGAACATAAAGTAGGAAAAAAAATAAAAAATCATGTGTTCTAATTTAAGTCCCTCTTTTATATTTTTTTCTGTATTACAGAAAAAGCAATTGACCACCATCTTAGGTATGTAATTATAGCAGCACCATTAGTAAACTATGAATAAGAATGTATGGTTTCTGTAACTCTTGCATAAATTCTATTGTGGTACCTACTATATTATATCGAGATTTTGTTTTCAGTCCAAAAATAACACTAAAGGGACAGGCCCGCTTTCTTCCTTCGTATATGTAGTGCTTAGCAGTGCTTGACATGAGATCAGTAGAAGCTGGCTGAACTTAATATATTATGATGATATGTTTTGTTTCTGGCTAAAATAAATGGTATGTCATTTATAGAATTATTAAGAGTCTTAAATCTAAAGTAGCTTGTGCTATTTTATGTCAAGTAAGTGTATCAAGTTCTCAGAAGACAAAGTGACAGAAGTCAATGTAGTTGATACTTGCTTCACTATCTTCTAAACAGGCTTGGATAGTTTTAAAGGACATTAAACTAAAATAAATTACACAACCTTTATGTTAACATTCATGTTAAGTGATGAACATGAATCAATGGTGCTATTAAATATGAAATGTCAACTGTTTTTAGTATCATTTCATCTGAATAGTAATTTGACTACTGTAAGATGCCCACATAATTCATTTTCAAGATCAAGTTCTAATATATGGTTGCCAGTCACATATACCCATTAAGTTAACATGGTTTTAAACACCATTTTGAAAATGGAGCCATAAAATAATCATTTCTTTCATTGTGAAACCGCTACCGATGAGTACTTAATTAGATAAGATTAGATGCACTATTTAACAAAATAAAATTTAAGGCAAAAGGCATTAGTAGATACAAAGAAAGTCTTTACTCAATAATGAAAGGAACAATTTACAAGCAAGTTATAACAATCTTTAATCCATACAGCAATATAACTTCAAAATTCATCAAGTAAACCTGACAAAATTGCAAAGAGAAATGAACAAATCAATAATCACAGTGAGAGATTAGGAGACCTCCTAGAAACTGATTTATTAAATAGACTGAAAATCAGATTTTCTCACAATTAATAAGCTTCATTTAATGGACACTTATAAAGCCCCATACTCACAAATTAAAAATACACATTCTTTTCAAGCACTCTTTTAACCTGAGACTTGGCAAGTGCCAAGTTGAGTGGAGTGGAATGTAAGATACTATTCCTAAGTTTTTGGTAGTACTGAAAAAGAAAGAAATTATTATTTAACACTGTAAGGTAATATGTAGAATCAAGTATAATACAGAGTAGTAAAAACATAGCTATGGGGTAAAATCAATCCTATGGTCTTTCTGACTCCTTAAATTGCATTAATTGGAAAGTAAAAAGAAATATCTCTGAAGAAAATAACATTCTGGTTGGAGGCGAAGTTATAAGTTGTAGTACATTTCATTGCCTTAGTAAAAATATTACATATTCCTTATATGTTTATGAGAAACTTGCATATTTATGCCTAAGCAGAGACATTGCCACCTATCCTCCACACACTAACAGCTTGATGCAGCTCAGGTCAGTTAAGTTGGTCATGAGGGCAGGCTCAACCCTCTTCATATTACCCGGGAGACTAGTGCTCTACTAAAGGCATAGATAGGTCAGAACACACCTTATTATAAGCGGTGAAGAATTCACAGAAAGGGGAAAACAACCACAGATTGGTTTAATTTCATGGAAGACAGTCTTGGTTAAGCCACATCTTGAAGAAAAGTTAAAGTGATGGAAAGGAATAAAAAACAGTTCAACTTAGAACAACACAGATATGCACAAAGGAAGCAATGATTTTGGAACTACAGAAGAAAGGAAACTGTTCTCTCCTTGGTAATTTGGGGAATGTAGAGTTGGACTCATGATATGAGCCCAATTACTGGGAATTCTTGAATACTATGACATATTTGATTCAATGAGTGATAGAGAATTATTACATCTTTCCAAGACATGAATCAACTCAATAACATGATGATAGTGATATTTCTCTGGCAGTAAAAAGAAGAGGAATAAGGGAAAATTGAAAGCAGAGAAACAAGCATTTAAAATGATGCAGACTGCCAGGTTAGGAAGAAAAGTAGACAGAGATAGTGATACAGAGAAATGAAGGCAAATAGAAGAGAAGGTAAGATAAATGATCAAGCCGGGTTTCAGACAACATAGCATTATGCTTTTTAAAAAACAGAGGAAGAATAAGGGTACCGTGTGACACTGGTCAGTTACTGAAACTCTACAATGGTTCCTTCTTCAGATAATGTGTATATTAACAGCACCTGCCTTATAGAGTTTCTGGGGGATTAAATGAGTTAATACAGATAAAGAAATTAGAACAATGTCACCACAAAGTAAGGTATCAATAAATATTGGCTATTATTTTCATTACTTAGTTGAATTTGAGTTGATATACAATTAGAGGTATTTTAGAGACCAGTGAGAAACATACAACTGAAACATGGATGAAAAGACAAGGCTGGATAAATATCTTTGGTATTTTTGCCATCCTTGCCCACTGCCACTATCAAAATCAAGTTTTTTCATCATCTTACTGATGACCGTTACACAATCCCGTTTGTTTTTTTTCTCCTGTTTCTTCTCCCTCAGATCTATCTTTTAGGTTGCCAACAGTTATCTTTTCATAAGCATAAATGTATTCAAATCACTTTTCAAGTGAAAACTTTAAAACAAATGAAGATACCTCACTTCCTATAGGAGAAAACACAAACTATTCAGAATAGTATAGTGTACATATTACAATCTTTTGAGTGTTCTTCTCTCCTTTGAGTCAATGAAGTTCTCAAGTGAAAGAGCTGTCCCTTATTACTCCTGGAATCTCTCGCACCTAAGTGCACAGTAGCTGTTATAGATGCATTCACTGAAAGCTGTATAAACATACAGAATCATAATTTTATGATGCCAAACACTTGCAAAAAGTAGGTTTTCCAAAGAGTTTTGTGGACATAAACCAAACAAGTGTAGAAGTCAAGAAAGAATATAATTTCAGGCTGTGCGTGGTAGCTCACGCCTGTAATTTGGCAATTTGGGAGGCCCAGGTGGGAGGACTGCTTGCATCCAGTTCAGCCTCAGAAACATAGTAAGACCCTATTTCTACAAAACAAAAACAAAACAAAACAAAACAAAAATTAGGTAGGCATGGTGGTGCATGCCTATAGTCCCAGCTACTAGGAAGGCTGAAGTGGGTGAATCACTTGAGCCCAGAAGGTCAAGACTGCAGTCAGTGAGCCAGGAGTGCGCCACTGCACTCTGCCTGAGTGGCAGAGTGAGACCCTGTCTGGAAAAAAAAAAAAAAGAAAGAAGATAATTTCAACTGGAAGATTAAAAATCTTGAATGATACACTGATCAAATTTTTTAGAGAGGAAAAGATAATGAATTTCAGTTAAAGTAAAAAAAAAATAATTGTGGGCTTATATACTAGACACTGGCAGAATATAAATAAATAAGACAAGATTATAGTCCTAAAGTAATTAATATAGAGCGGGAACTATATACAAACTAATAAAAAGAGAGATTCACAAGAAGCCCATCCTGGAAGTTTTAAGAATGCTTCTTGGAAATTATTATTCTAGAGCTTAGTGTTTAAGGTAAGAATTAACCAGGCAAAAATGGAATGCTTATTGTGAGGCTTCAGTGTGGAAGCTAGATTACAATATGTGAAGAATAAAGTAGGTTCCAAGGACACAGAGGAAATGGCTATAGACCATTCATTTTAAAATGCTAGATAAGAAAGACAGTAAAGAAATCAAAAGGTAGTTAAAATGAACAAGACAGTAAAGTGGAGGTTTTGTCCAGATTTGGAAAGAGTGCAAGAGAAAGATAAATTAGGAGATGAGGGTCGCTAAGAAACATGAAATTCTGAGCATAGCGCAGGGGGTATGTTAGGAAAGGAAGAGGGCATCTCCTCTGAGACAGCAAGGGGGATGAGATTATCATCACCTATTGGAGAAGAAAGCAGAAATGAGTTGAGGAGAAAGCAGTGTATCATGCATCTCATTCCAAATGTTCTCAGTTTTCTCTGTCAAAAGAGATATGAAGTTATCAGCTGTTATTGAGAAGAAATGGAATGGAGAGCATTTGGAAAGAAGATATTTGAAACAGATGCTATGAAAAGTTATCAATTGATGAGTGAAGAGCAGTACTGTCAAGGCATATACGGAGCCAAGTTTACGTTGGAAATGTACACCTAAAAGGAAAAAGTGTATTTGATGAAAAAATGTTCCTTAGGGTGGAGGAGGAAGTGATAATAAAAAGGCCAGATGTGAAAATTAATACTTTACATAGTATTATTTTATAAAGCAGTATTCATTAATTTTTGTTTTAAAGCTACCATCTTCAAACTACAAAATTCAGTGACTGATTAATCAATTTACCTACACAGTCCACATCAGCCACAATTTTCTAAGTCTGAACTTTGTTTTCAAGGAAAATTATATTGCAGATATTTAAGTTCTAGAGCAATTGCTAAAAGTAATAAAGAAGTATACCTAACAGTAGAGAGAAAATGAAATAGTAAAAATTAATACTAAAAGGGACAAAGATTAGAGAATATAAATAAATGGAAAACAAAATGAAAGATAATTCAAAAATAAAGATTTTTAAAAAGTAAATATAAGTGGTCTAAACACTGCAATAAAAAGTATAGATTCATAGTGGGTTACAAAACCAGATCCAACACATGCTGCTCTAAGAAACAACTTTACATATAAAGACAAATAAAAGTTAACGTTAATGGCATAGAAAAGAATATACCTGCAAATATTATCATAAGAAGCAGGGTACTTGTATAAATATCAGATAAATTAGACTTCAAGACAACAAATAACAGAAAAAAATAAAGACAGTTTTAGAATAATAAGAGAGTAAACAGATCAAAATGACAAAACAATATTAAATGTTTTATATCTAATAAGGTTTAAAGTGCATGAAACAAAGATTATCAGACTTGAAAAAAGAAATAGACAAGTTTGCAATTATAGGTAGAGATTTTAACATTTCTCTCTCAATAACTGATAGAAGTACACATAAAATTATTAAGAATATAAAATACTAGAACCAATCTATACATCAACTAGATCTAGTTGAATTTACAAAATATTACACTCATAAATAGCAGAATACACATTCTTTTCATTGCGTATTCTTGAAGCATTCACTAAAATAGACCACATGCTGTGCTATAAAACAAGTCTCAATAAATTTTAAAAGACAATATACAAAGTATGTTATCTGACCATAATAAAATAACACTAGTAATAAAAAACATAATGCACCTGAAAAATCTCCAATCATTTGGAATTAAAAAACACTCTTCTAAATAACATATAGGTAAAAGACAAAATTGCAAGGGAAATTTTTAAAAATTACAATGAGTAATAATGAAAATACATCAAAGTTTGTGGGGTAAAGCTAAATCCTGGCAGAGTATTACTCTGACAGTAAAATCAGAAAAGGAAATATAAGAAAAGAAAACACAGATCAACATCCCTCATAAATGTAGACACAAATATCTTTAACAAAATATGAATTTAGAATCCAACAACATATATTTAATAAGAAGGACAGCAGGTTCTGAAGGATAGCAGGAACTTACGTTCTTACGCCATGTAAGTACTTGGAAGTCACCACTCTGACCTAATAAAAAGTAAAAAGCTGAACAAACTGAAAACCCAATAACCCTGTCTTAGATCCAGAGGACAGATGAAGTCACAAGGCAAACCACTGCTCCCACAACTAGAGAGACAAACAGGCAGATACAGACATGCAATTTACCTGAGCAAAACTCATGAGAACAAACATCCCCTGGAACCAGTGCTAGGTTAGGAAAACCTAAACTGTAACTGATTAACAGATGGAGGTTCATTGTAGACAAATCTGAGAGCCAATAATTCCAGGGTAACTTAGTCATAGGGGGATCTTTAAATGCTTGTGTTTTGTCTCTGGGGACTTGACAAGGTTCTCACAGTAAATATTGGAGAATACTCTCCTTGCTGCCAGCAAGGGGAAAGGAAAAAGAACCATTCTGAAATACTCCAGAGCATTCTATTCTTTTTTTTTTTTTTTTTCTCTTTTTAAGTTTTTATTTTATTTTTACTTTTTAAAACTTTTTTTTTTTAATTTATTTATTATTATTATACTTTAAGTTGTAGTGTACATGTGCATAACATGCAGGTTTGTTACATATGTATACTTGTGCCATGTTGGTGTGCTGCACCCATCAACTCGTCATTTACATCAGGTATAACTCCCAATGCAATCCCTCCCCCCTCCCCATGATAGGCCCCGGTGTGTGATGTTCCCCTTCCTGAGTCCAAGTGATCTCATTGTTCAGTTCCCACCTATGAGTGAGAACATGCGGTGTTTGGTTTTCAGTTCTTGTGATAGTTTGCTAAGAATGATGGTTTCCAGCTGCATCCATGTCCCTACAAAGGACACAAACTCATCCTTTTTGATGGCTGCATAGTATTCCATGGTGTATATGTGCCACATTTTCTTAATCCAATCTGTCACTGATGGACATTTGGGTTGATTCCAAGTCTTTGCTATTGTGAATAGTGCTGCAATAAACATACGTGTGCATGTGTCTTCATAGCAGCATAATTTATAATCCTTTGGGTATATACCCAGTAATGGGATGGCTGGGTCATATGGTACATCTAGTTCTAGATCCTTGAGGAATCGCCATACTGTTTTCCATAATGGTTGAACTAGTTTACAATCCCACCAACAGTGTAAAAGCGTTCCTATTTCTCCACATCCTCTCCAGCACCTGTTGTTTCCTGACTTTTTAATGATTGCCATTCTAACTGGTGTGAGATGGTATCTCATTGTGGTTTTGATTTGCATTTCTCTGATGGCCAGTGATGATGAGCATTTTTTCATGTGTCTGTTGGCTGTATGAATGTCTTCTTTTGAGAAATGTCTGTTCATATCCTTTGCCACTTTTTGATGGGGTTGTTTGTTTTTTTCTTGTAAATTTGTTTGAGTTCATGGGCAAAGACTTCATGTCTAAAACACCAAAAGCAACAGCAGCAAAAGCCAAAATTGACAAATGGGATCTAATTAAACTAAAGAGCTTCTGCACAGCAAAAGAAACTACCATCAGAGTGAACAGGCAACCTACAGAATGGGAGAAAATTTTTGCAATCTACTCATCTGACAAAGGGCTAATATCCAGAACCTACAAAGAGCATTCTATTCTTAACAAGGCCTGACCTCAAGAGAAACTAACCGGAGCCTCACCTGCTATGGTTTTATCAGAGCCTAACTGCCTAAGGTAACAAAAATACTCAAATCCAGCCCACTCTAGCCAGTCTTCCCCACCTATGGAGTGGCATGAGGTCAACAGAGAAGCACTTGTAAATTTCAGTCCACAGGCACAGGCTCACTAAAACACTGAGTCCTAATCATAGGACTATGAAGAACAAGTTACCACCACACTACTGAAAGCCTATTTACAGCAGTTTCTTTTACCCAGGATATAATGTCCAGCTATCCAAGAAAGAATCACAAGGCACACTAAAAAGCAAAAATCACGTTTTAAAAGACAGAACAAGCACCAGAATCAGACTCAGATAAGGCAGCGATGTCGGAATATCAGACTGGGAATTTAAAACAATTATGATTAATATGCAAAGAACTCTAATGGATAATGCAAACAAAATGCAAGAACATATGGACAATGTAAGGAGACAGATGAAAATTCTAAGTAAGAATAAAAAAGAAATGTTAGAGATAAAAAATACTGTTACACAAATAAAGAATGCCTTTGATGATTTTATTACTAGATGAGACATGACTGAAGAAACAATCTCTGAGCTTGAGGATATGGCAATAGAAATTTCAAAACAGGAAAGTCAACAGAAAAAAGGCTTAGGAAACACAACAGAACAACTACAAAAAGTGTAAATATGTGTAATGGAGATACAACAGGAATAAAGAGAGAAAGGAACAGAAGCAATAATGACTGAGAATTTCTCCAAATTAATGTCAGACACAGGCCACAGAATCAGGAAACACAGAGAATATTAAGTGGGATAAATGCTCAAAACAAAGCAAAATTCCATCTAGGCATGTCATAATTATATTGCAGAAAATAGAAGATAAAGAAAAAATCCTGAAAGAAGCCAGAGATATGCACACACACACACACACACCTTACTGATGGAGAAATAAAGTTAAAAATTACATCTGAATTCTCAGAAACCACGCAATCAAGAAGAAAGTGATGATAAGTAATTACAGCAAGGTGTCAGGATACAAGGTTGATACACAAAAGCCAATTGCTTTTCTATAAACCAAACAAAAGTTGACATAAAAAACACAATACTATTTACATTATTACCACAGAAGATGAAATACTTAGGTATAAATCTAATAAAATTATGTACAAAATTTTACATGAGGAAAGCTACAAAACGCAGATGTGAAGGAAATCAAAGAACTAAATAAATGGAGAGATATTCTGTGTTCATGAATAGGAAGACTCAATATCTCAGTATTGTCAAGATGTCAGTTCTTCCTAATGTGACCTATAGATAAAACACAATCCCAATAAAAATACAACCAAGTTATTTCGTGGCTATTGATGAACAAATTGTAAAGTTTATATGAATAGGTAAAAGACCCAAAATAGCCAAAACAATAAAAAAGGAGAACAAATTTGAAGAATGGACTATAAGGCAACAGTAATCAAGACAACACGGTATTGGCAGGAAAAAAATAGACAATTAGGTCAATGGAACAGGAGAGAGAGACCCATATAAATATAGTCAACTGAATTTTGACAAGAGAGCAAAGGTAGTAGAATGGAGAAAAGACAGTGTTTTCAACAAGTGTTGCTAGAAAACAGGGATATCCACATGCAAAAAAAGAAAAATGAATCTAAACACAGACCTTACACCCTTTAGAAAAATTACATCAAAATGGACCACAGACATGTAAAATGCAAAACTATGAAACTTCTAGACAATAACATATAATAAAATCAAGATGACCTTTAAGAAACAATACCAAAAGCATGATTCCATGAAAAAAAAATTATAACATGGACTTCATTAGAATTAAAAAACTTCTGCTCTGTAAAAGACATTGTCAAGAGAGCGAGAAGACAAGCCACAGACTGGGAGAAAATATTTGCAAAAGGCATATCTAACAAAGAACTGTTACAAAAATATACAAATAACTTTTAAAAATGCAATAATAATAAACAGCCCAATAAAAATGGGCCAAAGACCCAAACAGACATCTCAGCAAAGGAGATACACAGATGGCAAATGAGCATATGAAGAGATCCTACATAATATGTTATTGGGGAAATGCAAATTAAAACAATGAGATTCTATTACATGCATATTAGAATGGCCAATATGTAGATCAATGACAACATAAAATGCTGGTAAGGATATGGAGCAACAGGAACTCTCCTTCAAAATGCAAAATGAGGCCGGGCGCGGTGGCTCAAGCCTGCAATCCCAGCACTTTGGGAGGCCAAGATGGGCGGAGCACGAGATCAGGAGATCGAGACCGTCCTGGCTAACCCAGTGAAACCCCGTCTCCACTAAAAAATACAAAAAACTAGCCGGGCGAGGTGGTGGGCGCCTGTAGTCCCAGCTACTCGGGAGGCTGAGGCAGGAGAATGGCGTAAACCCAGGAGGCGGAGCTTGCAGTGAGCCGAGATTCGGCCACTGCGCCACAGCCTGGGCGACAGAGCAAGACTCCATCTCAAGAAAACAAAACAAAACAAAACAAAACAAACAAACAAACAAAAAACGCAAAATGATACAACCACTTTGGAAGAAAATCTGGTAACTTCTTCTCTTAACTTTTATTTTAAGCTCAGGGGTACATACGGGTTTGTTAGATAGCTAAACTTGTGTCATGGAGGTTCATTGTACAGGTTACTTCATCACCCAGGTATTAAGCCTAGTACCTATTAGTTATTTTTCCTGATCCTCTTTCTCCTCCCAACCTTCACCTGTCTGATAGGCCCCAGTAACTTCCTAAAAAACTAAATACATTCTTACCATAAGATTCAGCAGTTGCTCTTCTTGGTATTTAGCCAAAGGAGTTGAAAATTATGTCCATACAAAAGCTTGCACATAGATGTTTACAGTAGCTTTATTCACAATTGCCAAAACTTGGAAGTAAACAAGATCTTTTTAAAAACTTCACCTATGCACTTAACTCTATCACAGGACAGGAAAAAATTACCTTATTTTCAGATATTGTGGTACTGAAACTGTGTGTGTTACTATACCGTAAAAATATTGTGCTTTGGGAGGCTGAGGCAGGCAGATCATGAGGTCAGGAGATCGAGACCATCCTGGCTAACATGATGAAACACCATCTCTACTAAAAATACAAAAAATTAGCAGGGCGTGGTCGTGCTCGCCTGTAATCCCAACTACTTGGGAGGCTGAGGCAGGAGAATAGCTTGAATCCAGGAGGTGGAGGTTGCAGTGAGCTGAGATCCTGCCATTGCACGCCAGCCTGGGGGACAGAGCGAGACTCTGTCTCAAAACAAAACAAAACAAAACAAAATTGTAGCACTTGATTTCTATTTTAGGAAAGATTAGATTCATTTTCTAAAAGGAATTTTGAAACATTTTAAAATTTCATTTGTTGACTTTCAAAAAAAGTGAGGGACTGTGATTAATATCCTTAACATGCTCTGATCTCAATAGGCTTGTCTGACTTTATTGCTTAATAAAATCCAAATTTTATTGGGGGATTTCTATGAGGAACAGCTAAAGGTTAACTTACCTAAAAATCTTCTTAACTATTGATGACCTATTTTTCTCCTTATGGGAGGGATGCTTTTAGTTGGACTGAAGACAATGCTGATGAGATCTGAGACAATTCTCATATGAATTTGTCTGTTCTGTAACTAACCCACAGATGGCATCCTTAACTCTAGAAAGTCATTTTGAAATTTCAGTGACCATCATGAGAAACAGGAGACAGCTTATTTTGGGATTAAAAAAGTCCATCACCACTGAATAGAGACATACCTCACTTTATTGCACTTCACAGATATTGTGGTTGTTTTTGTTGTTATTGTTTGTTTTTACAAATTCAAGGTTTGTGGCAACCATGCCTTAAGCAAGTCTCCATTCATCATTTATCCAATAGCATGTGCTCACTTCAGGTCTCTGTCACATTTGGTAATTCTTGTAATATTTTCATTATCACTAAATCTGTTATGATTATCTGTTATCAGTGACCTGAGATGTTACTATTGTAGGGCACCGTGAACCACGCCCATACAAGACAAACGTAATCCATAGATGGGTGTGTTCTGAGTGCTTTACCTACTGGCTGTTCCCTGTCTCTGTCCCTCTCCTCAGGCTTCCCTATTCCCTGAGACACAACAATATTGAAATTAGGCCAACTAATAATTCTATAACGGACTCTAAGTGTTCAAGTAAAAGGAAAAAGTTGCACATCTTCCATTTGAAATCAAAAGCTAAAAATGACAATAATATTAAAATTAGGCCATTTAATAACCCTATAATGGCCCCTAAGTGTTTCAAGTAAAAGGAAAAAGTTGCACATCTCTCACTTTAAATCAAAAGCTAAAAATGATCAAGTTCAGTGAGTAAGGCATGTCAAAAGCCAAGACAGGCCGAAAGCTAGGCCTCTTATACCAAACAGTCCAGTTGTGAATGCAAAGGGAAAGTTCCTGAAGGAAATTAAAAGTGCTACTCCAGTGACAAAAGCAAAACAGAAAGCAGAACAGCCTTACTGTTTATATGGAGAAAGTTTTAGTGATGTGGATAGAAGATCAAACCAGCCACAACATTTCCTTAAGACAAAGCTGAATACAGAGCAAGGTCCTAAGTCTCTTCAGTTGAGAGGTAAGAGAGTGGCAGACAAAAAGTCTGACATTGGCAGAAACTGGTTCACGAAGTTTAAGGAAGGAAGCCGTCTTCAGAACCAAACGGTGCACAATGAAGCAGTAAATGCTGATGTAGAAGCTGCACCCACGTATCCAGAAGATCTAGCTAAGATCGCTGATTATGGTGGTTACACCAAACAACAGATTTTCAATATAGATGAAACGGCCTTCTATTGAAAGATGGCATCTAGAACTTTCACAACTAGAGAGCAGAAGCCAGTGCATGCTTTCAAATATTCAAAGGCTGATTCTCTTGTTAGGCTGATTCTCTTGTTAGGAGCTAATGCAGCTGGGGGCTTTAAGCTGAAGCCAATGCTCATTTACCATTCTGAAAATCCTATGGCACTTCAGAATTACTCTAAATCTACTTTGCCTGTGTTCTATAAATGGACAACAAAGCCTGGGTGACAGCACATCTGTTCACAGCATGGTTTACTGAATATTTGAAGCCCACTGTTGAGACCTGCTACACAGAAGTCCTCTACTGTTCATTGACAATGCATCTAATCACACAAGAGCTCTGATGAAGATATACAAGGAGACTGATGTTGTTTTCCTGACTGCAAACACAACATCCATTCTGCAGCCTATGGATCATGGCATAACTTTGACTTTCAAGACTTAGTATTTAAGAAATATATTTAATAAGGCTTTAGCTGCCACAAATAGTGATTCCTTTGATGGCTCTGGAAAAAGTAAACAGAAAACCTTCTGGAAATAATTCATTATTCTAGATGATATTAAGAACATTCATGATTCATGGGAGGAGATTAAAATAGTAACATAAACTAGAGTTTGGAAGTAGTTGATTCCAACCCTTGTGGATGACTTTAAGGGGTTCAAGACTTGAGTGGAAGAAGTCACTGCAAATATGATGGAAACAGAGGGAGAACTAAAATTATAAGTGGAGCCTGAAGATGTGACTGAATTGCTGCCAATCTCATGATCAAATATGACAGATGAGTTGTTTCTTATGGATGAGCAAAGAGAGTGGTTTCTTGAGATAGAATCTACTCCTGGTGAAGATGCTGTGAACATTGCTGAAATGATTACAAAAGATTTAGAATATTACATAAACTGAGTTGATAAAGCAGTGGCAAGGTTTAAGACTAAAACTGACTTCAATTTTGAAAGAAGTTCTACTGTGGGTCAAATGCCATCAAACAGTAGTGTATGCTATAGAGAAATCATTTGTGAAAGGAAAAGTCATTCAATGTGGCAAACTTCATTGTTGTCTTAAGAAACTGCCATAGCCACCCTGGTATTCAGCAACTACCACTCTGATCAGTCAGCTGCCATCAATATCAAGGCAAGACCCTCCAACAGCAACAAGATTATGACTCACTGAAGGCTCAGAGAATTGCTGGCATTTCTTAGCAATAATTTTTTTATTATACTTTAAGTTCTTGGATACGTGTGCAGAATGTGCAGGTTTGTTACACAGGTATACACGTGCCATGGTAGTTTGCTGCACCCTTCAACTCATCCTCTACATTAGATATTTCTCCTAATGCTATCCCTCCCTTAGCCCCCCACCCCCTGACAGGCCCCAGTGTGTGATGTTCCCCTCCTTGTGTTCATGTGTTCTCATTCTTCAACTCTCACTTATGACTGAGAACATGGGGTGTTTGGTTTTCTGTTCCCATGTTAGTTTGCTGAGAATGATGGTTTCCAGCTTCATCCATGTCCCTGCAAATGACATGAACTCATCCTTTTTTGTGGCTGTATAGTATTCCATGGCGTTTATGTGCCACATTTTCTTTATCCAGTCTATCATTGATGGGCATTTGGGTTGGTTCCAAGTCTTTGCTATTGTGAATAGTGCCGCAATAAACATACATGCGCATGTGTCTTCATAGTAGCATGATTTATAATCTTTTGGGTATACACCCAATAATAGGATCACTGGGAAAAATGGTATTTCTGGTTCCAGATCCTTGAGAAATCTCCACACTGTCTTCCGCAGTGGCTGAACTAATTTATACTCCTACCAAGTGTAAAAGTGTTCTTATTTCTCCACATCCTCTCCAGCATCTGTTGTTTCCTGACTTTTTAGCGATCGCCATTCTAACTGGCATCAGATAGTATCTCATTGTGGTTTTGATTTGCATTTCTCTAATGACCAGTGATGATGAGCTTTTTTTCATGTGTTTGTTGGCTGCATAAATGTCTTCTTTTGAAAAATGTCTATTCATGTCCTTTGCCCACTTTTTCATGGGGTTGTTTTTTTTTTCGTAAATTTGATTAAGTTCTTTGTAGATTCTGGAACTAAGGTATATACATTGTTTCTTTAGGTATAATGCTATTGCATGCTTAATAGATTACAGTATAATGTAAACATAACTTTTACATGCCCTATAAAAGAAACCAAAATTTATGCGTGACTCAGTTTATGGCAATATTCACTTTATTGTGGTGCTCTGAAACCACACTGTAGTATCTCTGAGATGCACCTGTAAATCACTCAAAAAGCATGACATGAAATGTAACTCCATTCAATATTAAGGGTTAAATATTAGAATTCCTGGAGGTCCTAACCAGAGGAATTGGGGAACGGAAAGTTAAAAAAAAAAAAAAAAAAAAAAGGCATCCAAATAGGAAAAGAAGTCAAACTATCTCTCTATGCAAATATGATTCTATAGCTAGAAAACCTTAAAGACCCTGCCAAAAGTTTTCTGGAGCTGATAAACCACATCAGTACAGTTTCAGGATGTAAATTCAATGGAAAAAAATCAGTAGCATTTCTATATACCAATCATGTTCAAGCTGAGAGCCAAACCAAGAATGCAATCCCATTTACTACAGCCACACAAAAAAATAAAATACCTAGGAATACATCTAACCAAGTAGGTGAAAGATCTCTACAAGGAGAACTACAAAACACTGATAACAGAAGTCATAGAAGACACAAACAAATGTAAAAACATCTCATGCTTGCAGATTGGAAGAATCAATATCATTAAAATGGCCATACTGCCTAAGGCACTCGATAGATTCAATGCTATTCATACCAAACTACCAACGTCATTTTTCACAGAACTAGAACAAATGATTCTAAAATTCATATAGAACCAAAAAAGAGTCCAAATAGTCAAAGCAATCCTAAGTGTAAAAAACAAAGCCAGATACATCACATTACCTGACTTCAAACTATACTATACGGCTACAATAACCCAAAACAGCATGGTACTGCTCCAAAAAGAGACACATAGACTAATGGAACAGAATAGAGAACTCAGAAATAAAGCTGCACACCTACAGCCATCTGATCTTTGACAAAGTAGACAAAAATACTAAATGGGAAAAGGACTCCCTATTCAATAAATGGTGCTGGGATAGTTGGCTAGCCATATGTGGAAGAATGAAACTGGGCCCCTACCTTTCACCATATACAAAAAATAACTCAAAATAAAGTATAGCTTTCAATGTAAAACCTCAAATTATAAGAATCCTGGAAAAAAAAAAAAAAAAAAAACTAAGAAACACCATTCTGGACTTTGTCCGTGGCAAAGAATTATGACTAAGACCTCAAAAGCAACTGCAACAAAAACAAAAATTGACAAGCGGAACCTAATTCAACTAAAGAGGTTCTGCACAGCAAAGAAACTATCAACAGAGTAAACAAACAACCTACAGAATGGTAGAAAGTATTCACAAACTCTGCACCCAATAAAGATCTAATATACAGAATCAATAAGGAACTTAATTGAACAAGCAAAAAACATATAGCCTCATTAAAATATGGGCAAAAGACATGAACAGACACTTCTCAAAAGAAGACACACAAGTGGTCAACAAACACACGAAAAAATGCTCCACATCACTAATCATCAGAGAAATGCAAATCAAGACCACAAAGAGACACCGTCTCATACAAGTGAGAATGACGATTAATAAAAAGTCAAAAAAAAAAAAAAAAAAAAAAAAAAAAAAAAAAAAAACCACGTTGGTGAGGCTGTGAAGAAAAGAGAATGCTTATATACTGTTAGTGGGAATGTAATTTAGTTCAGCCATAGTGGAAAGCAGTTTAGAGATTTCTCAAAGAACTTAAAACAGAACTATCATTCAACCCAGCAATCCCATTACTTGGCATATAACCAAAAGTCAATAAATCATTCTACCAAAAACACACATATACTCACATGTTCATAGCACCACTATTCACAATAGCAAAGACATGGTATCAACCTAGGTGTCAATCAACAGTGGACTGCATAAAGAAAATAGATGCATAGTATTCCATGGTGTATATACATGGTATATATTCCATATACACCATGAAATACTATGCATACATAAAAAAGAACAAAGTCACGTTGATATGGTTTGGTGCTGTGACCTCATCCAAATCTCATCTGGAATTGTAATCCTCATAATCCCCACGTGTTGAGGGAAGGGCCGGGTGGGAGGTGATTGGATCATGGAGGTGGCTTCTCCCATGCTGTTCTTGTGATAGTGAGTTCTCATGAAATCTGATGGTTTTTGTAAGTATTTGACAGCTCCTCTTTTTTTTGAGACAGAGTCTTGCTCTGTCAGCCAGGTTGGAGAGCAGTGGCACAATCTCGGCTCACTGGCAACTTCTGCCTCCCGGGCTCAAGCAATTCTCCTGCTTCAGCCTCCCAAAATGCTGGGATTACAGGTGTGAGCAACTGCTCCTGGCCAACATGCTCATACTCTCTTCTATAGCCTTGTGAAGAAGGTGCCTGCTTCCCCTTTCACCATGACTGTAAGTTTCCTGAGTCCTCCCCAGCCATGTGGAACGTAAGTCAATTAAAACTCCTTTGTTTATAAATTACCCAGTCTCAGGTAGTATCTGTAGCAGTGTAAGAACAGACTAATACACATGTCCTTTGCAGCAACATGGATGCAGCTGGAAGCCATTATCTTAAGCAAATTAATTCAGGAACAGAAAACCAAATACCACATGTTCTCACTCAGAAGTGGGGGCTAAACAATGGGTACTCATGATCATAACGATGCCAGCAATAGACACTGAAGACTAACAGAGTGGGGAGAAAGAGAGGGAGCAAGGGTTGAAAAACTCACTATTGGGTACTATGCTCAGTACCGGGGTGATGAGATCATTCATACCCTAAACCTCAGCATCATGCAATATACCCAGGTAACAAACCTACACATGTATCATCTGAATCTAAAATAAAAGTTGAAAAAAAAAGAATTCCGATCACAGTGATTATGGATACTCATGTACAGCTTCAACTATACATGCTATATCCTACAAATAGTAGGCATTCAATAATTATCTGCTAAATGAAAGAATGAAGAAACAAATAAATGTCATTTAAAACAAGATATCCAAATTACTAATTTTTTTCTACCCTTTAAATCAAATATAACTACTAAGTATATCTAGAGTTTTCCAAAACAATGTAATATAAATAAAATGGATATGCTTGCTGTGCAATACTGAAATAAACAATATATAATTATAAACAATAATCTACTTATATGCTCAATGACTCTATTTTCATGATGCAATTCTTTCTCTTCGACACCAAACTTCCACCTTTCTTTCTTTCTCTCTCTTCCTTTCCTTTCTCCTCTCTCTCTCTCTCTCTCTTTTCTTTTTATGGAGTCTTGCTCTGTCGCCCAGACTGGAGTGCTGTGGTGTGATCTCAGCTCAGAGGCAACCTCCGCCTCCTGGGTTCAAGCAATTCTCTGCCTCAGGCTCCCGAGTAGCTGGGATTACAGGCGCCTGCCACCACGCCCAGCTAATTTTTGTATTTTTAGTAGTTCAAGTAGGCTGGTCTTGAACTCCTGACCTTGTGATCCACCCGCCTCGGCCTCCCAAAGTGCTTGGATTACAGGCGTGAGCCACCACGCCTAGCCCACCTTTATTTCTTATTGTCAAGTGAAGCCTCTTTGACTACTCTGGAAGGCAATCAGGCATGTTTTCATTGACCAGCTGTATATCCGGACACCCTGTAACATTATTTCAGGACAAAAAATGAGCAGATCTGTCTCTTGAACTTTGCCTAAACATGTATTAACTTACATTCTTTGGAGAAATAGTACTACTCATTTTGATGATTCCACAGAAAGACATAAGAAGAAACTTGAAAGGAATCATTGTGATTTTGTTTGTTTTTGCAGGGCGAGAACAAAACTAAGAGTAAATGTGCTGATATCCTAATTGTTCAAAACAAAACAAAACCAGAAAAATAAAAACAATAACACTAATGCCACTGATTTAGTGAACAAAGAAAGGAATATGGTAGAGACTGGATGCTCACTAAACCTGTTTTTGCTTCTCGGACTCACAGCCAAACTACATTTCCCAGCCCTCCTTTATGTGAGCAGAGGTCATGTGACTGAATTATGGCAAATATGTACAAAGTGGGTGGAAGCGATAACAAGGTACTTCCAAGTTTGGCCCATGAAACCTCACACACAATCCCCCATATATTATGCTCTGCTGTTCTCCATACATGGACTGAACATACAGGAGGGTAAGACCCAACATATGGTATGACTATGTGAGGGAAGGAGTATGAGACTCTCACTGACTGTATAAAGTAGAGCCATCCACCTCTTCTATCCATCATTACTCCTCTATACTTTAGGGTGGCCAGCTTTAACAAATAAATATACACAGAGCATAGCTGAAATTGAATTTCAGATAAACACATACTTTTTTAGTATAAATATGCCTTATGCAGTATTAAAGACATACCTATGTATGTATGCAATATTTAGGATATACTTACAACAAAAATTGTTTATTGCTTATTTGAAATTCAAATTTAACTGGGCATCTTGTATTTTATCTGGCAATCCTACCCATAATAGACTGTGACATAAGGTAAGAAATAAACTTTTATTGTATTAAGGCACTGAAATTTGGGATTTTTTTTTACAACCACTTCCCTACCTTGACTAATAAAAAACATACAAATACTATTTTAAGGAACAGTAATAGAAGTAATTAGTAGTAGTAATACTAACAATAGTAATAAAAATAATTAGTTATGTGAATAAAGTCTGAAAATATCACCACATAGCTGATTTTTGGTCAAGCTGATAACAAACCAAGTTCTTCTGCCTCTCAGGCACAGTACACACAACAACTGAGATTCATGGAATTCATATATACTTGTTGATTACATATTAGGTGTGATATACTCTGGGATATATATACAATGAACAAGACACATTTCGCGCTTTCAGGGGCGTAGCAGGTCAGCTTAGACAAGTGCTAACCCTTGCATAATACAAAAAACAATATATGGCAAATTAAAAGGGAAAACTGTGTTAATAAACAATCTTTAATTCTGATATCACAAAAGTTGTTACAGAAGTGGCATGAAGAGAAAAACTGATTTATAAAAAGGCAGACAGAGTATTTTAGTTTTAATTTCTTTGTCATAGGCCTTTGCTCCCCGAATCCAATGTCCACTCCATTCTTGGTGAGTTAGATGAAATTCCCTTCCCTTCCTTTTCCCTTTAATAGTTTTAAAGGGAATGTTTAAGTGCAAGCTAGTTGATCAGATGAAATTCCCCTTCCTTCTTTTGTCCTTTAATAGTTTTAAAGGGAATGTTTAAGTACAAGCCTGGTTGATCAAGAACAATGGCTATCACTTATTAATCACCTACTGAGCATTAGGCATTGTACCAAGTACTTTACGTAATCTCATTTAATCATTATAATAGCAACGAATAGGCATTATCTTTCCCACTTTACAAATAAGGAAGCTATGCCACACATAACTTTACACAACTTGTCCAAGGTCACATGTTACTAAGTAGCAAAATCACAATTTTAAATTCAGTTCTAATTCCAAAGCTTGCATTCTTGATCGTTAATTTACATTGCACAATGATCCCTTTCAGACTGATTATTCTATACCTCAACCCAATAAAATCTTTACTGATATAGGAGTCAATTTTTAGGTGAAATTCGCAAATGTCTATTTTTTTCTTTATGCCAGGGCACTAACTAGACAAACAACAACAAAAAATGCTGCTGCCAGAAGGCATATAAATACTTTCTCGGTGTCTTCAACTTTAACTTTCAAGAGATTTAGTCTTTTTTAGGCTTGAGTTACTCTTACATCTTTGAGGTCAAAGGGAAAATATTTTTCATTAGAACTGTTCACATACATCCAAAGATAAAACTACTAGCCTGGTTAAAATACTAATTTTCTTAGAACAACTATCACTTCCAGTTTTCCTCTCCATTAATTTTAGTAAAATAGTACGAATCCATAACTTTTGGACAGGCTACTGGAGAACAGAAAAGTCAGTGAATTTATTGATCAACGATTTCTAGAAAAAATGACTTCTCAAAAGAAATCTGCCTTCTAACACAATGCCAATCTTATGATTGTTAAAAGTTTTCACCAAGACTGATAATCATTCATAGTTTGGGCTTTTATAGTAAAGGGCAAATCTTGGTCAAAAAAAAGAAATACATGTTCAGGCCAAAATCTAGAACACTAACACCACCATAAAATGCTGGTGGGGATTTGAAGCAACAGGAACTCATCCATTGCTGGTGGAAATGCAAAATGGCGCAGCCACTTTGGAATACAGTTTGGCAGTTTCTTACAAAACCAAACGTACTTTTACCATATGATCCAGCAACTGCTCTCTTTGGTACTTACCCAAGGAGTTAAAAACCTAATCCCAAACAAAAATCTGCACATAGATGTTTGTAGCAGCTTTATTTATAATTGCCAACACTTAGAAACAACCAAGATGTTCTTCAGTTGGTGAATAGAGAAATAAACTGTATCACATCCAGACAATGGAATATTATTCAGTGCTAAAAAGATATGAGCTATCAAGCCATGAAAAGACATGGAGAAAACATTTTTTTTCCTTTGAGACATGACCTCACTCTGTTGCCCAGGCTGGAGTGCAGTGGCACAATCATAGTTCACTGCAACCTTCAACTTCTAGGCTTGAGCAATCTTCCTGCTTCAGCCTTCCAAGTAGCTAGGACTACAAGAACGTGCCACCATGTCTAGATAATTTTTTTGTTTTTATTTTTTGTAGAGACGATGTCTTGCTATGTTGCCCAGCTGGTCTCAAACTCCTGGGCTCAAGTGATCCTCCTGCCTTGGACTCACAAAATGCTAGAATTACACATATGAGCCACTGTGCCCAGCTGAGAAAACTTAAATGCATATTACTAAGTGAAAGAAACCAATCTGAAAAGGCTACATACTGTATGATTCCAACTATATGATATTCTGGAAAAGGGAGACAGTGAAAAAATAACAGTTGCCAACAGTTGGAGGAAGGGAGGGATGAAAAGACAGGACACAAAGATTTTTAGGGCAGTGAAACTATTCTGTATGTTACTATATAAACCCATGGAATATACAGTAACAAAAGTGAACCCTAATATAAACTGTGGACTTTGGGTGATAATGTGTCAATGCAGGTTCATTGATCATAACGAATGTACCACTGTGGGTACAGCATGTTGATAAAAGAGGTTGTATGTTAGAGGCAGAGGGGTATATGGGAAACCTCTGAACTTTCTACTCAATTGTGTTGTGAACTGTTCTAATAATAAAATATACTTAAGAAATATATGTTCAGACAGCACTATACCAGTTCTTGATTTCTTAATAAAAATATTCTAACTATGGATCTAACGTATATTACTTCTGCCCAAGTAGTATTTCATGACATTTGCATGAATTAAAGTGAAATGACTCAAAAATCCTACCTCTTCTCCAGTGAACTTACTAAAATGGGCTACGGAATATATTTAAAAATGTAGAATACTGGCCAGGCACAGTGGCTCACACCTATAATCCCAGCACTCTGGGAGGCCAAGGCAGGTGGATCACGAGGTCAGGAGATCGAGATCATCCTGGCTAACACGGTGAAACCCCGTCTCTACTAAAAATACAAAAAATTAGCTGGCAGGCACCTGTAGTCCCAGCTACTCGGGAGGCTGAGGCAGGAGAATGGCGTGAACCCGGGAGGTGGAGCTTGCAGTGAGCAGAACAGAGATCACACCACTGCACTCCAGCCTGGGCAACAGAGCAAGACTCTGTCTCAAAAAAAAAAAAAAAAAGAAATCATAGGCAAAGAATGTTCATGTTATTATTATAACTAACTAGGAATCAATTGTTTTTCACTATTAAAACAACAAATTATTTAGCCTTTAAAATTTTTTCCTGTATTATCTCACTACACTAAAAATACATTCGGTTTTAAGAATTAGAAAAACAAGACCTTATTTTTCTTAAGTATATGTATCTGCTTGACAACAATAAATCTGATTATTTTATTTGCAGAAGATATTCAACATAAGCATAATCATAGTTTTCCTAATTATTGGTATTTCAAGTGAAGCACCTTAGGTATCCATTTTTGGAATTTTATCATACTCATGATTTTAAAAGTTTTAGAAATGCAAATACTTTTTATATAACGTTAATCTCTAAAATTCTGACAGTCAGTCTAGAATCAATCTTTCTCAATGGGAAGGCTTGAAAAACAAGTGATTCCATGGGGGAATTTTCCACTTGCATTCTGTTATTTATTAAAATAAAAGTATTTATTACTTATTTACCAAAATAAAGAAATGTAACTGCATTTCTTCCAGTAAAGCTCTCAACTTAAATCTTATTTAAATTTTTTGCTGGTCACCTTTTAGTAATTATATTTCAGTGCTAAAAACAATTAAAATTAAGTTTTGTAGAATGTAAAAATGTATACTTTATTAAATCTAGAGATAATTACAATTTATGCTTATTTTTATGTCATTGTCCTGGTGCTTTAAAAATATCTACAAGACTATTATTTTAAAATGTTGACAACTATTAAATAGATCTAAAGTAATTATACATTTTGAAGCTCCTTGTACATTTCTTAGGGAATTTCTAAGAATTTGAAGAGGCAGGCCGGGCGCGGTGGCTCAAGCCTGTAATCCCAGCACTTTGGGAGGCCGAGGCGGGTGGATCACGAGGTCAGGAGATCGAGACCATCCTGGCTAACATGGTGAAACCCCGTCTCTACTAAAAATACAAAAAACTAGCCGGGCGTGGTGGCGGGCGCCTGTAGTCCCAGCTACTCGGAGGCTGAGGCAGGAGAATGGCGTGAACCTGGGAGGCGGAGCTTGCAGTGAGCCGAGATCGCGCCACTGCACTCCAGCCTGGATGACACAGCGCGAGACTCCGTCTCAAAAAAAAAAAAAAAAAAAAAAAAAAAAGAATTTGAAGAGGCTATTTTCCGAAAACATTTAATTGAATCATAAAAGGTATCAGTGTATCAACTCACACTTCACACACTGTGATCTCGCTTACATTCCTTTTCTAGTTACACTCACTTGACATTAGGAAAATATTGGATATAGCTTATTTTGCTTTGCAGCATAAAATTAATAACATTATCTTGGTAAATAAGTATATCAATATTTGTGCTAATTCTTGTATAGAGAGATACATAAGCAAACAAGAGCCTAAAGTATGTTTAATGCTAGTTCTCAAATCCATATGACATAGCTGGGTTCATATAATATATATTTAGAATAAATACCTATATGTAAGAGTAGAGTGAACCTAATATTTAATTATCATCAGAAACTGTATTAAGAAACCAGAAATTTACACAGTCAAAACAAAGTAAAGGCCGGGCACAGTGGCTCATGTCTGGTAATCCCAGAATTTTGGGAGGTCCAGGTGGGTGGATCACTTGAGGACAGGAATTTGAGACCAGCCTTACCAACATGGTGAAACCCTGTCTCTACTAAAACACAAAAATTAGCTAGGCGTGGTGACACATGCCCGTAATCCCAGCTACTCAGGAGGCTGAGGTACAAGACTCACTTGAACCTAGGAGGCAGAGGATGCAGTAAGCTGTGATCATGCCACTGCACTCCAGCCTGGGCAACAGAGCAAGACTATTTCTCAAAAAAAAAAAAAAAAAAAAAGAGAAAGAAAAAAGAAAAAAAAAGTAAAACAGGATTTACAGAAAATAATGTAAAGGTGTGCATGTGAAGAGGAATTAGTAGAACAAAAATACAGTTGGGATTCTTTAATTTTTTTAGTTAACCTGTGACTCAAATAGTGATAGACTTTTAGTAATTATAAAGAGCATGAAAATGCTAAGTAGGTCTGGAATTTATAAATTCTTCTTCATCCATTTATACAGCAATGGATAATATTACACAGCATGTAATATTATCTCTTTACCTGAAAAAGCAACATTAAAAATAGGTCACAGCTTCTGAGGGAGGATACAAACTGTCAGGAGTACTTCCAGCACAGTAGCAGTTCAGGAAATGATGATGATAATGAGACTCCATGACTGCTGAGAATCGGAAGAGGAGGTATGAATTCTCATTCAACCCTAGCAGTCGCCCATTGTCCATGAGGCCTTGGGTGAGTCACTGAAGCTCAGTGATTTGATTAACAGCAATACTGAATTTACCTTCCTCACTATGGATTATAAGGTTAAGTAGAGCCAACATGAAATGTACATGCAAAACCTATTCTTTCACTCGCAACCCTAGTCTCTGTAACTACCTTTTATGTCTTATTTTCTCTAAACAAGTTAAATATTTATATAAATTACAAAGGCTGAGAGATCAATTCTAAAAATGTAAGAATCTTTCAGAAACAGTTTATTTTATAAGGGAAATAGCGAGACTGTGATACACTCCACCCTGCACCTCTCCACACACTACATACTAGCCACTCCCCAAAACCCAGACTTGGGCTGGACATTTTCTTGACTCATAGCATCAAAAAAATATCATTACTGAAGTAAACGTATAAAGTTATAGAAGTGGTTATTTTCCCATAATCATATAAAAACTCAGAAAAATTTATAACTAGAATAATTCTCCTTTATGTTTCAATTACTTAGAAATTCAGTAACAAACATCATCAAAATAAACATATTGCTTCATATATTTATATATAAATAAAATATCATCATCAGGGCAGCAGGAAATAGAGGCAGCAGGGAGTAGAAATGAGATAAGGACAGGATGTTGCTGTTTTAGCAGAACAATTTACAATGTATTTACTTTTTATACAAGTGAACTAACCTAAATGTTTGTATAGTTAACTTTCTTTTTTTCCTTTTTTGCTTTCTCTTCTTTTCTTACAAGCCTTTCCTCCCTCTATCCTTTCCTGCTTGCTTTCCCTGCTTCTCTCCTACCCTTTTTTATTAATCCTTTCTTCCACCCAACACTGGTTTTTGGCTGAGACCACAGTTTCAACAAGAAATAAAAACTGCATTACTCAGGAAGGAACTAATAAACTTCCCCTCCCCCAAATGCCATTAGAGACTTCCTGAATAAATGAGAAATCCATTAATTAATTTTAAAAAAAGAGAGTGCTTGCATAAGTAACAAAAACAGATTCCGGTCTACATTATGATTAAAATGAACTTGAATAATAAAAATTAGGTATAAATAAGATCCATGAGGACATCTGACACATCTATGGCCAGTGATGTTTGGTCCCAACAATGTGTGTAGGCTTTTTCAGTCCATTGTTAAACAATCAGAAGTGGGACTTCTACCACTTCTCCTTAAAAAATTCCATAACATAATGGATTTAATTAACATGAAATTTCTTGTAAATATACCTATTACCGATATTCTTTCATTCAAAATCATTTCATTATTCGTGGTCATACTGGTTGGTGGAATGGGTGAATAAAATAATGCACAAGCATGTACAATTTTAAATATATAATTATATTTATTTAATTTTAGATAATTATATATTTAATTAACACAAAGGCTCAAATTTTATATTTCACATAAAAACACTACGTATATCCACATATAGTCTTGCTCTGAGGTTCATTCTCTATTGAATTAATTTGTTTTTAACAATGGTTACATAAAAATTCCTCCTACAAATTATATTTTAGTTATAGCTAATAAACCACTAGCCTTTTTGACTCATATTTAAAGGACAAATAGAAAAAGAGGTTTAGAACTGTTATTTGCTTTAGTTTTCTGTTTGTTTGTTTGTTTTGCATGACAGTTTATGGGCAAGCCAGTAATTTGTATCCTAAGCTTCTATATTCAGATAGCTCTCAACAACTGATTTAGTCATTATAGAGATAATAAATACCATTCATGATGATAATTTAAATAAAAATACGTTGACTTAAGAGATAAGCTTTGGTAAAATCTGATTTCTCTTCTGTTTCAATGACTCCTAACATAGTACAGCCACTGAAAGGAACTTAATGCTTGTCAGGAGCCACTGAACTTTATAGTGAGCATCTGGGTAGTGCCACAGTGCAGATGCTGCAGTAGAATACCACAGTAAAACTACTTTAAGTTTCATCTGGTTAATAACAGTACCTCATTCAAGATTGCTTTCTGTAATTTCTGATTATTTTTGACCAAATAAAATTTCTTTGCCTTGTTTAAAGAAATAATTGTGATTTCTTACAAAACAAGGTCCTCCACTTTAATAAAGTGCAGACTTTATTTATAGCAAAATAAATTTAATTTTTCTAATTAAAAATAAATCACTAATATAAAACATTATCAGTAAGTCACAAAACTAAGAACATCTGTATAAACTAATTTTTAAAAATCTGTATCTTTGGAAATAAGGAACATTTATAAATGTTCCTAAATGTGATTTATAATTTATATAACTCATTTTGGTTGTTTTTTATGGAAAGTCATTTTTAGAGACTACTCATAGCCTGTGTAAATTGTGGTTAAATATAAAAATTAAAGAAACCGAATGTGTTCTTAGTGGCATTATCAAAAACATTTCTCCAACTTCTCTGGCAACTTGAGCATTTTCCTGTACATCTTCCAGGATGCCTCATCTTTGCCTGACCCTGCCAAATTGTCTTCACATTCTAATTAGCTTTGTCTTCTATGTTGTCACCCTGGTCTACTATTAGTTGGCTTTATTACTAACACAATAATATATGTTCATTGTACAAAAATCAGAAAACACACAGAACCAGTAAGAAAATAAAAATCAAATATGACAATTGCTGTTAACATTTTATGTAAATCATTTAGATAAAAATGAGATCAATGTACAATCTATATCAGTTTGCAAAGTGATTTTCCCTTAAAAATATATTCTTAGTATCTTCTAGTTTGCTACGTCTCCACATTTTTGGTATTTTTCTCTTTTTCTCAAAACATTTTTCCAAGTTTTTACTGCTTTATTATTCTAGAAAAGAGGTCAGCAAACTTTTTCTGAAAATGAGCAGATAGTAAATGTATTAGGCTTTATAGTCTTATAGTCTCTGCTGAAGCCATTTAGATCTGATATTCTAGTACAAAAGCAGCCACAGACATAAGTCAAGAATGGGCATGGCTAGTTCCAAAGAAAACTTTACTTACAAAAATTGGCAGGAGTTTGCTGGCCCATATTCTAGACGGTTGCTTATAAAGAGATATTGTATATCATAATTACTATCACCCCTGCAGAAAATTTCATGTATTATCTTTATATATTATCTTTATATAGCAACCTTTTCCTGTCAATACAGATTTACCCCAACACACAATATCAAGGGCTATGTTCATTTCCAGTGGTCATTGCAAATGTGAATCTTCAAAAGCAGTTAAAAACTCTCCATGTTTTATGGGTACCAGAAAGACTTCCTCAGCCCAGTCTCTATCTTAGAAACCTATATTTCAATAGCAAAGAAAGAAGGATTCTCTTCTTTCTCCCCATCACCAAGAAAAGTTGAAGTTAAATGAGGTTAACTTGCTAACACAGACAATTTTAGCCCGTTTTGAATCCATGAAAGAGAAATTGATATTGAAGGAGCTGTGATTAGCAGGAAACCTCAAGTTCATATGCATGCACATCCATGCTCTGCTCCTTCCACACTGTGACAATGATAGAGGTCTTTCTCCTCCTAGGGTCCTTTATTTACTTTTACTGTGGATCCTATTCCCTACTGCCTTTTCATGAAATCCTTATTGTTAAATCCAAACATCATTTTCATCCCTTGCCTTGCTTAAAAGGCAGCATGATGTACTAGTTAAGAGCACAAATTCTATTGTCAAATTGCATGAGTTCAAATCCTGATTCTGTTCACTTATTAGCTACGCATTTTCTTGGGCAACTCACTTAACTTCTCTATACCTCATTTTTTCATTATTAGGTAACAATTCTGCAGGTATCTAGACCAAAGGATTGTTGTGAAAGTTAAATTAATACATGCAAAACTGCTAGTACCAATACCTAGTCCATAATAAGCTCTACAAAAAGCTGTACATAACTTTTGTGATGACACAGTCTCTGGGGTTTTCTCTTACCTCTGTGATTCATCCTTTCTAATCTCACTTTCATGTGCCTCTTCCTTCATACTCCAGTACTCCTTAATGTGGATAAAAAGAGCCTTTAAGGCCTAGTCTCTAACTCTTGACAATTCTAGGTTGATGTTTGTTTCTTCTGTACTTTAAAGATGTTGTTCCACTGTCTTCTCATTTGCATTACTTTCAACAAAAAGTTTGCTGAAATCTTCATCATTTTTCCTCTATACATAATGTGACTTTACTACAGGCTGCTTTTCAGATTTCCTCTTTGCCACTGGTTTTGAACAATTTGATTATCACACGCATTGGCGTATTTTTCTTCATGTTTTTGTGCTTGAGTTCTTTGACTATCTTGGATCTCTAAGTTTATAGTTTGCCTTAAATTTGGAAGACTTCTGGCAGTGATTTATGTAAGTATTTTTTCTGTCCTCCTTGTCTCTCTCCTCTCCTTTGGGTGATTCTAAGTATATTAGGCTTTTTGAGGATATCCCAGAGCTCACTACTGCTCTACCCTTCTCCTACTTCTTTTAAGTCTTTTTTTCCTCCACTCTGTATTTCATTTTGGACAGTTTCTATTGCTATGTCTTCAAGTTTACTAATCTTTGCTTCTGCAATGTCTAATCCGCCATTAATCCCATCCAGTGCATTTTCCATCTCTAGATGTTGGATTTGGTTCTTTCTTGATATTCCATATTTCCACCTAACATGTTCCATTTCCTCTAATTTTTTGAATATACGGAACATTATAACAACTGTTTTAAAATATTTTCTAGTTCTAAAATCTATGTCAGTTACAGATCGGTTTTGGTTCGTTTTTCTCCTCATTATGGATATTTTCCTGCTTCTGTGCATCATCTGGTAATGTCTGATTGAAATCCAGACATTATGAATTTTACTTTGTTGGGTGCTGGATTCATGTTTCTATCTATGTTCTTGAGCTTTGTTCTGGGACACAGCCATATTACTTAAAAATTGTTGGAACCTTTTGGATCTTGCTTTTAAGATATCTTAGGTGGGACTCAAGCATAATGGAGTAAGTATTCCATGCAGCAAGGCCCTTCTAAGTATACTATCCAATACCTTGTAAATTACGAGGTTTTGCATTCCTTCTGCCATATACTGTTATAGTACCCTGTGCTTTCCCTAAATAAAAGCACCTCTCATACTTCATTGAAATCAATTATCTGGTTGTTTTCTCAAAATATACCTCTTTCTCCATACTGTTGCTACATGTCTTAGTCAGTCTGGGTGGCTATCACAAATTAACAAAAACTGGGTGGCTTAAACAATAAACATTTGTTTCTGTCAGTTCTGGAGGCTATGATGTCCAAGATCAGGGTGCTGGCAGATATGGCGTCTGGTGAGGGCACACTTCCTGGTTTGCAGATGGCTATCTTCCTATTGTATCCTCATATGACAGAGAACAGAGAGAGATATTTTATATTCCTAACACCTGGTGCAGTCCTGGCACAGTAGGTGCTACTTGAATAAATATGAACATTAATAGAAGAATGTTGGCAAAATGTAAAATTGTGCATGTCTAAACCAAAGTTGTGTCATCAATGCCTTAAGATGAACTATGCTTTTACTAACTCACATGACTTGTCTAAACATAGTGGTATTCTTTTATTCTTTAGGAAATCAGAACAACCTGAATGTTTTAATATAAAAGCTTGGCTCAACTTGTATTTTGCTTTCTATTTCTTCTAAAATGTTTTTTACTTTCTTTCTTATCTCTTTGACATAAAGCTCCAGGACAAATTAATGGTCAAAGCAAAAAGATTTATTATGTGGAAGAGTAGTACTATCTATATTTACTACAGTTTATCAGAATAGAACATCTGATCTTTTAAACAGTGTCATGATGCCTAGCAGTAACAGAGGAACATCTAAGAAATATCTTCCTCAGCATGCTTAGAAAGATGTTTTAAAAAATTATTTATAGGCTGGGCGTGGTGGCTCACACCTGTAATCCTAGCACTTTGGGAGGCGAAGGTGGGTGGATCACGAGGTCAAGAGATTGAGACCAGTCTGGTCAACGTGGCAAAATCCCATCTATACTAAAAATACAAAAATTAGCTGGGTGCGGTGGCTCACGCCTGTAATCACAGCACTTTGGGAAGCCAACCAAGGCAGGAGTATCATGAGGTCAGGAGTTCGAGACCAGCCTGACCAACATGGTGAAACCTGTCTCTACTAAAAATACAAAAAAAATTAGCCAGGCGTGGTGGTGCATGCCTGTAATCCCAGCTACTCAGGAGGCTGAGGCAGGAGAATTGCTTGAACCCGGGAAGCGGAGGTTGCAATAAGCCGAGATTGTGCCACTGCACTCCAGCTTGGGTGACAGAGCAAAAAAAAAAAAAAAAAAAGAAAATTAGCTGGGTGGCGCATGCCTGTAGTCCCAGCTATCTGGGAGGCTGAGGCAGGAGAATCACTTGAACCCAGGAGGCAGAGGTTGCAGTGAGCCGAGATTGCACCACCGTACTCCAGCCTGGCAACAGAGTGAGACTCCGTCTCAAAAAGGGAAAAAAATTATTTATAATATTATAAGAAACAAATAATAGAAATGAACTGCAAACTAGTAGGTTTCTGCCTTAAATTTTGTGAGTTATTGAACTTATAATTAGTTTTCCTTGTTATAAAAATATCACTTAACCACATTTCTAAAACATATCCTTCATTTCAATACAAATGACTATACTAATAATTTGGTCTTGTATATATTTAAGCAATTTTTATTCAATAACAATGTCATTACATAAACCAACCGTCAAAATCTGAAACGCCAAAAAAACTACAAAAACAGTGATTTTGCAAAATATAATCTATTCTGATAGACTATTACATAAGGTATCAGAAGTCTAGTTTTGTCCATAACTAATCTCAAATTATTAAATAAGCTTTTAATTTACTTATTAAGCAAAACTATACTGAATATATAATTTCAATTATTTTGCGATTTCAACATATACAATATAATTTTCACAATCAATAACTGAAAAATACGATTGCTTCCCCAGAAAAATAAACTTTAACATAAACTATATTAAATAACAGAGTACAACAGAGTATCAAGTGTGCTATTTACTGTGTGCCACGATTAATTGTATAACACTTCTTATTTGATTAGGAAAAAAAGAGGCTGCTAGATTCTCATGTCATTTCCAATTTTACAAAAAATATTGTGTTCAGATTTCAAGAGTATGGGTAACTTTCACGGGTCTTAAAATATCAAGTCCTTCAAATTAACAATCAGAAGCCTTTTTAAAATTTCACTGCATTGCTCTCTATTTAGACAGGAAGAGTCCTGCGGCTATAAACTCTGTACTGCCAAAGGGTTGCAGGAAAAAAAAAAAGAAAAGGTAGTAATAGCTTTAGCTTTCCATGCCAAAACAAGGAAAAATAATCCTTGGAAGAAGAGCAGAATCAGTTTATAGGGAAAGTGGGTGTTTTAGCAATGCACATAGCAGAAGTATTATTTCAGACAGACATGGATAGAAAGCCACCTCAGTGCTTATTTTCCCACCTCTACTCTTTCCTACCCCTTCCCCTTATTCTCTTCAGACTCCATCCAGAGAGAAGCAGCTCTGGAATGCCTAAGAATATTCTTAGATTTTGTAAAGGTGCATTTTTACAGATGTAATTATGAAACTATGTTCCATGTCTAAGTAGTTTTCCTTAAGTATTCTAATTCATAACAGTATTTTTTTCCAGCTTTAAGTATAATTGACAATAAAAATTGTATATATTTAAGGTATTAAATTGTATATATTTAAGGTATATATTTAATAACGTGATGTTTTGATATACATACACATTGTGGTGAGAACATTTAAGACCTATTCTCTTAGCAAATTTCAAGAATACAATACAGAATAATTAATTATAGTCATGTTTAAGTATAGGACTATTAAGTACCACTAAAATTGCTATAGAACTCAAGAAAAAAGTGCTCATGTCCTACTGGTGCTGACTTTAACACCATCCTATGATCAAAGGAGTTTCTCCTAGTACCAGAAATCTTTCCTTGTAATTAACGTTTTCAGAAATTAGTTTTCTCATTTACTTGAATAAATAAATATCTAAAAAACTAGAATAAACTATCACAAAAAATAATGTAATCCCCTGATAAATCCTTCCCCAAGAATGTTTCTTTTTTGTTTTATTATGGGAACATCCTATGATACTGAACAAGGAAAATAATAGCCAAAGAGACTGAGAATAGAAAAAGAAAACAATATTTTTGCTAATGGTCCTTTAAAACTTGGAAAACAACAATGAGCTTATCTCTAAAATGTGGCTATTAAGTATCTTAAAAAATTGTGTCTCATTCATGGAAGAGATGGCAATGCAGTGTCTGAAAAAATACAGTCTGTGCTTTTGTATTTATTAATCTTAAAAAATAATTCTATTTAATGACTTCTAATCTAAACCAGTAGCCTCAGGTTATATGTACCACAAACAGATATTGTTTGTTAAAAACAAATAAATAGGTAAGCAGAATTATCAATTAATTCTCTTCTACTAAGTACTAAATGTAGACAAGTATTTTTAAAAAGACAATTTGGGGATTAAGACCAAAAGGAAAAAAAAAGAGCTAGAATCACCTTTGTTTTCAGTGACCCTATATTACTTAGAAGAAATCTTGAGTTATGGCCAATGAAAAAGGAAAGAAATCGATAAAGCCCCACAGAGTAGAAATGCATCAAGATAGCAATTGTATACTGTAAATGCCTCTCATTCATCATAATCTGCTGAAATTAAAGATTCATTTTTAAGGTCTCGAAAACTCACTAAAGCAATGTCACAACTTAAAAAAAAAATCACACAAAACATGAAGGCAGCCTTAAACATGATTAAAATGCTAAGACCCTTTTTATTTTTTTTTTGAGATGGAGCTTCGCTCTTGTCACCCAGGCTGGAGTATAATGGCACGATCTTGGCTCACTGCAACCCCCACCTCCGAGTTCAAGCGATTCTCCTGCCTCAGCCTCCCAAGTAGCTGGGACTATAGGCAAGAGCCACTACACATGGCTAATTTTTTTTTTTTTTGTATTTTTAGTAGAGATGCAGTTTCGCCATGTTGGCCAGGCTGGTCTTGAACTTCTGACCTCAAATGATCCATTGGCTTCAGCCTCCCAGAGTGCTGGGATACAGGCGTGAGCCACCACTCCTGGCCAAGACCTTTTTATATTCATATAACAATAATGACTAAGCAGTGTAAAAAGAAATATAATTCTAGAAAAAGATATTTTCCAATGTTATTACTTATTTTAGTTGCCTACCATAAGTAAGATATACATTCTTTCAAATCCCATTGAGGGAGAGGAATATAAAAATTTCCCATGTGCTATTTTTCATGGAAACATATATCATAACTATGCAAGAGTATTGCACTTTATAAGAGATAATTAAGTTGGTCCTGATGCCAAATTATTGGCACTAAAAACCACCAAACAGAAATCAAAACAAACCATAAGAACAATCTATACAATGTAAATATGATATAAAAAAGAACCATCTAATCATATGATATGTATATAAGAGCAAACCATGTCCTAAGGAACTCATGAGTATAACAAAATAAAGTGTACTCTTTTTTGAAATCCTAAAGGACATCATTGTCTACATATAAACTCCAAAGAAAGTTCATTAAAAAGCAAACACAATTTAAAAGTTAATTTAACAAGATAGAAAACCAATATTTCCATATATGGGCAATGAATAATTGGATATTCAAATTTTAAAGGTACCATTTAACTATATCACAAAAATCATTAAAATGTTTTGGTGTAGAGCTAACAAAATATGTGCATGAGCTGTGTGCTGAAAATTATAAATCACTAATTAAAGAACTTAATGAAAATTTAAATAAAAGGAGAGATATATAGCTTTCATGAAGGGAAAGACTCAGTATTACTATTTCAATTCTTTCAAACTATCTATAGGGTCAACACAATTCCAATTAATATCTCAACAGGATTGTTTTGTAGAAATCAAACACTGGAAATAGAAAAGAAGTTGAATAGCCAAAATAATTTTGAAAAAGAGCAGCAAAGTTGAAGGTTTCACACTACCTGATTTCAAGATTTACTATAAAGCATAGCAATCAATACAACATGACAGTGGAAAAAGAATAGTTCAATGATACAGAATAGAGAATCCACACATATATGGCAATTTTCAACAAAGATGCAAATACAATCCAAAAGAGAAATGAGAGTCCTTTCAATAAATAGTGCTGGAACTGGATATCCATACGCCAAAATACAAAATAAAACAAGAAAATCCCTAACCCAAACTCTGGACCATATATAAATCTCAAAGCAGACCACATAGAACAAATGTAAAAACAAATTCTAAAGGTTCTAGAGAATACACAAGAAAAAAATATCTGTGATTTGGTTTAGACAAGAACTCCTTAGATACACCACCAAAAGAAAGACATTGATAAATGAAACGTCATCAAAAGTAAAAATTTCTATTCTTTAAAGGACACTGTAACAGTATAGTACGATACTGTAGACAGACATGTAGACTAATGGAACAGAATAGAAAGCCCAGAAATAAGCATATTCAGTCAACTGATCTTCATCAAGAGTGCCAAGAATATACAATAGGGAAAGAAGAGTCTTCTATAAATGGTGCTGAGGAAATGGAAAAAGAATGAAATTAGACCCTTATCTTATGCCATACACAAAAATCAACTCAAAAATGGATTAAAGACTTAAACATAAGACCTGAAACCATAAAACTACTAGAGAAACATGAGGAAAAGCTTCGTGACATTGGTTAGCAATGATTTCACAGACATGACACAAAAAACAGAGGCAACAAAAGCAAAAATAAATAAGACTGTATCAAACTAAAATGCGTAGCAAAGGAAGCAATCAGTGAGTGTAAAGGCAACCCATGGAATGGAAGAAAATATTTGCAAACCATATATCTAATATCTAATAATGGGTTTATCCCCCAAATATATAAGGAACCCCTACAACACAATAGCAAAATAAAAACACAAAATGAATGACCCAATTAAAACTTGGGCTAAGAAACTGAATAGACATTTCTCCAAAGAAGATATACAAATGGCCAACAGATATGTGAAAAAAGATACTAGCATCACTAATCAGGAAAATACAAATCAATGCCACAATGAGCTATCACCTCACACTTGTCAGGATGACTTTTATTAAAAAAGCGAAAGTGTTGATGAGGATGGGGAGAAACTGGAACCCTTGCACAACAGAATGGAGAAAGGGAGGGAAGGAAAGTGGAAGAATATGTTTGCCTCGAGAGTGCCTGACTGAAATGACTGGGTGATAAGATGCTGTAAAAGCAGCCAGAACCTAGAGCTGCCTCAGTATCTCACAGTTTTCCAGTTTCAGTTCTGAGTACTTGTAATAAAATTCCTTCTTCTTAAAATGGTACATCACACATTTTCATTGTCTATTCTACCCTTAACCACTTTCAGAAGAACTTTCTCCCAGAATTGTCATCCCTAGGATTAAATATAGCTGATTAGTCCAAAAGAAGTATCTTATCCAAAGCAGCCTACCTATCAGATTATCTCAGGACTGTGAACCAAATTACCCATTCTCATACAGACACTGGCTGATGTTTTAGCTAAAAATTCGTGCAGGGTTAGTCTTGTAGTCAGCATCTTAGGCAAAGTCTCATGCAAAATAAAGTTATGAAGTATCAGAAATCAAGAGAAAACTGCACTAAAGAATGAGTCAGATATTTACAAGCTTTGGTATTCAAAAGCTGTCTCCCAGTTTCCTGCTCCTTCTAACACCAAACATCACCTTACCAGATCATTTCACTTCAAGCAAGTGAGTTCTAAAATCTGCTTGCCAGCTACTGCCAAAGAAGCACAACTTTGTATCTTTACATTTTTGTTCCCTGTCCACTTAACATTCAAAAGCAATACCATGACCTTGCAAAGAACCAATTCCTATGCTTCCCAGCCCCACATCATTGAAGTATAGTTTGCAAGAGGATAAAGCATTTATGCATAGTTTTCTGTGTACTTCTTCCTCTCAACATCCCTTTTCATATGTGATGCTTAATAATTCGTTATAATAGAAGCAATTTTATTAAATTCTTCTGCTTCTCCTAGAAATATATTTCTAAATAAAAAAAAAAAAAATGGGACTGCTTTTCTCAAACAGTCCAATAACGGAGCACAATATCTGAAATGAACTTCTCTTTAAAACATCTAGACAAAGTCACTTAACCAGAAATTAATGCCTATGAATTATCTTGTGATAGTGACTGTTTTAAAGTGGGTTTTAAAAACATAATTTTAAACATATAGAACATAAAAAAATTTTAAAGCTGTAATAAATTTACTTCCTTACATACTTAAAAATAAAACTATTGGCCTAAAATTTTTAAGATCAAAAGATAAGTTTTCAAAGTTTCCACAAAGATTTTATAAAGTGCCAAAATATATAAATACTATAGGTGTAGTTTTCTAGTATTTTAAAAGTGTTTCCCTATCCCATAATAATATAAATCTATCATTAACCACAAGTTTGTCGGGTTCCCAAGATCCTATATACATACTTCCATTATAGAATTAACGAGTCATACTATATTGAGTTTGTCTTGTCATAGATCATAAGCTCATCAAGAAATAACCAACCATATCTTTTATTTTTGGGGTTCTCAAACCTAAAATAATGCTTATTTCAGAGTAGATACTTTAAAAGAAAATGGTAATTGAAAGAAATACACATTTCATTGGAAATATCAGTAAAATGATTAAACAAGTTTGGTCTGCTGAACCTTAAATTTATAGCTTCTCACATGTTCACAGAGGAAATGTTTCTAGTCACCATATTTTCTCCTAATCTGGCTAAAATGGAGACCTCAATTTAAAACTCAACTTTCATTCTTAAAAAATATTCAATTCAGAATAATGCTTTCATTTCATCAATCACTTAGTAGAAAGAACTCAAAGGACAAAATATCAGACTCAGGGAAGACCAAGATAAGGAAAATTCCTTGATGACTTAATAGCAGGGATTTCTGCTTTTGCATCTTCTTTATTCTCTCTTTGCCTGCTGCCATCCATGTAAGATGGGACTTGCTCCTCCTTGCCTTCCACCATGATTGTGAGGCTTCCTCGGCCACGTGTAAGTCCAACTAAACCTCTTTCTTTTGTAAACTGCCCAGTCTTTGGTATGTCTTTATCAGCAGCCTGAAAACTAATACAGTAAACTGGTACCAATAGAGTGGGAAGCTACTGAAAAGATATCCAAAATGTGGAAGCGACTTTGGTTGGGAAGAGTTTGGAGGGCTCAGAAAAACACAGGAAAATGTGGAAAAATTTGAAACTTCGTAGTGACTTGCTGAATGGCTTTGACAAAAATGCTTATAGTGATATAAACAATTAAGGTCCAGGCTGAGGTGGTCTCAGATGGAGATGAGGAACTTGTTGTGAACTGGAGCAAAGCTGACTCTTTTTATGTTTTAGCAAAGAGCCTGGCAGCATTTTGCCCTTGCCCTAGAGATTTCTGGAACTTTGAACTTGAGAGAGATGATTTAGTGTATCTGGCAGAAGAAATTTCTAAGCAGCAGAGCATTCAAGAGGTGACTTGGGTGCTGTTAAAAGCATTCAGTTTTAAAAGCATTCAGTTTTAAAGCATAAAAGTTTGGAAAATTTGCAGCCTGACAACACAATAGAAAAGAAAACCCTATTTTCTGAGGAGAAATTCAAGCTGGCTGCAGAAATTTTCATAAGTAATGAGAAGCCAAATATTAATCCCCAAGACAATGGGGAAAATGTCTCCAAGGCATGTCAAAGGTCTTCACAGCAGCCCCTTCCACCATAGGCCCAGAGGCCTAGGAGGAAAAAGTGGTTCCATGGACTGGGCCCAGGGTCCCTGAGCTGTGTGCAGCCTAGGGACTTGTTGCCTGTGTCCCAGCCGCTCCAGCCATGGCTGAAAGGGACTAATGTAGAGCTCAGACCATGGTTTCAGATTATGCAAGCCCCAAGCCTTGGCAGCTTCCATGGTGTTGAGCCTGTGGGTGCACAGAAGTCAATTGAGGTTTGGGAACCTCTGCCTAGATTTCAGAAGATGTATGGAAACTCTTGGATGCCCAGGCAGAAGTTTGCTGCAGGGGCAGGGTTCTCATGGAGAACCTTTGCCAGGGCACTGCAGAAGGGAAATGTTGGGTCAGAGCCCCCAGACATAGTCTCTACTGGGTTACTGCCTACTGGAGCTGTGAGAAGAAGGCCACCATCCTCCAGATCCCAGAATGGTAGATCCACCCACAGCTTTCACTGTGCACCTAAAATTTTTAAGATCAAAAGATAAGTTTTCAAAGTTTCCACAAAGATTTTATGAAGTGCCAAAATATATAAATACTATAGGTGCAGTTTTCTAGTCTTTTAAAAGCGTTTCCCTATCCCATAATAGGGAAGGAGGCACGAAGGAGGCAGACTGTACCCTGCAAAGTCACAGAGGCAGAGCTGCCCGAGATCATGGGAACCCACCTCTTGCATCAGTGTGACCTGGATATGAGACACAGAGTCAAAGGAGATCATTTTGGAGCTTCAAAATTTGACTGCCCTGCTGAATTTTGGACTTGCATGGGGCCTGTAGCCCCTTTGTTTTGGTCAATTTCTCACATTTGGAATGGTTGTATTTACCCAATGTCTGTAACCCCTGTATCTAGGAAATAACTAGCTTACTTTTGATTTTACAGGCTCATACAAGGAAGGGACTTGCCTTGTCTCAGATGAGACTTTGGACTGTGGACTTTTGAGTTAATGGTGAAGTGAGTTAAGACTTTGGGGGACTGTTGGGAAGGCATAATTGGTTTTGAAATGTGAAGATATGAGATTTGGGAGGGGCTGAGGCAGAATGATATGGTTTGGCTGTGTCCCTACCCAAATCTCATTTGAATTGTACTCCCGTAATTCCCACGTGTTGTGTGAGGGACTTGGTGGGAGATAATTGAATCATGGGGGCAGTTTCCCCCAAACTGTTCACGTGGTAGTGAATAAGCCTCACAAGGTTTGACGGTTTTATTGGGGGTTTCTGCTTTTGCATATTCCTCATTCTCTCTTTGCCTGCTGCCATTCATGCATGCAAGACGGGACTTGCTCCTCCTCGCCTTCCACCATGATAGTGAGGCTTCCCCAGTCATGTGTAATCTTAAGTCCAATTAAACCTCTTTCTTTTGTAAATTGCCCAGTCTTGGGTATGTCATTATTAGCAGCGTGAAAATGGACTAATATAGTTTGGATTATAAACTGAATCCTTATGAGAGTAAGACAACTTTACTCTGTCCCATAGTTTACTCCAAAAACGTATGCTATTATTCAGAAGGAAGAATAAATGAAATAATGTAGATGTCTTTGTACAAATATCACTACCATTATAAAAAGAACATAAAGTTTTTACAAAGTGAGCCATTCACATATATATATTTTTAATACAAATATTTAAAATGTTCCCTTTGTACATATATGACAGAAGTTTTCTCTGTAAGTAACAAGCCAAAATTTGAAGTTCAGTATTCGTCTTGTGTAAATGATCATGAGATCTAGCTTGTAGGACAGTCTGTTAGAAATATAAATATGCGTGTGAAAATACCATAAACAAAAGTACGTAGAAAAATGTGAATGGTAAAGAACAATGAAAGGAAGGGAGAGAGGGAGGGAAGTTGGTTGGATTCCTTGAGTGGAGCTCTTTCAATGTCTTAACGAAATATCAAAGTCTTCTGAAGCCCCTAGAGAGAGAGAACTGGGTGAAGGTTCCGCTTGGACATTACTAATTTGAGTCTTACAGCAAAAGAAAGGAAGGTCAGAAGGGGCAGCAAACATCTTTAATCATATCTAATGAATTTTCTGAATGGTTATATTTTTAAATTTTCATCTTATTTTTAAATTACATACAGTAAAATTCACTTCTGTTGTATATATTTCTATGAGATCTGACAAAAGCATAGTGTAACCACCACCACAATCAAGACATAAAACAGTTCTACCACCTCAAAATTCCCTTGTGCTGACCCTTTACACCATGAGTCTTATTCCAACATAACCTTTAAGCTTGGTTATCCTTGGGTTAATGAAACAGTTTAACAAAAGTAGACTAGGGAGTGGGGAATTAACTACTTTTAGGGAAGTTTTAAAAAATAATACACATAGTATATATATGTATTCTTATCACCATGTATAGATGCATAAATACTCCATGCCTCCATGATATTACAAAGCAAAATAAAATACAGAATCAGACTAGTGATTTTCCCTCAACACCTCATGCTCTCCTGTGCTGAGCTTCCACTGCTGGTATCATCATGCCAGATCTATGTCATTCCACTGAAATAAATCAGCAATATCCTTTTTAAAAATCCATAAACAACTAAACTCAATCTTTACCTATATAAGCAGCAACTAATACAGTAATAATTTAAAAGGCATATCAGACTGCTTTTTGCTGGCAGGTTTTTAAAAAAATCTTCTAACAGGTAGCTGGAACAACAGCTGTTGGTGAATAGTCCTAGTCACTAGAGAATTTCTTTTAGCACAGTTTGATATCATGGCCTAAATTCAAAGTGACACCAAATTAAAGCTTGTTATGGTAATAATCATGGTAGTGTAAAGTGGTTTTGAAAAACCTACAGTCTGAGTCTTCAGAATTTTGATTTTATCACCCTTGACTGTCTAGTTTTATCTTACTTTAAGATAAAACTTACAAATATTTAGAACTCTGATTTTAAAAAAAGATATCCCATGAATGGATAATAAATTAACAGTAAATCCTTATAATTAAATGATATACTACTTGTCTAACAGAGGAATAAGACAAGATAAATTTCAGAGTTAGGTAACTTTACAGTTTTGCTCAAGAACTGTAAAACACTATAAAACATTTGCCAACAGTTAACAAATAATATACCTACACACATAGTCCCCCACACATTTGTGGAAGGAAGAAGTCCCTGCAGCTACCTCTAATATTAATATAATTGATTTTAGAAATATTATAATCAAACACAGTGGCTCAATTAATACTTTCTGGTTTATTAGTAATAGGAATAGTGCCAGAATTCTTGAAAATTTAATCTTTGAGGTATCTGAAATCACACAAATTATAGAACTTTTGCTAAAAAGAACTCCACTTAATTCAGAGGAAAGAACTATGAGTAATGAGCAATCATAAATATGTAACAAGATCACACTGCACCTGAAATCAGTCAGGAGAGAAATGTGCTAAGTACAGTGACCACCAATCAGAGATGCTGTGTATGGCTGTTCAAGGTAAGCACATCATTCCCCCAACAGGGGCATCTGGCTGAGGAAGCAGAGGAGCCTGGACTTGAGCCCACTTCACCAGTTAAATCATATTCCTGCAGGGTCACCCACAGAAAGTATAAAATACTTAAAAATTTTTTTCTGGAAAATATTATATTTCCCGTTGTTGAAGCAGCTCAATGTAGAATTACCAGACGGAAATTTCAGTCTCAAGATCAGAATTAATCTTAGGTCATTACCCCTCCACATGCCCCTAGTGAAGTCCATAATACAACCTTCCAATCTATATTTGAGTCCTTCCAGTATAGGCAGTTCTTGGTAGCAAGTCAAATTATGCCTGCCTGAAACTTCTGTCTTTTACTCCTACTGCTCTTCTACATTACAGCTCTAAAAGATTTTTGAAGACAACTATCACATCTGTTTTTGTCCTCTTCTCCATGGCAAATAAGTTCATTATCACATGATATATTTCTAGACAGTAGATACTTCAGAATTCCTATATATGACAGGTTAGAGGAATTATCTTGGTTTCTTTTGTGGAGCAAACATACAGTTTCTATTTGGCTTTTATATGACACTATTTTTGTCTCCCTAATAGTTGTCCAATTATTCAAATTACAGCATTTACCTAGGTTCTGCCATAAATCCACAAATCAAACTCCGGCACAACAGCTTGTAGGTTTTGAATATGTGCTTTGCTGATTTTCCCTTTTGATTTTCTCTTTCTTTTCTTTATTTTTTTGAAGGCTTTAGCAAGACACTGGAAGGTAAGAGTGCAGTGGGCAAAAATGCATTTTGCAGCCTTCTAATGGCATCTAAGCTAGTCAACATTCTCCTTAAAAGGTTATGTTCAAGAGGAAATCAAAACAAACAGAAACATATTACCGTGGAACTATTCCTTCTTACAGTACTATGTAGCACAATATGTTCAACTTATAATGACCTAAAACTCCCTCTTATAATTTCTCTCAAGTGCCACTGTTTAGTCAGGTCTCCAGATTTGTACGTTTTATTTTTTAACTCAAATATAGAATTGATTTTATTTATGTAACTGGTTAGATTATAAAATTCAGATACAAAATATTAATGAGGTACGTGAAAGATTCACTTACTTTTTAAATTACCAGAATAAAGATTCTAAGACCAAATAAAATAAACTAAAATATTCAATAATAATATCTGGCAGAAAGTCCTGAAAGTAAATTTTCCTATTCTTCTGGCTGCCTTTTCCCATTAGAGTTCTAACAAACCCAAAGGAACTTCAATTTCAGTGATATTACAAATGAAAAGTGCCTTAGAAAATAAGTGGGCCTAGTTTTTAAATAACCATGCTAATCCAACTAATTCAAAATAAAGTTTTATATTTTCCATGCCTTCCAACTCTTCTACCTCAGTGAAATTGATTAGCTGCATAATAAAAAAAGTTATTAAATGTTTTTAAATTAAAAAGCTCCAAGAAATAGCAGATCAATTTGGAAAAAATCAACTACAAGTCTCTAACTATAGTACCACACCAGATTCTTAATGAAAAGGGAATTTTACTTTCACAGCATTTTGATGGCCTACTATATATGTACTTTCTAAAGAATATAAATTAATGGGTTTCCTGAAAAACACTGAAAAGCCAATTAATCTGGAAATAAATCTGAGTAATTGTAAGAATGTTTTGAGTTTATAGTAAAATATTAGAGCTTCTGAGACAAGAATTGAGAAATAAATCTGTTTTGGTTTCTAATGACAGTATTCCTTTGTGACAACTTTTAAACCACAGGAATTATCCTATCGGAGAATTTAATTCTCTCATAAGATGTGCTTCCAGTTAAGAACTACATCATGGAAAGGCATGTCAATAAACGTTCTGACTCCATGGATAAATCCAGAGGGAAGATTTAAATAGTCATTAAGAAGGTAACTTATTTACATTACATTTACCAATCTGCAAATAAATTCTAGCAGCAAAGGAATGGCCCATTGATATTAAGAATATAGCAAAGGCTTTAGGTGAGCCATAGAATTAATGTGTTTTGGAATGGAAAAAGAACTTTAGAGATTATAAAACAGGTATGTAGAAAAATCTTCATTTTACAGAGGTAAAGTAATTTGTCCAAGGGCATGACCATAAGCAGGAAATTTGACTTCAGCACTCTTCCTCTTTTAACTTACCTCATCTCTAGCATCTTTAAAACATCCTTTCTGATGATAAATGTGTTCATGCCACAACCCCAAAATTGTTGCTATAGGATATTTTAAAATTTTGAGAGAAACACAGAAGATTCAACATATGTTGAATATCATGTGAACTACAGCTCAAGTTTGCATCTAATCAATGTGAAATAGGAAATGAGGGTCATGGTGTCCAGTCTGATTCCAAGATCTGAGCAAATGTGCAGTGTCCAACGGTGCTCATATCCTATAATTAATATGGTTACTTTAAAAGGATACTGAAATATCTTTTATCTTTCAATTTATATGTATTTTTTTCAAATGACATTAAATGTTTATATCATGGACACTTAAGTTGTTTGGACCTACATACTCAATAAAAAGATCTGTTGGGGTTTTGTTTGTTTACACATTTTTGCTGAGGGGCCCTATGAAAAAATAACTAATCAATTAGGGTTCTGTAAACTGAAATAGTTTCAGAAACTCTGTGCTAATGTACATGTGAGGTACACGTACATGGAATGGCTTAAAGGTTCCATATGAATTTGATAATGAAATGAAAAGATGCTCTGGTTGTAAACACAGATAATCTCAGAAGGGAAGTCTTTTACTGGCTTTTGCCAATGTCGAAAGCACAGTTGAGATGCTGAGAAGGGAAGCAGAGGTTTTTAATAAACTTATAATGCAGAGCAAAAATTAGCATTCAGAGCCCACCAAGGAGAACATAAAACCTGCTGTGGTTTGGGACCTCAAAGGGTTATAGTCTTGGACTAAGTATGAAAACAGGCATAGACATCACTCATAGGAAATAAAGGTCATTTTAAGTCATCTCACTCCCTTGGTTGGTTGACAACGATCTGAAATTGCTAGTGCCCTTAGACTTGCTGCCTGCCAGGGTAAATACAAATCCTTTTTGGAATATTATTAAGATTGTCAGATTATCTCTATTATCATGCATATACAGCATTTGGGACACAATAAAAAAAATCCAGGAATATAAGAAAATAATAATACCATACATCTGGAAACAAAGAGAAACAAAAGAAATAGAAACCAGACCCGTTGTGGATTTACATAATGGAGATATAAGAGCTGAGCTTAAAAATCATTATGCTTAAGAACATCAGCACTGAGAACATCAGCAAAAAGGTGGAATAACATTTAAATTGAAATTCTAGGACTAAAAAACACAGTCACCGAAATTAAGACTCAGTGAATGGATTTAACAGAATATTAGCACAACCGAAAAAAATTAATGGGCTAAGAGGTCAGAAGAAAATATACAAATTAAAATATGGAGGAAAGAAAAGATGGAAAATACAGAAAAGATCATAAATGATATATAGGATATGGTAAAAATATCTAGGATACAGGTCTTTGGAATCCCAGAATAAAAGGAGTTAAAAAAAAAATAGAGGCAGAAGTATAATATTTGAAGATACAATGGCTGAAAACTTTCCAAACTGATTAAATTTTCCAAAACTGATTAAAAACCCTGAAGGTAAGAAGCACTACAAAACCCAAGATAATTACAAATAAAACAATACCTAGTCACAGAAAGGTAAAACCTGGTGAAAACCAAAGGGAAAAAAACCCACAACCTTAATACCAGCCAAAAATAAAACAAACAAAACTGCATGTACAAGACTGACAGCTGGAACCTAAATAGAAATAGCAAAAGCCAGAATACACAGGAATGATATCTTCAAGACACTGAAAAAAAAATTGTCAACCTAGAATTTTAAATCCAGCAAAAACATCCCCCTCCCTCAAAAGGCAAAATAAAAATATTTTTCCCAACAAACAAAAAATGAGAATTTATAATCAGCAGATCCACATACATTATCATCTGCTAACTGAAGTGTATTCTGCAAGAGGAAAGAGAATACCTGAAGAAGAAAGTTCAGGTTGGGCACGGTGGCTCATACCTGTAATCCCAGCACTTTGGGAGGCAGAGGCAGACAGATCACGAGGTCAAGAGATCGAGACCATCCTGGCCAACATGGTGGGTGAAACCCCGTCTCTACTAAAAATACAAAAATTAGCTGGGCGTGGTGGTGCACACCTGCAGTCCCAGCTATTCAGGAGGCTGAAGCAGGAGAATCACTTGAACCCAGGAGGCAGAGGTTGCAGTGAGCTGAGATAGCGCCAGTGCACTCCAGCCTGGGTGAGAAAATGAACCTCCATCTCAAAAAAAAAAAAAAAAAGCTTAGAGGTGCAGAAAGAAATTTTTTTTTGTAAAAATAGTGATAATGATGCCTCATGGAGTTTAAAACGCATATAAAATTAAAATACAGAACAATAACATTTAAGTTGGGGGAGGTTAAATGCATTAAAGTACAAGGTTCTTTCATAGCATAGGAAATGGTAATAGTATTATTTTATATCAAATGTTAATAAATCAAGGATAGTGATATAATCTCTGGGATAACCATAAAAAGAACAATAAAAACAAGCTAATTGTGGGAGGTAGGAGAAGGATGGTAGGAAGAAAAACTTCAAACTAAAATAAGACAAAACAAGGAAGGAACAGGTAACAGAAAATGAGAAGTATATATAGAAAATAGTAAAACCGTAGATTTAAACCCAAATTTATCAGTAATTACATTAAGTAAAAATGAACACTTTGTTAAAAACAAAAGATTATTAGACTAGATAAAGACTTAAATATGAGGCTGTAGAAAATTTGAAAGTAAAAGGACAGAAAACAAGATATATATTGTACAGATATAACCAAAAGAAAGTTGGTGAAATACCAGACAAAAGAGACTCTGAGGCAAAATACAACTGTTAGATGCTGGGACAGTGTTCTACAGATGTGATGGGAGAGAAAGCAGATAAAACGAGAATTTACACAAAAATTCTATTTCTTCACATTATTGTCAATTCAATGCACTCACCACATATCTTACTATGAGACTTTAGATTATAGAGATGCTTTAGTTCAATTCCCCATATGTAAAAGAGATAACTGAGGTCCAGCGATATAATCATATGCCTAATTTCAGATTACTTAGCTAGCCTGTGAATAGTTTAGTTCATAGCAGCATTCAGACTCCCCAGTGCCAAGCTGCACAGTCTACATCTCCTTCTTCCTCTATCAGCCTTCTTTTTTTTTTTTTTTTTTTGGTCATTTCTTGTTAAAGAATAATTGTCAGGTTTTTTACTACTACTCCCCAAAACTTAAAAATTCAAATGCATTATGTTTTCTGGACTAATTTTATATGCAAGTGAAATATCTGAGGTTAATCTGCTAAAACAGCAACATGTAAAGTATATCATAACTTACATATAACACTATATGTTAGACACTATTCTAAGTGTCTTATATTAACTCATTAAATTCTCTCAACTAGAAAATAGTGTAAGTATCATTATTATCCGTATTTTATCAGTGGAGAAACCAAAGCACAGAGAGATTCAGGAACAAGATTGCCTAGATAATAAAAAGGCTAGAATTGAAACCTAGGCTTGAGTCTGTGCACTTACTTAACCAACTAAAAGCTCTTGACTGGGATGTAGGTGGGTTCTACCACAAACTAGATGTTTGACCTTCACATTTCTAAATTTCCTTCCTCAAAAACAGAAATGAGAAACTTTACCAAATATTACCTAAAGCTTACTTTAATTTTCAATCTGATTTCCAATAGTAAAACTTCATTGTATAATTATATCCTTAACTCTAGATAAATTAAAGGAATACTGTGCCTTTCAGAGAGTGCATCAAGTGCAAACTAAAGGGCAGAAGAAGTTCAAGGTGATTTTTAAAAGTACAGCAGTCTAATCAATAAAATAATTGTATTCAAAAAGCTATTTTAAAGAAGTATATAGTTTTAGCTTTCCTTGGCTGGGTTTTAAGATAGTAAGAGAATCTACATCACTACAAAAACAAATAAACAAGCCAAACCTCCTTTAAATTAAGTTCCAGGAAGGCAAGTAAACTTATTAATTAAATGTTTAGTGCATATTATAGATGGCATGTTAGTTTAGGTCACATTTATGATATACCATATAAAATTATGCTACATGTATTTTTATATGTTTACATGTATAGGTTATAAGAGCCATGTATAATCAACGTGCAGAACAGATTTATGTCTTTTTATAATATAATAATGCATCTTATACGGTGAGAGTTTAATGGTAGTATTTTAATTTTGCCTTTTTATTGTACTGTTGGCAGTATTTTTGTTATAAAAATCAGCTCTATATAATCAATTTTCCAAAGCCTCTGTCAGTCAAAGTAAGTAATCAAATATAAATCTTTCCTTCTGAAAGACTGGCTTGTCCTGGAGATATATGAAACAGTGTAGGTTTGTAAGCTCTTGGCGAGGGAAGTGGAGAATTAGGAAGAACATTTTCTGGGTCTTTTAAAAATACTAAAGGTCCCCTATGTTTCCTGTTATTTAATATGAAGCCAGAGCAAAAAGGAATACATTAGGAAGCAACTGTTTTCTGGACGGATTACAAGGAAATGGTGTTTCAAAGCACCACGGCTTTGGAAATGGTGTTCCAAAGCAAAAAAATGGTGTTCCACACCAACTAAGAATGAATGTAGGATGTATAGTAAACTGCAAATAGAATAAGGAAAGCAGAAGTACAAAATCAGAAGGAAAGCAAGGTCATTTGTCCTGAAAATCAGTAAAACTCATTTATATTTTCCCATATAAAAATTACAATTTCCACATAACTTGGTAAGAAAAAAAAAAAAAATTTATGGTAACCCTGTATCACATAAATCATTACATCTTTTTTCTACATCTTTTGCCCTATGTCGAGATTAACTTTCATAATGTGATACAAGAACTTACTGAAAATAGTAGAAGCATTTGTTATTAATAGCAATAGTAGACATAGCAGTTAACATTATTAAGTGCTTACTATACACCAGATTGCGCTAAACACATTATATGCATCATCATATTTAATTCTACTAACACCTCTATTGGATACACATTATTACTAGCCACATTTTACAGAGTAAAAAAGGTTTAGAGGAATTAAGTGACTTGTCCAAGATCAGGAGCTTATAAATGGTTCAGCTGGAATTTAAACCCAGGTAGATAGACCAAGAGCACACTCACAAACTTTTAAAAAATATCATAAGAGCACGTTATAATTCCATAATTATTCACATAGATTCATATTTTCTTTTAATCAGCAATTACACATGTGTGGATTAAATATCAAGTCAACAATATCATGTTAGTGACTCTTTCCAAATAAGAATCAGAGTATACTTGAATTACAGAGCCACTGAAGTCCCATACTGACAGCACTTCTGTAAGATACCCTCTTCTCACTGTTCCTTCTCGCCATTCCAAAACCCAGAGAACTTCAGTGCTTGGAAAGGAGAGAATGGCACTACAAAAACCAGACTGACCTATAATGTTAATTAGGAAAAATTTTTACTTATAAAAAGTCATCATATAATTGAATTTAAATTGTTTCTGGATTTCAAAATATATATACAATTTAACAAGAACAGGGGAAAGGGTCAAAGATTTTTAAAAAGTATCAAAGGAACAAAAAGCAGTAAAAAGGAAAAAAAATGAGTAAGAGGGAATGCAGAAAAGGAAAAAAGAAGAAAATTGATAAAAGAGAAAAGGATAGTGATTAAAAGTGAGAAAGATTAAAAGAAGTAAATTATAGGCCGGGCGCGGTGGCTCAAGCCTGTAATCCCAGCACTTTGGGAGGCCGAGACGGGCGGATCACGAGGTCAGGAGATCGAGACCATCCTGGCGAACACGGTGAAACCCCGTCTCTACTAAAAAATACAAAAAAACTAGCCGGGCGAGGTGGCGGGCGCCTGTAGTCCCAGCTACTCCGGAGGCTGAGGCAGGAGAATGGCGGGAACCCGGGAGGCGGAGCTTGCAGTGAGCTGAGATCCGGCCACAGCACTCCAGCCTGGGTGACAGAGCAAGACTCCGTCTCAAAAAAAAAAAAAAAAAAAGAAGTAAATTATAAAAGTTATAAATTTATAAAAGTAATTTACACTAGTAAAGGTAATTCACAAAAAGTAGACTGACAGCAAAAATGAGGAAAAAAGCAATTATCAATTTACTATAGAGCTCTTCATTTTTTTTCTAGACTTCTGTTCTTTGGTAGCTATTCAGACATACTGCTTGCTATTTTGTAGTATGGGAAAATACTAACAAAATACCACATTCCCTAAGTAACAGTCTATCCTTCTCTGTTAACAATTTTTTTTTCTTTTTGGAGTACATAAACTAAAATTAAAGAACCTAAGCAGGTAAAGAAATCTGGATTTCTTCCTGAAAGTACTAGGAAATCACTGGGCATTTCTGAGTAGAGCTTGATAAAAGCAGCATTCAGGGACTACTACTCTGGCCACAGGGAGTAGCAAGAGGCAAAAGATAGTTTGGAAGATGCTGGCAGATAAAGAGGAGGTTGAGTCAAACATCAAAATTGCAAGTCATAGAAGAATACAAGGAAAATGGTATCAGGAATAGAACTATGAAACCCACACGGAGAAAACAAGTTCTTATTGTTTTTTCGTAAAGTTTTTCTTTGTTTAAATTTGGCTGGGGAGGAATGATTTGAGTTATTTTCAAAACATTGAATTTAAAGTGGCAGAATGACATCCAAGTACAAACGTCCAATGGATCAATTGGAGAAGCAAGGCTAAAGCTTGAGAAGAACTGGGGAATCATCCCAGTAAAAATAAGAAAGTGAATTACGAGGGCAAAAGAGAAAAATTAGCCACTGGCTGCTCTAAGTGCTAAGGTCTAAGAAGAGTTCATTAACAAAATAAAAAGGACAGATCACATCACAAATGTACAGACCTCATTCAGGATTATTTAAAATGAACTACTTCATTATGAATTTTAATCTTAGTTGCTTCTGTCCTCATCCACTACAAAAACAAGAATGGAAATATTCTGGTTGTGAAAGCTATGGTTTCTACTGAATAATTTCAAACAGTTGACAGTAAACACAGCACTCAGCCCTTCCACATGCACACACCATGCAATCAGATAAAAGCTTTCACAATAGGAAACTGAAGCTGTCAAAGAGCCCCTAGATACTACCTAGTGAATGAGTACTTTTGCCAGTTCCTGTCTGGAACAATTGCCAATGACAGTTTTCAAATTAATTAAAACATGTGGTTATTAAATTCATACCTAACATGCTTTACAAATAGACCTCTTTGCACCATATATGTATTCACAAAAAGTTGCAGTAAATATAAATTTAAAATTTAAGAGATGCTTTATCTTAATTTCTGCTTGTACTTAATTTGTTAAGGAGTTAATGTTCTATAGGTAATATTTAATATATTAATGAAACATACTGTTTCAATGGACCTTGCAGAAAGGTTCCATAAAACAAAAATTACCATCTCCTGGTTTCTGGTTTGAAAATGTGAATTGTGAGGAATGGGAGTGGTTGGGAAAAAGGGCTTTCCTGTAGAATAAAAAATTCCTGTATTTCTATTAAACTATGGTCTTTCAGAGGCATACTATTAAGGCAGAACTATAGAAATTATTTAACTACTGTTCAAAAAACCTTAAGAGATATCAATCTAACTATATAGCAATTAGATGGTATTGACCTGTTTGAGAAAAAAACAGGGGTAGTACCCCTGCACTTGTGGGTAGAAGAAACAGAATCACAGTGATTATATCCTTGACAGTGGAGAATCATGTTAACTCCAAATTCAACTCAACCAAATGACAACTCAGCCAAAAGATATCCAATATTAATCAAAATAATACTGGTTTTCTATGTTAGTTCTAAGTTTAAACTACAAATCTTAATTTTGGTTGGGAAAAGTCACCCAACCCCAATGTTTATATTCCCAGGTTTTTATTGCTTTTATCTGCCTTCTGTTAAAATTATTATTTGACCCTAGTAGATCATTTCTGTATGAAAGACACATAACTTATTATCAGTCCTCATACAGTCTCAGGCCTAGTACACTACATTAAGTATGTATCTGTTCAATGTCAAGGTACTTATAAGGGAAAACATTTTAACTGCAACATTCCTAAAAAATTTCGGTGTAGGTTAAAAAAAAAAAAAAAAAAAGCTTTGCTAATAGAGGGCAAGGACATACAATGACACCATATGTTAACACCAAATGCTGATTTCAAAGTGCTCAGCTTCTAGTTCCACTATGATCCCAGTACCTTATTCTTCAGGCATAAGATGATTAAAGATAATCTTCAATATAATTATGTTCATTATGGAGGTCTTTAGACCACGAAAAATCTCAGATCTACAATGAAGGAAAAAATGTAGGCCAAATACAAAATATTCTGCTTTTCTAATGATAGCATCAAAGAATCCAAGAGAAAGTTAAGTAAAAGCACAGGTTTCATAGGTCAAAAAAACAGTCCACTACTCTGCTTCTATAGGCATACTAATGGTCTGCTAACTGATAGGCAACAATTAATTACAATTCAAGCTTTTATTGCCTATTCTGCCAGGAACACAGAGAAGAAGAACAGTGGGCAAGGTATGCTGTAAGTAAGATCAAGTCCCTTAAGGCCAGAAATGCTAAACTGGAAATAACCATGAGCATATAATCCCTGAGGACATGTAGAATACTAAAGAGGCGACAGGACGGATGGAACGCTTGAGCTTGAGTGGCATTTGGGTTAAATGTAGAATGAAGGTGTTTGACTAGGTGATCCGAAAAGTCACTGTTAGCTCTAAAAATCTGTTACTTTATACCTTACAATTTTGAGAAGGCTGTATCATGCTAACAGAAACCTGCAGAGCCAAGAGGAAAGATCCAGTAAGAACAAGAATAACTCTAAGTTGAAAAATTCCATTTCAAGCTTTTAAAAACAGTAGAGAAAAAATGGTAACTGTTTCTCATAGAAGACAAAAGAAAATGTTTTTGCTGGGAGAATCTATCCATTGTAGCTCCTTATTGCCTAAAATTAAGCATAGTGCAATGATTATTTAAAGTATATGAGTTTATGAGATAAAGTATATTTTATATTGTGCAGAAAAGAAACAGGAAGAATAGTCTTGTTCTCCTAATGGAGGCTCTGTGTTCTGTCTCCTCAAAATTTCCCACTTGACTGTCTCAATTTAAGCAAGGATATGTGCAGAAAAATTATATTTAAAAGATGAAAAGGTCATATAATTGCTTCAAAAAAGAAACGTCTTGATTGGTTTAAACTTTATTCTAACTATAAATTCTAACCATAATTCTAACTAAAAATATAAAAACATTCAGAAATTTAGATTTAAAGCTTACTATATTAAAAAATATAAAAATGTCCTTATCGATAGCAATCAAATTATATCTCAGCTAAGTCTTTTTCCTTTCACTCAGTTTTTCAAAAGCCTTCTTAACAAACTGAGCCTTAAAGTAAATAGCTTTTCCCTTGGTATAGAAGCTCAGTTTGTCTAAGTATTAGATTAAAGCTCTGGTTGTTTTGTCTAAGAAAAGCCAGCTTTACAAAATAAAAGCATTTATCTTTGTTTGGGGTTGACATCTATGAGCTGCTGTTATTTTTCCCTTTAACAAACTTGAAAGAAATAATAAAAGTAAAATAAATAAAGCATTTAACAAGACTATGCTTTCTTTATTTTTATGAAATTCATGCTTTTAAGAATTCAGGATACAAAGGATGACAGATTTCCATTTTAATAATTTAGAAAATTACTAGTTCAATAATTTTTCTCATAAATTCACAAAAAGAAAGCATTCATTCTCCTGGAAACAGTTCATATTGAACCTAATGCATATGTACTCAATTTTTATATTAGATTTGCTACTACACAGTAAAATTAACTTTATAATATGTATTTTTCATTTATAGAAGACATATTAATGATAAAAATCTGAAGAAAAATCTTCAATAATTGCTGAAATTTGATAGTAAACATATTATAATCAGAGAGATTACTGTCTTCTTTTGTTTTTTTTGAGACAGAGTCTTGCTCCATCACTCAGGATGGAGTGCAGTGGCGCAATCTTGGCTCACTACAATCTCCACCTCCCCAGTTCAAGCAATTCTCTTGCCTCAGCCTCCCGAGTAGCTGGGATTACAGGCGCGCATCACCATGCTCAGCTAATTTTTGTATTTTTAGTAGAGATGGCTTTTGTCATGTTGTCCAGGCTGGTTTCGAACTCCTGACCTCAGGTGATCCACCCACCTCAGCCTCCCAAAGTGCTGGATTACAGGTGTGAGCAACCACACCTGGCCTTACTGTCTTAACATACAGATTTCCTAAAATATAAGTAACAGGCCAGGCATGAAGGCTCACATCTGTAATTCCAGCACTTCGGGAGGTCAAAGCAGGAAGATAACTTAAGGCCTGGAATTTGAGACCAGCCTAGGCAACACAGTGAGACCCCGTATCTAACAAACAACATAAAAACAAAAATTAGCCAGGCATGGTGGTATGCACCACCATGGGAAGCTTGAGGTAGCAGGATCCTTTGATCCCAGGAGTTGAAGGCTGCAGTGAGCTATGATCATGCCACTGCACTCCAGTCTGGGTGATCCTGAGTGAGATCATGTCTCAAAAATCAAATCAAATCAAATCAAACCTAAATAATAAACAAGTATAGGAACTATTCTGAAAAGTAATTACATCAAATAAAAAAAATAGATTCCACCCACATGTATGCCGCTTCCTCATTTTCAAAAGTAGCCATTGAGGCTGGGCAAGGTGGCTCACGCCTATAATCCCAGCACTTTGGGAGGCCGAGGTGGGTGGATCACGAGGTTAGGAGATTGAGACCATCCTGGCTAACACGGTGAAACCCTGTCTCTACTAAAAATGCAAAAAAATTAGCCAGGCGTGGTGGCAGGTGCCTGTAGTCCCAGCTACTTGGGAGGCTGAGGCAGGAGAATGGTGTGAACCCGGGAGGCGGAGCTTGCAGTGAGCCGGGATTGTGCCACTGTACTCCACCCTGGGCGACAGAGCGAGACATCGTCTCAGGAAAAAAAAAAAAAAAAAAAAAAAAAAAAAAAAAAAGGAGCCATTGAGACACATTTCCTATCAAAATGTGTCTTTCCATTGTTGACCCACTAGTTGCCCAACTAGAATATTTTAGATCACTGGTGACATATATAGAAACTATTTCTAATGAAAAGCTTCTTCGCTTTCAAACAGAGATGAAAATTTTGTTCATGTTTACCTATCAAATGCCTATATCATTCCAGAAAGGTGCATCCATAATTATTTTCTAGCCTATTTCAAATATATCTTCATCAAATGTAGTTTTCTAACTAGTGTTAATACCCTAGATGTTAAAGGTAACAGCACTATTGTTGAATTTTTAAAATACAATGACTATATTACAACAGTTTCTATATTCAAAAACTAGTTTGATACAGGTGAATTATATAGTTAGAAAATATAGCATTGATATGTGTTACTTAACAAGCTTTAAAGATGTTTCTACACACATCATAAATCTGGAGAGAAGAAAATAAGCCAATTATAGAGCTATTCAATAATAGGTAAGCAGGGTTTTTTTTATAGTGATCAGTGAAATATTTAAATATTTGGCCTAAAATTTTTAAAGCTTCATCTAGATGTTTTTCAAGAATTCATTCTATTATCAGATAATTATAGATTAGTTGAATTTTTAATAGTCCTAGTAATACACATTATATTTGAAAGAATTAGAGAATATACATAATTTTTCACATTAAAGCAAATACTTATGCATACTTACAATATGCTGGGCTCCTTTAGGCTAAGTACTAGGCATTCATAATTTTTAACTCTTATCAGTACAAAGAAATAATTTATAAAGCTTTGCTATCCTGAATCTGGCAACATTTTAAATTCTATTTTAACCTTCAAAAGTGTTGCAAGAGAACAAAATACATCAGATTCATTCTTATAAAAGTTGCTCTCCAAATTGTTCAGTAGTATGCTAGAGGAAAACACAGGAAACAAAGGCCAAACAAGTATCCTATGTGATATGAAGGAAACAGGAAAACCAAGCCCAGCACGGATATAAATGCTCAAAGTCTAAACTACAAAATAGAGGAACTATAATGTTTAGCAGCAAAAGGACTCTCTCCTATGAATAGTAAGTAAGGTAGTACAAGAATAGATAAGAGCAAACTGAGGAAGATACATGATATTTCTATGTGCAGAAATTCTACACAAGATAAAAATTATGTTAAGTATATTCCTAATCTAATTCACTAGGATGAGGCAGTTTTAATTTTTTAAATCATGGCCTTAGATACTTCTATATAGCATATAATGCTGTCATTTAAAAATTAACATATATTTTCTCACTTAGCCTTCATAGCAACTCTATGAATTAAATAGTTTAAGATAAAGAAATAATAAAAGAGAAATATATAATACTTGTATTTCATATAAACTATTATGTAAGAAAAGTAGGTCTTCCTATAAATAGTTTTAGAATCTACAAAAGCAGAAAATATATGGGTCAGGAATCTGAGTCTCAACAATACTGGTGAAAAAACGTGATTGTGAGTTTATATTTGCTTCAGAGTAATAACGTACAATTATTTCTCCCCACCAACCCACCCCATACTCAGTCCTCCCTTAGTCACATTATTCCGTCTCTCTGGCATATCCTTTGTCCTTTTTTTCTACCTTTCCTTATACTACCTATCTTCAGTTTAATTCCAGTCTTCTCCTGAAAGCATTCCCAAGTGAATTCAATCTATTCTCATTTCCTTCTTCTCTGCATACTGAATTTAAGATAATCCTAGATAAAAGATATAAGCTAAATCTAGGTCTTATTCTAAAATTTCATTTGCAAATCAGTTGTTTGAAACTTGAAATTTTACATAAGGAAGCATGTTATAAAATTTTGTCACATTTCCAGCCTGTGGTACAAAGGTATTTAAAAAATTTGCAGTTGACAAAAATTGTATATATGTATGTTTTACAGTATAATTTGATAAATGTGTATACTATGGAATGGTTGAGTCAAGTTAATTAACATATCTATTTCCTTACATATTTATTATTTTGGTGTTAAGAACACTTAAAATCTACTTTCTTAGCAATTTTCAAGTATACATTATTAACTATAGTCATTATGCTGTACAATGGATCTCCTGAACTTACTTCTCCTGTTTAACTGAAAATTTAGATCTTTTGACCAACATCTCCCCAGTATCCCTCCCCACCAGCCTCTGGTAACCACCATTCTACTCTCCATTTCTATGAGTTCAGTTTTTTAGATATGAAGTCATGTGGTATTTATCTTTCTGTGCCTGGCTTAATTCACTTAATATAACACCCTCCAGGTTCATCCACATTGTCACAAGTGACACAATTTCCTTTCTTTTTAAAGCTGAATAGTATTTCATTATGTATATAATCTGCATTTTCTTTATCCACTCAACCACTGACGGATATGTAAGTTGATTCTATGTTTTGGTTACTGTGAATAATGCTGCAATGAACATGGGAATGCAAATATCTCTTTGACATACTTATTTCATTTCCTTTGGACGTATACCTAGAATTACAATTTCTGAATTATATGGTAGCTCTATTTTTAATTTTAAAGGAACTTCTATAATGTTTTCCATAATGACTGTACTAATTTTCATTCTCACCAACAGTGTACAGTACAAGGGTTCCCTTTACTGCACATCCTTGCCAACATCTGTTATCTATTGTCTTTTTGATAATAGCCATCCTAATAGGTGTTAGGTGATATCTCATTGTGGTTTTAATTTGCATTTCTTCACAACAGCGTTTTAAACAAACAATAGTAGAAATACTATTTGAAGTGAAAGGTAATAAAGTATTTCATAATATTAATTATTAAGGCAATCAGTTAAAGGAAGTAAACTAAAAGAAAAGAATAGCTTATTACAAATGTCATAACAGAACATGAGGAAACATTCCAGTTCTGTACTGATTCTAAATAGAACTTTTGGATGTTTTCTATAAGGATCTTCAGAGTCTAACTGCAGTATGCAAAAAAAAAAAAAAAAAAAAAAAAGGGTAAATATAGGAGGCATGAGATTGCTATCCTTAAAAAACCTTGCATGCAAGGTTGGTCTTTGGTTGGCTTTGAGGAACTTTGATTTAGGAAGGGTTCCTGCCATTTACAAAATGATAAAGGCGGCTCACTGTGCCTACCTGATCTGTTTTTATAAATAATATGGTTTATGCTAAACACCTGCTTCCCTCTAGGAGTCTAAAATTCTGGCACATACTAGGTAGAAGGCGCCTACATGATCAGCCCCACTAAAAATCTTGGGCACTGAGTCTCTAGGGACCTTCTCTAGTGGACACTTCACATATATTATCACAAGTATTTTCTGAAGGAATTAAGTACATCCTGTGTTATTCCACTAAGAAGGGACTCTTCCAAGCTTGCATCTGGTTTCCTTCAGACTTTCCCTTATAAGCTTTTTCTCTTTTCCTCTAGTTTTTCCCTTTGTTCTTTCCTTTTTTTTTTCTTTTGCTTAATAAAGTTTCACTATAATAAATCACAGTGAATTTATTCACAGTCAAACTATATTCTGAGTCCTTCTAGCAAATCACTGAATCTGAGGGTGATCTTGGAGACCCCTGACACAAGCTGTTAGTATATTTTTTCTCATTTACATTAAACGTATGAATATTTCATCCTTTGTACAAGTAAACTAGTATGAGTGTATACTAAATTTTCTCATTTATGATTAGGGTTGTTTGAGGTTCTTTGTATGCAAAATGGTGAACAAAAAAGAAAGGTTTTACCATAACAACTAAGCCAAATTTAGAAAAGAAGTTAAATAGGGTATCAGTGTGTACATGTGGGGAAAAAAAACTAACGCCTGAGGCTGGGCACGGTGGCTCATGCCTGAAATCACGACACTTTGGGAGGCCAAGGCAGGCAGATCACTTGACCAGGAATTCGAGATCAACCTGTCCAACATGGTGAAACCTCATCTCTACTGAAAATACAAAAATTAGCTGGATGTGTTGGTGTATGCCTGTAATCCTAGCTACACGGGAGGCTGAGACAGGGGAATTGCCTGAGCCTAGAAGGTTGAGGTTGCAGTGAGCTGAGTTTGTGCCACTGCATCAAGCCTAAGCAACAGAGCTAGACTGTCTCAAGACATACACACATATGCACACACACACATGCACACAAATGCTTGAAACAGAATAAACTGAGATGTAAGATAGGGAAAGGGTATAGAAGAAAGGAAAGAAACATGAAACCTAACATTTCTGTGAAGATGATGGTAGATGGAGACACTGAGCCCAATCATTTTCTGGGTTTGCCACTATATTGGTGCAAAACATCTTGGCTGTTAAAGCCTTATGAAAGACAAATATTATTTTTTGAGACAGGATCTCATTCTGTTGCCCAGGCTGGAATGCAATGGCACAATCGCAGTTCACTGCAGTCTCAACCTCCAGGGGCTCAAATGATTCTCCCACCTCAGCCTCCCAAAGTGCTGGGATTACAAGTGTATGCGACCATGCCTGGCTAATTAAAAAAAAAAAAATTGTAAGAGATGAGGTCTCACTATGTTGCCTAGGCTAGTCTCGAACTCCTGGGCCTCCCAAAGTGCTGGGATTACAAGCATGAGCCACCATGCCTGGCTGAAAGATATTTATTGACATCCTATAATGTGCACCAGACATTTTATATACATTATCTTATATATAAAGACATGGATCACAATGATTCTAGTAGGGAGATATTATTTTCCTACCTAGGATACAAACTCAGAAAGTAACTTACCTGAAGTTATTACTAAATGGTAGAGATGGTACCTGAACCTAGGTCTTTATGATTTTAAAGCATATGTTCCTGCCAGTAGTCCATGCTGCCTCAGTATGGGGCAGAGGTTATGACAATTCAGCCAAGATGTTCAGACTATCTTTTTGTTTTCTATTTCCCATATAATATACCTATACAACCAGGTTGGAAACTTATGAAAGTTAATTTTATGTGTATTTGATAAAAGAGCTAGATGAATGTTAAGCACAAATTGGGTGAGTGCTCAGTAAATACTTTTTCATTAAACTCAACTTTCTCATGAAAAAGCTACAGAGTCACCAAATTTTCAATGAGGTACGCTCTTTGAAGAAAGGCTTTTTTAAAAACATTAATGGGCCAGTGCAGTGGTCCATATCTACAATTGCAGCAGTTTGGGAGGCTGAGGCAGGTGGAACTCCTGAGCCCAGGAGTTTGAGACCAGCCTGGGCAATGTGATAAAACCCTTTCTCTACAAAAAATACGAAAATTAGCTGAGCGTGTTGGCACATGTCTGTAGTCTCAGCTACTCAGGAGGCTGAGGTGGAAGCATTGCTTGAGCCCAGGAGGTAGAGGCTGCAGTGAGCTGTGACTGTGCCACTGCACTTAGTCTGGGCAAAAGAGTGAGACCCTATCTCAAAAACAAACAAAAAAAACCAAACCAATTAATGACAAGCTGCCTGGAAACTTTCCAACGAACTTACTAGAAACAAACAAACAAAAACAAAATGAAGGTCACGTATCAAAAAGTCAGGACTTCAAAAAGTATCAAACTAACATGGGCAACTAATAAAGTAAAAAAGCTTTAAGGGTAAAAGACATATTTTGAGATATGACAGTTCTGACTACAAAAGATAAACAGTGAAATCTATGAAGTACAACATGAGAGGTTCAAATTGGAAATTAGATAAACCGAAAGACAAAGCTCTTACCAAGAGACTTTAAAACCAATAATAAAAATTGCTTTAAATAAATCAAAAACAGGAAGTCAGATTATAGCTGCTCCACTTAATCTTGGTAAAAATAAATGCTCTTTTCACCCAAAAAGTATACAGTGAAAATATACTTTTAAAAAATCACAATTTGTATAGTTTTACATTTTTCAGAAATTGTTTATATACAGTATCTCATCTGAGTCTTTCAGCAACTCTATGAGTAAAGGTCTTAAAATGTCCTTTTAAAAATGAATAAAAAAGGTTTAGCTAGATATGTGGTTCATTCTTGTATTTTATAAATAAAAGATATGTATTTTGGCTCATGGTTCTGGAGGCTGGAAAGTACAAAATTGAGGGGCTATACCTGGTGAGGGCCTCCTTGCTGCAACATAACGTGGCAGAAGGCATCACACAGGTGAGACAGCGAGAGAGAGAGAGAGAGAGCGCGAGAGAGCGCGAGATCAAACTCACAGCCCCCTTTAGCCCCCTTTATGGTTAGCATTAATCCATTCATGAGGGTGGACTCTCGTGATCTAAACAACTCCTCCCCATCTCCCAACACTGTTGCATTGAAGATTAAGTTTCCAACACATATTTTTTAGGTGATACATCAAATCATACCACACCAGGACCTAGATTTTTCTACTTCTGAAAAATGGAGTTTCCTTTCCCCATCAATGATTTCAAACTGTCTTGCTCACAAGTTACCTTAGAGATGTTTGAAGTGGGGAGGGGTGTGTTGGAAAGTAAAATTATGAGACTCTAGTCATAGATTTTAAAAAAAACTATAAAGAAAACCAAACTGGGAATTGTGGACCTTTCAGATCAAATGTATAACCCAGTAAGTAACATATGCAACACAGTTTAATAGTGTGATTATGTATTTAGGAGCCTGTTCAAATGCTTTCCAAGTAAGAGGTAGAAGGCTGGAAACAGCATCACTCTCAAGCTTACTACAACAAAAAGGCAGCTTATGTAAAAAATCCCATATTTTTTTTAACTCTATCAGAGAGCTCATCAAGGACAAACAGGACATGAGCACTTGATTATCTGAAGCAGATGCTAGACTGAATACAAACTGGTAGGAACTCCACTAAAATTGTTAACAAACTGAAACTAGCATGAGAATACAAAACCCCTGAGAGCCAGAAATGCTGGGGGAATGCTCATCCATTCACAGGCTGTTTTCCACATACTTCACAAGGTGCTCATAAGAAAAACTACTGGACAACAAGAGGCTGGAGAGCCTCCGTCAAGGACATGACAAACAGCTACTTTGACAAAAGCACAAAGTTCTTTTGGGTCCCCTCTCCCCCGAGAAGCAAGAAACCTTAAACCACTAAAGGAAGAGCAAAAAGCCTGGTAGCCCTAAAGGTATATAGGTTAAGACCCAGTACAGCTGGGGGAAGAGAGTAGAATAACCTCCAGCCCTAGGGAAGAAGTAGGAAAACATTCTAAACCAGGACATCCCCTAATGCAGGGATAGGACAGTATTACTAAGAATGTGACACCCCTGAGACCCAGGGAAACAATCCTTGCCTAAGACTGAGGCTGAATCAGAGCAACAGAGAATGTGGTGTCCTATGCTACCAGGCTAGTAAGCATCCAGTAAAAAATAATGTATTCAGCTTCAGACAGAGGGGCAAGATAGTGAAGAGACCCTCTTCAGAAGCAAATCAAGAAGCCGGAGTTGAAGGCAGATCACAGATTGAGTAAAACCCTCTAGGAAACCAGCCTCCATCTAAACACAAGATAATGCTAGAGAATTTGAAACTTGTGGTACACTGATATTAAAGCAACAACAAAACCCAAGCCCAGCTCAGCCCTTGACTAGATTAATTTAACTGCTCTCCTCACATGTTAAAGAACCAGAAAAAGAGGAGGCATGCCAATTTCTAGGCATAAATAAAATTTACCTTAGTTTCTACTGCTATATAGAAGATGTTAATCTTTCAACCAAAAAGTACAAGACATATCAAGAAAGCACGAAATAAAAACCACACACTGTCAACAGACAAATACATATAAACACTGATATGACAAAGTTATTGGAACTATCAGATAGGAAGCTTAAAATATTTACGACTAATACATTAAAGATTCTCATAGAAAAAGTGGACCACAAGCATGAATAAATGGGAAACTTCCACAGAGAGAAACTGTAAAAGAAAATAAAATGAAATGATAGAAATAAAAAATACAGTAACAAAGATGAAGACTGCTTTTGACAAACTCATTAGTAAACTCAACAGAGTGAGGAAAACATCAGTGACCCTGGAAATAGGTTGATAAAAAGTACTCAAACTGAAACACAGAGGGAAAAAAGTTGGAATTAAAAAAGGGCACAGATCATCCAAGAGTCACAGGACAACAGCAAACAGCCTAACATAACTATAAACAACAACAACTAAAAAGAAACAAGAGGACAGAAAAAATATTTGACGACATAATAGCTGAGAATTTTCCAAAATTAATAAAAGATGATAAACCACAGATCCAACTTACTCAGAAAATATCAAGCAGGGAACAAAATCACACCTAGATATTTCATATTAAAATCCCCCAAGACAAAAAGAAAATCTTAGTCAGAAAATTTTTCAAAAAGACATATTACATACAGAGGAACAATGATAGGAATTACCACAAACTTCTTATAAAATTTGCCATACAGAACACAATGGAGTGATACCTTTGAAGTACTAAAATAAACAAAAAGGCTAACTGAGATTTCTATACTCAGGGAAAGCACCTTCAAAAATGCAGAAGAAATATAGAAGTATCAAATATCATGGAGAAGAGACAAGCCTTCTCTACTACATCCTGTCTGAATACCTGGACCAAAGAACCCATAAGCACAAGAAATGATTACTTTACATCATTACTATTTGGGTATAATTCGTTATGCAAACATAGTAAGTAGAACAATGGTCTATACAACCTTACCTCTAGTTTTGCTTCCTCCAAACCACCCTTCTTATCGATACTGGAGTGAATTTTTATAAAGCACAAATCTGATCATGTTGCTCCCTCTGTGAAGTCAAAATCCCTATCTGTTCCCATTTGCCATCAAGGAAAATCAAAACTTCTTAATTGGGTCCTCAAATCCTCTCTGATCCAGGCTCTGCCTGTTTATCCGGTCTTACCTCACAGCATTCTCCCTCATACCTTTTGTTCTAGCCATGTCAAGCAGCAAGAAAACCCTTAAAAAGGCATACTTACTCTTCATTCTATAATGGTTTATGAATTACCAAAACTAGATATGCTTTCCTCTGGGCTAGACCCTACTTTGATTCTTAATTTAAAAAAACTAATTCCTCTCCTGTGAAAAATGCAAAAATTCTGACTCTGCCTTTATTCTTTAGTGCAGTATGAAGAATAACCTAGTATTACCATCGCTGCTTTTATAATTCTGAGAAGAGTAACAGTCTTAAATCATCTAAGGGCGCTGAACCCCACAGTGGAACTGGCATTTGGGGATGTATAACAAAAGGACTACCCAATAACTGAAACTGAGCCTCTGCCAGCGGGACCACTGGGAAGGATGACGAATACCCAACCTCTTTTTTTCCCAGGCCAGAAATTGTCAGCTAAGCTTGTTAGCCAATCACAATACTCACATATCATTAATTAAGAGTCAATGGTGAATCCAATTATATCATTCTTAGGCTCTTCAGCTCTGAAAAGAGCAAGTTTCTATTTTCCCCCTATTCTTTGATAAAAACATTTTAACAAAAGAAACAAGCAATATTTTTACCCCAAGGGAGGCTTTTCACAGGTATTTTTTAAAATACTATATGTTTTATTATCTAGCTTCTGGGAGGAGCCACAGAAACCCTTGCAGCAATCTGCTTAGAAACAACAGACAGTCACAGTCCGCTGATCCTACGGAAAAGAGGGAGAAACTGATTGAGATTGATTGTCCTTGGTAAAGTCTGAGGGTCTCAGGCTCAGGAAGGGATTTTACCAAAGACACGTGCCCTTTGCACACGCTGCTCCTTCTGTCTAAAACAGCGTTCTTTCACTCAACTGACTCCAAAACCTTCCTTCAAAATTCAGCTCTGACATCTCTGCTTTTTCAATAATCATTAAATATGTATCAAGGGCCCACTATATTCTGGCCATTATAGCAGGTAGTGTGGATGCAGAGGGGAAGGAGGCCTCAATTTTTCTGCATTCACGAAGCTTAACAGATTCTGAACTCCTCCTAAGCTCCTCCTGGAAGCCTTCCTTCACCTCTGTAGGCTAAATTTAACTAAAGTTCACCCTCAACAAATGTTTCCATAAAATGCTGTGTTTTTCTGTTAGGGCACATTTTATTGTAATTATCTGTTGACTTGTCTCCCTTATTAGAGTCTTGCTGAAGTCTGGACTCTGTTTTATTTCTGTCTCTTTGACACCTAGGCTTGTGCCCGGCAATGCCAATAAATGTTATTTTTTTTAATTAAAGAAAAAGCAAATTTTTAAAAGAGGGTGGTTAAGATGATCTAACTGCCTTGTTAAATGTAACAGAAGATGTAGATTAAATGCTAGAAATAAGATAAATAACATATAATAATTTTTAGATATTTCTACCTGTGGATCACAAATAATGCATACAACACACTAAAGCTTTACAAAGCTAAAGATCCTACACACATTTTAGTTAGAAAATAAGGCCGGGCGTGGTGGCTCACGCCTGTAATCCCAGCACTTTGGGAGTCCGAGGCGGGCGGATCATGAGGTCAGGAGTTCGAGACCAGCCTGGCCAATATGGTAAAACTTTGTCTCTACTAAAAATACAAAAATTAGCTGGGTGTGGTCACACACACCTGTAGTTCCAGCTAACTCAGGAGGCTGAGGCAGAAGAATCGCTTGAACCCAGGAGGCAGAGGTTGCAGTGAGCTGAGATCACGCCACTGCACTCCAGCCTAGGTGACAGAGCAAGACTCTGTCTCCAAAAAAAAAGAAAAGAAAATTCACACTAATGTTCCATAAAAATTCTGGCATTGTGATAAATAATTCAGAATCACAGGAAAAAATTTTAAAGAACAACTGAATACCTAAGATAAATGAAAAAAGGAAAGGAGAAGCCAGAAATAATTTGGTAACAAAAATTTTAAAATAAAAACCATCTAAAGAAATAACACTAAATTCCTTACAAGTGATTTTTATCTATTTTTCTTACTATAGCAACAAAATAACAGAGTAGAATAAATATTAAAGTAATACAGAAAGGCAATTCTTTCCTTTAGAAATGCCTCCTTTATAACTTTTCAGAGTTGCTTACCTTTGACTGAATATGCTAAACAATACAGAACAAAAATTTCATCATTTAGGGTATAGTCTTATACATGAAAGCAAAAGGCATTACACTATTACCCAATCTACCTATACAAGTGACATGAAGTACTTATATCAGTGCTTTAAACCATCCTGAACAGCAGTAAAAAATAGTAAGCTTAATTAGTCTTTACCAATATACTAGTTGTTTACTAACAGATAAATTCTCAATTTGGAAAAGTCAACCATTACATATCTCTAAATGGAAGGCCTTTTTGGTAATTTACATGACTCAGTTTAATAACACACTCCTGTATATAACATACATTCCATTTTTTCTAAGTGTATCTACATTTATAATGTGAGCTAACGCTGTAATAAAAATCAAGCAGGTAGGGGTTAGGAACAAGTTGGTGAGGCGGCTGTGAATATAAAAGCAACAGGAGCATCCTTGTGGCTCTGTATCTTGACTGAGGTAGGGGATTTATAAACCTACATACATGATAAAAATCACACAAAACTAAATACACACATATAAGTACAAGTAAAACTGGGAAAATATGAATAAGATCAGTAGATTACATCAAGGTCAATATCCTGGTACAGTTATTGTACTGGAGTTTTGCAATATTTTATCATTGAGGGAACTAGGGAAAAGGTACATGAGATCTCTCTGTGTTATTTCTTACAACTGCATGTGAATCTACAACTATCTCAAAGTAAAAAGTTTAATAAAACATGTCAATCCGGCACAATTTGCTTTGTGACCACAATAATTCACAACCATCCCAATATAAAATATACTCACCCCGTCCCCGTAATCGCCTAAGCATCTTCCTAATTACAGCATTAGTTCAAAGTCCAGGATCTAATCACCTAAATCAGGTGAAGATGCAAATGAAGTTCTTAGGTACTGCACGTGAAGTACCATTCCTCTCAATCTGAAGACCAGTGAACTAAAGAGACAAATTCTCTGCCTCCCACACATCCGAAACACCTAGTTATTCAGGGACAAGATAATTGCAATAGAAACTCCCTTTCAAAAAGGTGACTGCTGCATAGGAGGAAACAGGAAGCATGTCAGTGTTACCAGTTTATAATAATTCTGATATACAGAAGGACACATGTAACCAGTACCTTGATCAGAGCCCAGTCCTACTCAGTGAAAGTACTTCTCTGTGTTCTGGGCCCTGCTTGCTAGCCTCTTGTTTCCTCCATCTGAGTCATGCTTCCTTTTCCATAAAAAAAGTAGCCCATGTTTGCGACTGAGTTTCTCAGCTTGTTTTCTGTCTACAGAAGTTTGGATATCCAAGAGCCTCTTTTCAATTTGTGTAGTCTTGGTCCCTCTTAGTCCAGGCTAATATAATTCTTTTAAAAACTTTATAGGTTTCTACGCCTCAACTTATAAATATAATTATTTTAAAAACTTTATATGTTTCTATGCATCAATTTATAAATCCACTCATTCAGGCAAAAGTCCTTCCCTACCTTGGGCTCCCTGTGAGGCTGCTGTGGAATAAAGCCCTTAAGATTATTAGAAGCCCTTTTGTTTAACAGAGAGGAACTAGGAGGTATGCCCTAAAGATACTTGGATGGCCTTTTGTGTGTCTGAAAGGTTCTATGAGGCACCACCTCACATCTCTGAGGACTTAACAAAGGTTTTATAGTTACACCTTAATTTCATCTCTGCCCTGAGACCGCATTTTCCTAACTCTGCTCTGCATTTGACCTTTGTTCTGAGGCCCTTTTTTGCTTTGAGAATCCTTTGTTTGAAAACAAGAATTCCGTTTTTAGCTCAGTTTTCTCTATCCATGTATCATCAGACAGGACTAAAAGAAACAGCTGACACTTTAGATATTCTGCCTGGGAATCTCCTTTGCAAATCCGTAATTTCATTAGTGGTCCACTGGTTCATTTTCTATTTTCCATGTTACCCTGGGTGACGGTTTTGCAAAATTTGCTACCACTAGATAACAGAGATCTTCTTACTTCCAGTATCAAGTAACACTGTCATTACTGTGTTTCAATCCCTCACCATCAGTCTCCACGAGTCCCTTCCAAGCTTCATGAACAGTCTTTCCACCCACCAGCTGGTCCCATGCACTTTAGGTTTTGTTACAGCAACACCCCACTTCCAATATTAAATTCTGTTATGATTATCTATTGCTGTATAACAAACCATCCCAAACTTAGTGGTAGAAAAAAATAACCTTTTATTATGCTCATGGGTTCTCCAGTTTAGGACTCTGGACAGTGAACGGAGATAATAATGACTGTCTCTGCAGACTCCATAACGTCTGCTCATTTGTGAAGACGCAAACTGCCAGGGGTTTCTCCACTCAGGTGGCTAGTGCCCAGGCTCAGATGATTAGAAGGCTAGGCTCATGTTACTGGAAGGCTTAAACTGTTTATTTGGGACTGGACTTACCACAGAATAGTGACATGGTTTTAAGACACAGCAAGAAGGCACAGCCAGAAAGCATTCCAAGAGACCAAGGAAAAAGCCTCAAGGCTTCTCCTGACCCAGCCTCAGAAGTTACATACCATCACTTCCACTCCATTCTATTACAAGCAAGTCATTAAGACCAGCCTAGATTCAGCAGACTGGCATGATCACATTGCAGAAGAGCATGTTGCACGGCAAGTACTCTCACCATCTTTGGAAAAGGTAAAAAGCCACAATGGTTATAAAAATACTGATCAGGCTCAAGGTAAAAACTGTTGAGGCTTAAACTAATGACAACTATTCTAAAGTGACAGTAATACATACCATAAAAACAATGTACTAAAATCATTTCTCAAAAGATACTAGAAAATTATGACAACTATTCGTTATTAGGTTCACCTCTTATGATGAATTATCTGAATCCTTATTGTGTTTTTACTAGTTAAATTTTATAAAAAATAGTTCTATGGTCTCTACTACATTATACTATAATTTTGAAAAATACAATGAGCATATACAAATAAGGTTCTGAATGTCCTTCTGAATAGTTTAGTGTTTCTAAACAATTTACACAAACAAAATTAGAGCCTAATAAGAAAATATATGCAAACCATCATTGAAAATAATTGACCACATTGCACTGAGGGAAAAAATACATGTTATATTAAACTCTGTACTACTGACATTCCAAGAAGTATAACAGGTGAGCAGGCTACTTAGAAAAATACAGGTTGTGAAAAGAAAATGTTATTAAGAAAATCATAAAGAAAAAATTATATATTTACTATGCATTAAGGGGAAGTGGATCATTGTAAAGTTCTTTAGCAATGTCATTTACATGAGATAAAAGGTTTTCAGGCCTGCTGGCATAGCTATAGTGATGGCCTCATGACGTTTCTTTTTTTTTTTTTTTTTTCCTACAGTGGTCCTATGCTCTTTATACAGCAAAAAAGAACAAGATTTTTCCTGGCAAATCACTTGCCATGTAACCTGAAAAGAAATTCTTAAATGTTTACACTCACTCTTATCAAATCATCATCAACTAAATTAGCCAAAAAGTGGTGTGCTTTGTACTGACCACATTACAGTAATGGTAGGAAAACCCATGAGAAAATCAACTTTAATAAGAAAATGGGACTGAGGTACTTTCTAGAATTATTGGACACGACTAGTAGGGAGCAAGTTCCAATTTATCCTTCTGCATTCTAAACATTTTTAGTTGATCCAAGACAAAAAGAAATCTTTCATTCCCCCTGGAGAAAAAGAAAGAAGATAGGTATCGTAATTTAAACTGTATGAACTAATTATCTGTCAAATATAAACATGATGCATCAGCTTGCATGTCTTGCTTACATTTTTAATATCCAGAGTAAGTTCAATTTGGCCACAAAGCTACCACGATGTCACTTCCAGATAAAGTGGCAGCAAAGACCTTAAAAATTAAGTGTTTCAATTCATAATACAAAACAAAATGTTAATTTCTTTAAAACTTAAATGTTTCATATGTTTTAGAGGCACTAAGGGATAATTTTAGATGTTATTGAACATGTAACATGTTATAAGATAGTGTATTTTCCATTGAAAACGAAAATACTACTTGAGAAATTTGTTAACTGAAACTCCCCAAAGATTTCAAATTTCACAAAAATTTATGCTTATTTTTAAATATTTTGGACCAGTTTAATTAAAAAGTATTTTTCCCTACTAGCTTAGAATATCTAAATTACAAAAATTAAAACCTTAAACTGAATTACTGTTTACCCTTATAAATCTGTTTTAACTGATTCAATTCACTGACTCCCTCAACGGAGTTTTTATGCTCTTATTCTTGACAGCCCTACTATAGTAAAATAAGTAGAGTCTATCTTCTTATACTCTACTCAAGAAAAAATATGCACAAATTTTTTCTCTAGAAATATTTAATGACATGATAAATTATTCCTTCTTTAGATTTCTAATTAACTTCCATTGTCAGTATAAAAAAATTAAAAGGGCTTCACAGGAATTGCAGTTCAACTTTAAAAAGTCCTAAATGTCTTTCTTTTAACAATCTAAATTAAATAAATCAATTCTAGTTCCCTAACCATCTCACTTTATTACTATTCTAGTCTTTCAATATGAGGTAAGCAACTGCTGCCCTTTGCACCAGACAGGGGCTAAAAACCCATAAGAACTATACATATGTTTGAATTACTATATGCAATTATCACTTCATAAACTTCCTAAAATAAGGGAAAAAATCCTACTAGGATTTTTTAACTTCAGAGTAATTTACTGAGATAATTTATTTGTTTCAATTTAGTCTTACTATTACTTTAACACTTTGAAAATTAAGAAAAAAGAAGGGAAAAACATTTTAACTTAGTAGTTTGAATGAAAAGCACACCAGGCAAAGCACTGAAAGCCAGTCTCATAATTTCACTGGGATAGTACTCACTAAGAGGCAGAGCTTGGTTTTTCACCTAAATGACGGGAGAGCTTTCAGAGGCAGAAGCAGAAATATTAGAAGAAAACCTAACTTTTCCCACTGGTGGAAACTGTCAAGGTTGACTACTGTTTAATAGAATTTAAATGGGGGAAAAAAGGTTGAGAACAGATTCAAAGAGTATCTGGGAAACAGATCCAAACAGGTTGGTCCCTGAGCAAAGGCACAAATCATTTTATTCTGGAAATGAGCATCTCTCAGATAAGAAAGAGAAATTCATCCAACTAGATAGATGCACAGTTTTGACCCAGGAAAATCTAGGAGCTGACTAAGAGTAACTGAAGGAAACTAGTATTAAAAAGCAGGAAAGTTCCCTAAGTAACACCTGCTATTAAAACCTCACAGGCACTGAGGAAACTAAACCCAAACATTCAATAACACAAAAGCCTAGTTTCTCTCAAAGGCAGAATTAGTCTGAAAGTCCCAGCAAGTGAAAAGCTGATGAAAACTAAGCAGTAAAAGGCAGCTGAATAGCTGGGAGAACCTCTGAGGCCAGCTAGGAAAGTGCCCTCTCATTCATTGTGACCTCCCAGAGAGACCATTTAGAAAGTGAGAGGGCTCGGGCCGGGCGCGGTGGCTCAAGCCTGTAATCCTAGCACTTTGGGAGGCCGAGACGGGTGGATCACGAGGTCAGGAGATCGAGACCATCCTGGCTAACACGGTGAAACTCCGTCTCTACTAAAAAATACAAAAAAAACTAGCCAGGCGAGGTGGCAGGCGCCTGTAGTCCCACCTACTGCAGAGGCTGAGGCAGGAGAATCGCCTAAACCCGGGAGGCAGAGCTTACAGTGAGCTGAGATCCGGCCACTGCACTCCAGCCTGGGCGACAGAGCGAGACTCCGTCTCAAAAAAAAAAGAAAGTGAGAGGGCTCCAAGGACACCACAAGTTTTACCAGACCTAGCAGTGGTGCCAGGTCAATCCTATCGTGGTCTGAACTCAAAGATGTCTGAACTCTCATCCAGACAAGATAGAAATTAAGCAAGAAGGTATTCTAAATCATTCTTACAATGATTTGGGAACTTACAATGTCCCACCCACTTGACTCTCCCCATAACTTCCTAAATAAATAAGAATGTGAATGTGGAAACAAAAACAGGTAGCTTCCATTTATATTCCAAATGTAAAATCTTATTGAGATTCCCAATCCTCTTTAGCCTTCCCAGTGTTATTGTTACCTCTTGTATTTCTCTGTAGTGAATGAAGTTAGAATCCTCCACATAAAGAAAAGCATAGGCCTCTGAGAGGAAAAATTGACAATGGAAAGAAAAGATCAGTGGTTATATTACTGGTCTGGAAAAGATAAGGCTATATAGGTAGATGGCCTATGATGAAATAGGTCCCACAGATTTAACTTATAGCAAGCTCCCAATGTTGTTTCACAGGAATATTCCAAGCTAGAGAAAAAAGTAAAAAGCCAGCCTTGTGTATTATGGCTGTGATAAGATTTGTATATGGAAAATATCCTCATAGTTTCTAATATACACACTGAATTAAGGCGTACTGTTGTAAAGAAGATAGACGTCATTTTGTGATATCTGAAGACTTTCGATTTGGGCTTTTGTCCATAATGAAAACTATAATATGACCTCATTTCTAAGGTATTTTCCTTTCTCATATCTCTCTTAGGGATGGCAAAAATAGGATAATGATGAGAATGCGGGCTGAGCTAAGGTGATAAGCAGGACAAGACAACAATCAAAGGAAAGCAAGAAGTAATATTGAAAGAATCACATAAGAGTGGTACAATGTACCTGCAGAATTGGGGGCACCTCATTCAGAAATAGCATGCCTGAAGAATGTATATTCTTTCATTTATCCAGCCATTCTTTCATCAAATATTTATTGAGTGCCAACTAAGTACAAACCACTAGGCCATCAAATTGAACATGATGTATTTTTACAGTCTTTAAATATACTTACCGCCCTAAGGTATGAGAATTTTTACACTGCTCTTTACTTAACTGGTAATTCAATACATGCTTGCTAAAATACAGCTACAATGAAGAAAGGGCTAATACGTTGAGAGATTTCCCTACCTATTAATTTAAGTTTCCAAAACTTCTGGAAGAAGCCATGAATCATTTAAGTCCATTTAATTTTTTTCCTAAATTTGAATCCAGTTGTCCCCCTTATACAATACTTGACTACCTTCTAAAATGAAACTGTGCCCTATAAAAATCATTCAGCCATTGACATAGTTTGAGTTTCAAGTCGCTTCAACAACCACAAACAGCTTTTGAATATCTTAGGTACTCAAGATAGTATGTTCACACCAAACAAATTAGTTGCCCTGGGATGCAGAGTTCAAGCTGGAAGCATTCTGAAACAGTGAACAGCTTTGGGAAATGTACTGGGTTACAGAACATAACAGTTACGCTATCTAAGTCGGTCTACCTAGTGTGGTAAGTATTTACCTCTCACTAAGTTGTATTTTCCCTTGTTTTCACGCTAGTCTCTTCCTTCCTATCACCCCTTAAATGTGAGCCTTTTTCGCACCTTTCTATCCCCAGGCCTCAATTCTTATTTTACCTTTACTACTTCATTAATTTAACCCGCTCTTATCCCTTATTCCACTTTCTCTATGTTCTTCCTCCCTAATTTCAGATTTCTGCTAAGCATATCACAAGTCCATATCATCAGCCACATTAATTACAAATTATTTTTAATCTTTCTCTCTTCCTCAGTACTTACAACTAGACAATCTCTTTTCTTCTTCATTTTCATTCATTATTTTCCATTTTATTTGTCACTACTTTAATTCAGGCGCTGAATTTTCAGCATATATCAACACTATTAGAATAGCCTCCTCACTGCGTTGGCCTTTAGTCCTTGTCTTTCTTCAGGTTTCATCGTGCCCTCAGATTCATTATCCTAAAATATAATTTGCTATTTTTTGAATATGCTAAAAAAAATGACTATGGCAGACAGAGCGAAAGTTTCATCCAGTGTAGTTGGAAAAGTACTAGATGAAAAATTGGAAAACCTGAATTTTTGTGGTTAAACCACACTCAGTCTTTAAATAATGACATGTCCTTAACCCCTCCAGGTACCAGATTTCTTATCTATTCAAATGACTAAAATAAGCAGTTTTCAAACTTTCTATTTAAAGTTTTTGAACTGTAATGGATTGAGATGTTGTAAATGAATAAAAGAGATTTTTTAAAATGAAAATTATTACTCAAGAGTTTACCAAGAACCCTTAATTCTAGAATGGGGGTGGGGGTTTGAGTCAGATGCAGAAATAGCTATTGTAATGTTTTTGGAAACGATGAAGACGTTACCTAAGGCATCCAAAGTGGGATTACAGAGGAAAAGACAGTGTTCAGGCAATGATTTGGAAGTTTTGATAACTAGTTGGAGGTAAAGAAGAACAATAAAGAGGATAAAAAGAAGAGTCATTTATGTCATGGGTAACTGATTATATGGAGATTCAATTTAATTAGAAAGAGAAAATAGAAGGAATTTGGATAGGGGAGAACTGAAATGCTTTGGTTAAAAGAGAAGGAAGCCAAGAACCTCTATGATTGGGTGTCCTCTCATTCCTAGGCACCATCTATGGCCCTTCCACAATACTCCAGGGATTCAGGGACTTCAGCATGAAACCACTTTTCAGTGGGATAATTTCACAATCTCCTTACAGTTTTAAAATTCTACCATCTGTTAGCTAAGAACTGATCCTGTGTTTGATTTTTCTACTCTAGTTAAACAGCTCAGCTTAGTGTTCCTTAAATATACCTTATATTTTTCCAACTTCATCCAGTTTCTCTGATACACCTTCCCCAGCACTTCTCTTATCCAAATCCTAGTCATCATTCAAAAGCCAGTGCACATTTGCAGCATTTAAACCTATATAGTATAGAGTTATTATCTGTTTACACTCATAGCAGTTAACTCTTCATGTACACAGCTCGTATACGTTTCCAAACAGATTATGAATCCCTAAAGGGGGAAATTTTTATAAATCTTTGCACCTACCGTAGCTTCAATCCAAGTAATTTGCACATAAATAGGTTTTCAAAAAAAAGTTAATAAACAAATGATAGAAGTGACAGTGGGAGGAGGCAGACAAATGCCTCCTCCCTGGTGCATCCCTGGTGAAACCCCACCTCCAAGACAAAGACAGTTTAAAGCCTGAAAGCCAAGCTAAAGGTCAAACCCACAGACTACCTTGAGAATCTGTCTTCCCATTTGGTACATTTTTCTCTGCTTGATTCCCAGCATTCAACTATTTTACATATACCTACCCTTCCCGAACTGGTTTTTTACACTGTTGTGCCCCTTCTTGAGTGGTGTCTTTAACCTTTTTTGCATACTCACAAACCAATCAGAATGCATTCCCCTATTCTGAGCCCATAAAAGCCCTGGGCTCAGCCACACTGGAAGAGAAACCACCTGACTGCAGGTGTTCAACCACCCTTGCATACTCTCTCCACTGAGAACTGTTCCATTGCTCAACAAAATTCTTCTCCGCCCTTCTCACCCTTCAATTGTCAGTGTATCATCATTCTTCTTGGATGTGGGACAAGAACTCAGGAACCACCAAATGCAGGTACAAGCTATAACACAGTTGGGCTGGGGCATGCCCAGCCAGCCACAGACTGAGCTGGTGTGCAGGCAGGCCGAGTGGGTGGACCACTTCCTGCGGCAGGCAGCATGGTCAAGCAAGACCTGGCAGGGAGGTGGCATCACCAGCCAGAGGTTCCCAGCTTGCAAAGTGACTGAGGAAAATATGTGTCAGAAGAATGATCCTAAATTATGTCTACCAAAATCCCTTCCCTCAAGGATAATCCTCCCCACAGCATAGTTACATTTGTTAGTAGTTGTGCTCTTGTCTTCTTTAAAAAGATATTAACAGCCGGGCATGGTGGCTCAAGCCTGTAATCCCAGCACTTTGGGAGGCTGAGACGGGAGGATCACGAGGTCAGGAGATCGAGACCATCCTGGCTAACACGGTGAAACCCCGTCTCTACTAAAAAAATACAAAAAAAAAAAAACTAGCCGGGCGAGGTGGCGGGCACCTGTAGTCCCAGCTACTCGGGAGGCTGAGGCAGGAGAATGGCGTAAACCCAGGAGGCGGAGCTTGCAGTGAGCTGAGATCCGGCCACTTCTACTCCAGCCTGGGCGGCAGAGCGAGACTCCGTCTCAAAAACAAAAAAAGATATTAACAAATGTATACATTTTTAAGGTTAAGTTTGACGTTGATAAGAAAAACTTTAAAACCACCTTGAAAATATCTGTACCTTCTTTTACAAGAGATTCTGAGACTTTCCTTCTAGAGAGTTTAAAGCACCTGATCTTCGGGAACTGATAATATCTATTTACTGTGGCTGGCTGCAAAAAATTCCTTGTATTATAAGAGTAGTTGTGTGTGATTTTAAACCCAAGAGACAATGGAAAGCATATGGCATATATGTAGAATAAAATAAATTAACACTAAAAATAAATGCAACAAAATTTATAGACATTTCATGAAGTCTGAAAGTAGATAACCTAAGCTGGGCGTGATTGCTCATACCTGTAATCCCAGCACTTTGGGAGGCCAAAGCGTGCAGATCACCTGAGGTTGGGAATTCGAGACCAGCCTGACCAACATGGAGAAATGCCATCTCTACTAAAAATACAAAAATTAGCCAGGCGTGGTGGCACAGGCCTGTAATCCCAGCTACTCGGAAGGCTAAAGCAGGAGAATTGCTTGAACCCGGGAGGCAGAGGTGTGGTGAGCTGAGATCACGCCATTGTACTCCAGCCTGGGCAACAAGAGCAAAACTCCATCTCAAAAAAAAAAAAAAAAAAAAAAAAAAAAAAAACACAAACACACACACACACACACACACAAATAACCTATTCTTGTTAGTACAAAATAGAGTGTCACATCATTATAGCTCTATCCATTATTTCTGGCTAAGTAACTATTACTTATCTCATAGTATACATTCCATCAAAGACACAGTACTTGAAATTGTGAGGCTTTTATTTACTTAAAAAAGATATAAACCTCTAATTTCAGTTGCCACCCCCATCAAAAACAAGAGAACACAATAATTCAAATCTATAGCTTGGGGTAAGTGAAAGGTGAGTTTTGCTAATGATTTTTTGTTTCTTTCCTTCATACCCAAGGAAAAAGAATAAAAGTAAGAGATATATTCACTTTTCCAAGTTGCCCAAAATACAATCATTTTAAATGAAGCTGGATAAAAAGTAAAAAGTAAAGAAGTGGCTATAAAAATGTGACTCTACAAATCTAAGGTATTTAGATACACTTTTACTTAAAAAAAGCTTTAACTTATTTTCTGTGATTTCTACATTTTCCATAGTAAGTTATAAATTTTATGAATCTTACATCTCCAATTACAAGTTAAAAATGCATGCTATTTTTGAAAGAATATCATGTTTTTTAAATTTTTTGGTACTACTGGCAGCAATCACAGGCAGTGTAACATCAGCATGAAAATAGTAAGGAATAAAGATCTTTCCATTATCATCTTTTCACATTTACCAGAAACTAGATTATAATTTAAAAATATTTCAGTGAGAGAAAGGGGCTTATGATGTTTGTTTAAAATACATACTTTGAAAAAAAATATTATTTTTACAATAAAATGAATTTTAAATAAAGTCATCCTGTTCTGTTTCTCTCTTTTCCACATTAGTTTCTTCATTTATTTCTTTATGGATTTCAGACATCCATATCTATATAAAATTCTAGTCTTACAATATAAATAAATTCTGGAAATCTATTGTACAACATAGGGCATATGATTAACAATACTATATTGTATACTTAAAAATTTCATAAGAGGGTATATCTTATGTTAAGTACTCTTACCACAAAAGGGAAAAAATAAAGCAAAAAGGGGAGAAGAACTTTTAGAGGTGACAGATAAGTTTATGGCATTTGTTGTGATGATGGTTTCATGGGCGCATACTAATCTCCAAACACATCAAGTTTACACATTACATATGTACAGCTTTTTGTATGTCAATCATACCTCAGTAACGTGGTTAAAAATAAATTTTAGAATGGCTCAAAATTACAACTATTCAGTTTATGGATGTCTCTCAATATGTGCACATACAAAAAACAACAGATGTCTTTCATAAGAAATGCTAAATGTCTGTGCGTGTAACATGGTAAATTTAAATTTTATTTCATTAAGTTTTTAGTTTCCAATCTCAGAAGAGTGATTAGAACTCACTGAAAGATGAAATTTAATCTGTTTTAAAGTAACTTTCCTGAAAATGAAATAATTAATAATTGCAGATATTTGGAAAATACAGTAATATATACAGACAAAAATAAAAACCACGTATCCCAATATCAAAAGATAGTCATTTTAACATTTTGGCCTATCTCAAATTAACATAATTATTTATTATTTACCTCATTATGCCTCCAGTAATTCTTTTAAAAAGTAGTTTGTCAATATTCATTCAATCTTATAGATAGGAAGTAACTATAAAATAATAAGACTAATTTTAAACATTTATACATGCAAGTGAGCATTTTTAATGCTAAAAATCCAGCTACTGCAGAAAGTATTTTTTAGAATGCTTCCTTGAGTACTTTATGTTAAATTATTAAAGTATTTTAAACTTCAGGAGGTAAACATATTACCATTATAGAAGTAATTCTGTAATAAATTCAAATGCAGAATATAACATTCTAGAATTTTACTAAAATCTTATTGTTTGTTCCTGTGCTTTCCATTGTCTTCCCCAAGTCTTTCAAACTATTATATTTACATGTTAGAAATAAATTTGTTAATCATTTTCACAAATTATCTACTATTAAGAATTTAGGAAATCCTATTCATGAAAATTACCATAGAAGAAATTAATGTATTTTTTAAAAATCCAATTGTAATATAAAATCATGTAGGTCAAACTATCTTTTCACCAACCTGCAATTAAAAAACAAATCAGAGATGTATTACCATGAAAAGAAATTGGTTTTAAGATGTAATGAAAATGGCATCCAAGAATAAACCAAATCTCTTAAAGTATTTAAATTAAAATTAAACATCTGATATAATGTGCTAATATTCATGATGAGTTATAAAATTCAAATACTGATTTTTTTCTAAACTATATTTTCTAAGGACCAAATTACATGGTAAGGGGTTGTTCCTCCTTTAAAATCTACTCGAATTTTACTCCTACCTCTGGCTAATGTTCATTTCCAAAACCTATTTAACTGTATTTCTAAAGGTAATAAATGTGAATACTTTGAAATTTTCAAAGTGTCTTATGAATGCAAAATGATGATGCCGATGAAAGTGACTATGACAACAATGATGATGATTTATTTAATGCTTTTAGAAAGAGCTGCTAAATTAGTTCACTTTTCCCCTTAAGATCTCCATGTTGAACAGTAGGGTACATCTTTCTACAGAATGTAATTTTGGAAAAGTATTTATATGATTAATTTCTTAAAATGTAGGCTATCAAATATTGTATCTCCTTTAAGAGTAGAACACTGGCACTCTCTAATGCCATCTAGTTGTCAAAATTAGTGGAGACATCTCCCGTAATTGACAGGCCAAATCAAGGCATGCATCTCTTAGTGTAAGGAATAGATGAGATGGGGTACCCCACCCTATCCAATTCCTCATATTCTTCATGGGTGGATCTCTGCTTTATTTCTTCTGTCAATCAACGGTAAAAAAAGAAAATGAGGTTGTTCAGATAAATCCTGTGTCCTGGGCCCTGCCTTAACTACTTTTTCTCTACTTTTTATTTGCAGTAGTGTCCCTTTCACTCACATTGTTCCCAAGAGCTATTGTTCAGTGCCTATCAAGCTTTATGAGTACAATCAATGTCAGATGAGGTAATCACAAGCACTCTCACTTGAATAAGGTTAGTACACATTTAAAGAATTGCACAGTCCCTGTCAGGTAACCAAGATTTTCACTTCCCACAAGTCTGCATGCTCTTCCTCATGCTATTTTGGAGGGTATAATTCTTCTGTCCATTTCTACTTTTCAGTCTAAGGCTGAATTATTTTCCTTGGAGGAACAACGTCTTTTTTCCCTTTTGAGCGCTGGTTCTGGTTTTTAAGGCTTTTTACACAGAATGATGCTAGCCTCTACAAACTTCACAAGTATCCCTATGGTTAAGTTTTAGGTACTTACTATCAGTTATTTCCTCAGGCTCCAGCCCCAGTTCACTTCCTCCCAACCAGGAAAACTGGATTTCCTCCATCTTAAACTCAATCTGTCAGTCTTTTATGGTTAGTTCTGCAAACATGTTTTCCCAGCCCCTTCATAATACCATCTACTCATTCTTATCTTTACTGTTTTTTTTTCTTTTCACAGTTCTACTTTCTGATAGTATCAGCTCTCTAAAATCAGATTTGCAGTTCTTCTAAAAACAATGCTCAAGCCAGAGACACTCCACTGCTGTTCCTTAAGATTTAAAAAAAAAAAAAATTACATTTTCATTTTTGCACAGAATCTTCTACTCTCTTGTCTGGTATTTCCTTTAATCCACAATAAGTTTTATTTGGGGAAGTGAATTCAGTAAGGAAGATATTTAGCCTTATGATATACAACCAAAAGTTACAAAAGGAGAAGAACAGAGTATTTCTATATTTAATCAAAAATCTTATGTGCCAGGGAGGAATTTATCATTTACAGAAATCTTATAATGAATGTTTTAATAGAATAAAAAATTACTATATATTTAATTTTCATAAAATCTGAAATTTCACAAATCAGACATGCTTAAAGATGAGAAATTTCTTCAATAGCTTAGAATTAGGCCTATGCTCTATCCTAAGCTTTAACAAGACTCAAATGCCCCTTTCTATTTCACATTTAAAGTTATGAGCCTACTCTTCAAGAAAAAAAAGACCAACCAATTTCTTAAGTACCAAAACAACAAATGAGCCAGTGTATTTTTTAAGAGCAGTGGTTACAAAGAAAAATGACAGTATAACTTCGTAAAATTGTATGTTAACTTACATAATCATGGAAGGCTTTTGCTTCACTTGAGTGTTCACATGTTTCACGTCTCTCTGGAGCTGCACAGTAGAGATCCCAAAATACACTAAAAAAGTAATCATGGTAGCATTAAGAAAACCATACAACACCAATATGGGAAATCACAATTCCAAAAGTAGAAGGCATGTTTTTCTTTATACAAAATGTTTCATCTTCAGAACAGATATTTATTTGAAAGACTTAAATGCAGGCAAGTCTCTTCATGCAATAACAGTGTTACCATCTAGTCATCTTTCAGAAATGCTAAGTAAGACTTTCCTAAAAAAATAATTTCATAGCAATAATTTAAAAATTGTCATTCTTATAACTGGCTGTTTACGTGATATAAAACACTTGATTGGAGTAGCTGTAATACTTTCCACTATTTTCCCATGAAGAATAGAAACAGTAAATAATATCCCAATTTAATAATTAAGGAATAAAGTGGTCCATTGATGTTTTTAAAGATAATTTTGTTGTTCAACTCATAGGCCAATACCCTGACCATTAAATTACATTGTTTAAGCAAATATATTTTCTTAAAAATGGTACATTTCCCTGCAATTACCAAAATAGTTTAGTAACTTTGAAAAGCCATCCTAATACCTCTTTTTTTCTCCTATTCAAGAACAGTGGGAAGTGAAGCAAACTGTTGGGGGGAAAAAATCATGCTCCTTACAAAACATATGGCTCTGGTCATCCTTCCATTACTAAATTAACAATGAGCATAAGCAAGGATTCAAAAATCAGAAAAGCAAATGTTTTAAAGTGTTGGTTATAAATAAAGGCAATTATAATTATCAATAGAATTATTATTTTTATTCCACATTTCCCACTCTATAAAAGTGGAAGGTAGATTAAGACAAGTAGGTAAGAGCACAGGCAGTGGAGCAGGACACATCTGAGACAGAGTCAGACCTGCTGATTACCAGCTGTGACAGCCCTTGAGCAAGTTGCTTAAGGAAATACAATTTCCTCCTCTATAAAATGGGGTTTTTGAGAAGATGAAATTATGCCATATATGCACAGTGTCTGACATATAACAAGCATATTATCAATAATATCAACACTATAATTAATTTGCATAAAAGCTTAAAATGCATATATATTTTTAAGGCAGGTCACTGTGGTGAGGGCACAAACGATGAGGATAAAACAAAACTTGGTAAATTGAAGCCAGACTTTTTGTTTCTACCTTCAAAGATTCATTTAGTCTGGATCTCTCTCTCTTCTCAGCTAGGAGAAAACATTCTGCAAGCCTTACAATGCAAAGTTAAGTTCATAATTCAGTAAAGTAAGATTACCCTCAGCGGGGAAAAATGTGAAAAATTGAGTATCGACATTATTTCCTTTTCAATTTCTATAATAAGCAGTAAATACAGAGAAAATAATAAAAATAAAATTAAGTAAATTTCAATATTGGCCGGGCGCGGTGGCTCACGCCTGTAATCCCAGCACTTTGGGAGGCCGAGGCGAGTGGATCACGAGGTCAGGAGATAAAGACCATCCTGGTTAACAAGGTGAAATCCCATCTCTACTAAAAATATAAAAAAATTAGCCAGGTATGGTGGCGGGCGCCTGTAGTCCCAGGTACTCGGGAGGCCGGGGCAGGAGAATGGTGTCAACCCAGGAGGCGGAGCTTGCAGTAAGCCGAGATAGCACTACTGCACTTCAGCTTGGGTGACAGAGTGAGACTCTGTCTCAAAAAAAAAAAAAATTTCAATATTTTCAGGAGAGTGAAAGTAGTGAAAGTTATAACTGAAATCCTTGCAGTCCTACTGGGAATAATCAGAACTGTAGATAAACAAGGATACAGCTAAAAGTTTTTCACCTAGATCAGGTGTGTTATGCATTACAGTGTATTGCAACCACGTTCTTAAAGAACTTCAAAGATGTTAAAACCAAAGTTTTGTAATGTGGTCTTAAACTGTATTTAATCAAAGAATATTATATGCAGTATTACATGACAAACAATATAATATCTCTGCTTCTTTCCTAATTTCCCTAATTTCCACTCAAGTAACAGAAGACCTCTCTTGAAAATTATTCCAATTACATTACTTTTATAATTCCATTGTAGTACTTTTAAAAGATTATCTCACACAATGGACTGAGGGAAAATAATTTATTGATTTATTGTTGGAGTATGCCCTAAGAGTTATTAAATAAACATCAGAAATAATTATTTCTAAATATATAGTTAAATTAAATATTTATCTTATAATAGTAACATTGTTCTACTTCTCTTTTTATGTTTGTCTTTATGGATTTACTGGAAGGTCAAATGTTTGTAAGATCAAGCTTAGAGATTATAAAACAAGTGACTAAAACAGGATAATTTTATAGGTGGTGTTTCTGAGAATCCTGTATTCCTTATACATGATCTTGTTTTACATAGGCAAAGAAATAGCTCCTTTAAAAATATGTCTCATGGCAAGCCTTGTGCTAGGTAGGTCCCATATTTTAGTGTCTAGGACAAGTGTGTATTCTTTTCCATACATTTACAATGTCTATTCTATCATTTTAAAGATCAGTAAATCTTCAATTTTAAAAAAGCCGTACTCATCAGCAAAGTTTCATAATTAAGTCTATTATAATCTAGGATATGTTATGACATTTAAATTATAAAATTAAAAATTAAATACAAATTTAGTTTTAGTGCTATGATATTCAAGTTTTAACACATGCCCCATCTATTTTATTAAGCATATGTATGTTCTTCCTTCTAAGAATCACAGGTAGGAAAGACATTTCAAAATTTCATCCTTTTTAGAAAGTTCAATTATATTTTGCCTATTTATAAAACAAGGTTGAGAATCCCTTATCTGAAATTCCAGATAAGGACCAGAAGTGCTTCAGATTTAATTTTTTTTTTTTTTTTGGATTTTGAAATATTTTAATTATACTTATACTTAGTGGTTGAGCATCCAAAATCTGAAAATCCAAATTCTAAAAGGCTCTAATAAGCATTTCCTTTGAGTTTCATGTTGGCACTAAAAAGTTTTAGATTTTAGATCTCAGGTTTTCAGACTAGGGATGCTCAACCTATATTGTGACTGGTATAATACCATCCTAATATTTGAGAACAATTGGCCATATCATAACATCAACAACAAAGGCTGCAGTAAGACCAAAATACATTATTTTAGTCCACATTCTGCAATTAATCCATGCTTGGTTTTGTGAGCTAGTAGACAAATTACTTAATTATAATGTTATAGCCTTATTTAGAAAATAATGAGGTTAAAACCAGAAGATTTCTATAAACCCTTCACGAATAAAAAATGTAAAAACTATTTTCTTCTAGTAATACTCAAATATGCATTAAATACCTGGTCTATATAATATGCTGCCATACACTACCCGAGAAAAAAAAACATATGTAATCCATGGCACAAATGTAACTGTTGGTCCAAAACTAGTGATGAATTCAAAATTGCTTGCTCACTTGCCCGAAACTGCTCACTTCACCTAGATGTAGAAGTTATATAGCATATATAAAAATTTCACTAATATTTTTAACAAATGCTTTTAGCTGATATCATGACAATGTGATGATTAGTATACAAAAATGTAGACTTATCTCCTAGAGAAAGAAGTAGGCCTTTTCGTTTAGGTAAGTTTCATAGCAATACTTGATTTGTGCTTATGTGGAAGGATTTTACTGATGTACTTTAGTAAGCTATTCTGACGATCCGCTGTACTTGTTCCTTGATCTCCAAGAGGGCCAAGGTCAGAAAATTTTGAACCTCCAAAGATGCAGACTTTGCCTCTCTACAACCTGAGATGCTGGTGACTAAGGAGCTTCTCAGTTCCTCTAATCCTACAACTATTAAACATGAAAGCAGGCCGGCGCGGTGGCTCAAGCCTGTAATCCCAGCACTTTGGGAGGCCGAGACGGGCGGATCAAGAGGTAAGGAGATCGAGACCATCCCGGCTAACACTGTGAAACTCCGTCTCTACTAAAAAATACAAAAAACTAGCCACGCAAGGTGGCGGGCGTCTGTAGTCCCAGCTACTCAGGAGGCTGAGGCAGGAGAATGGCGTAAACCCGGGAGGCGGAGCTTGCAGTGAGCTGAGAGCCGGCCACTGCACTCCAGCCTGGGCGACAGAGCGAGACTCTCTCTCAAAAAACAAAAAACAAAAAACAAAAAAAACCCATGAAAGCAAATATTATCCTTGAAATGTATTGGGTTCATCATCATGAATAATGATTCAGAGTTTTATACAGTCTCTTTATTCCTAAGCAGAAACAAGTGAAAATTTTATATTTTACAAATGAAGACAGAGACTGAACACAGAGAAGCAAATCTTACAAAGTATTGAAATCTTTGATCTTATATCATTTATTATCATTACAATCTTCCCCTTATAAATCAAGAGAAAATACTGCATTCCCAAGTTGAAGATTCTCATCCAAACACTGTATCTCTTTCTATTCCTGAGGATGTGAGTTGAAATGACTTAGGTAGCTTGCTAATATCTCAAGGGAACACAGAAAGCGAAATGGTTGTCAGAGAAGTCTACAAGGGTGAATAAACATGCCAGATGTGTCCCAGAAGATGGAATGCTAACATAATTATACAACTTATGCCACTGGCCAGATCTAGGACTACCTGAAAACAAAAATTTTTTAAAAGACAAAACAAAACAATAAAATGCCATGGAAAACAATTTTTCTGAGGAACAAGCCACGCTGTTACAAGTTCAAGTCTTAATAACTAAGGAAGTCATTTGTCTTTGTCCCAAAAATATATCAATGAATGTTAGTTACTGACAATCTCTATTAAAGAAAACTATCCATTCACAAGACCAAAAACAGTTTCACATGAAATGTGTATGTACCTGTTCTTCATCTTAGAACCTCCCCAAATGTGTAACTTGTATTAATATTATAATACCTTTAAAAATTGAAGTATTAAATTTTGCTTCATTTTTATAAAATTCTCACAATACTCCTGTATTAGAAATAAATTTCTATTTTAAAATATAATAAAGATAGTTACCATTATTGACTAAGTACTATGTTCAAGCATCGTACACAAAGTATCACATATTCAGCATCTAATCCTTCTAATTATTATCCCCACTTTGTAGATGAAGGAACTGAAGCTTAGATTAAATTAGATTAAATAATTTGCCTAAAGTCACACAGTGGCAGAGCTGGGCTTGAGTCTTTTAATTATTACAGTATTTTGCTTCTAACATGAGTGTGGTTTTAAGAATTCTTAATGCAAGACTCCTTATTCTGATTGCGGGCAGGTTTCTACAGTTTCAGCAGTCTGAGCAGCATCAACTATTATAAGAGTGGGATGGATACCTGTCCCAGATAAGACAGTGAGCACATTTGTTAGCCTACCTTTGACCCCATGCCCCAGCTCATTTTCTGAATATCCTATGGCAACCACCCCCTTACCCTATATGCAGCTGCCAGGGATTCGTGGATGCCTCAATATAGACATGACTCAGAAAAGAAAACTTTTGAGTCCCATTTATATACACTGCCTGGAATTAGCCACTCACAATGCTCAAATGGGAAATGTAATTAATGACTTATTAATAGTGGGACACTGAATTCTGCTCTGTGATTAAGAAATATCTGTTACTGAGATGAGCACTGGTTACAATTCAGGAATTTGAATTCTAACTCTAAATGTGACCTTGGGCAAATAGTTTTTGATTTATGTAAAAAGAGAAAATAAATGTTATGTATTTTACAGTGTTTTATACAGAGACAAAGACATGACATACACAAAAGTAATTTTAAAAGAAACTTAAAGGTACTAAAAATATTACAGAAAAAGTCTCATATAGCTAGTATAGTGAAATAAAAAGAAGTTTTCTAATTAACTTGAGTAACATTTGCCTCATTTTTCTTTCGAGTCCTTCACATTAAATGAAGATTCCCTCAGTTTTTTACAATGCTCTCTCCCCACCAAATTTTCCTCTGTTTTCCACATGCCTTCCTCTTCTTCCATGCTGAATTTTAGTTTTATTCTCTATGGCCTATGTTTTTCGCCTTCTCTCTTGCTAATACTTTTCCTCCCTTCTCACTCTTATCAGCCTCCTCCTTAGCCCCATTGTTACCTACACAGTCTTATATGATGCTTAGTTTAACTCAACTCAAACAGTTATACCTTGCCTGTTATAGAAAAGACATAGAAGATGAGTAAAAACCAGTAAGCCAATTATAAATATTATACCATTCTAGTAAGCTAGCTAACGCCATTGCACTTGTTTTCCTGTGGGTATTTGGTTATTCTTAGCTATACCTGATATGATTCATTAGGTTCTAAAAAACTAGAGTGCTAGCATACTACAAGATTCAACTTTCCACTGCCAGGTGAAAAAAAACAGAATTCTTAGGATAATCTTACATTTTAATTTATTTTCTCTACAATGTTATATATATTTGATTTCAAGATATAAATACAGGGAACCAAAGTCACTTTAAAAGGTGCTTTATATTTTTATTTTATTAAATAAAAATGAGGTATCGGCTGGCATAGGCTAGTTGCAGTGGCTCATGCCTGTAATCCCAGCACTTCGGCAGGCAGAAGCAGAGGAAGGTGGATCTCGATCCCAGGAGTTTGAGACCAGCCTGGGCAACAGCAGCAAAACCTCATCTCTACAAAAAAATACATTAAAGTAGCTGGGCATGGTGGTATGCTCCTGTAGTCCCAGCTACTCAGGAGGCTGAGGCAGGAGGATCACTTAAGCCCAGGAGATGGAGGCTGCAGTGAGCTATGATTGTGCCACTGTACTCTAGCCTGGGTGATCCTGTCTCAAAAAAAAAAAAAAAAAAAAAAAAAGAGGTATTTGTCTGCTTTCAAGCTGCTGATAAAGACATACCTGAGACTGGGTAATTTATAAAGGAAGGAGGTTTAATTGACTCACAGTTCAGCATGGCTGGGGAGGCCTCAGGAAACTTATAATCATGGCAGATTCACATGGTGACGCATGGAGAAGAATGAAAGCTAAGCAAAGGGGGAAGCCCCTTATAAAACCACCAGATTATGTGAGAACTTACTATTTCTAGAATAGGAAGGGGGAATTGCCCTCATGATTCAATTACCTCCCACCAAGTCCCTCCCACCACACGTGGAGATTATGGGAACTGCAATTCAAGATGAGATTTGGGTGGGGACACAGTCAAACTATATCAAGAGATATGAGAGTTATAAAAGGCATCATATCAAGAGTTATAGTTTCTGCAATTAAAACTTGAAATAGAAAGTTTTTAAAAGCCTATGTTTTAAAATTGCACAAGTAAAAAAACATATTAACATCAGAAGAAAGAAGCTTATTGGCATTTTTGTTTCTGGAACTAATGTAAGAGTTGGGAATGTTTAACAAAAAGTACAAACAAGAACTAAGTTTTCAAAGGGGATGTGATTCAGTTAAATGTATTATAAACTGGGGTACTGAGCATGGGGTAAACTAAAAAGGAAAAGAAAGTGATTAGGGAAGTCACATTAGAAACAAGGGAAAAAAGCTCCAGAAAGTAAATCACATAAATTTCTCTATCCTATATTAAAGGCAGAAATTCCCCTCTTCCATTCTGAGGTCTTTGCCTCTCGTCTCATTGGTACTTTATTCTGCTTATTTTGCATATGTCATATGTATCTCTTTTTCGTACATCTTCAAACACTCCCACTCTTTGCCAACTTTTCCCGAGTCTACTAGTCTCTGCCTCTTTTCTCAACCCTCTTTAATCCATCTTTTTTTTTTTTTTTTTTTTTTGAGACAAGGTCTTGCTCTGTCGCCCAAACGGGAATGCAGTGGCGCAATCTCGGCTCACTGCAGTCTCCGCCTCCCAGGTTCAAGCGATTCACCCACCTCAGCCTCCCAAAGTGCTGGAATTACAGGCATGAGCCACCATGCCCGGCCCCTCTTTAATCTATCTTTATGTTGATGCCAAGTGAGTGTCTAAAGCCACAAAACTGATCACATCAGGGACCCCATTTAAAATCTTTGGGCTATAGTCCCAAATCCTTAATATATGCAGGACTTCATAATCTGTCCCCTCCTTTTGTCTCTTTATATTTTATCACTTCCTAATACTGGACTTATAGATGAACTCGTCCATACCAAACTACCTGTCATTACTTGAGTGTATGATCATCCCTTTTGAGATTTCACATGACTCCTCGCCCCAATTACCCTTCTCTCACTCAACTTTCAGCTCAGCTCAGATTCACTTTCTCTATGATGCCTTTTCTAACTCTCCCAAACTGAAGTGAGTATTGTTCCTGTGTTGCTATTATAACCAGTACATAGTTCTTTTTTAAGTTTATTTCCAACTTTATAGAGGTATGATTGACAAATAAAAACTGTATATATTTAAGGTGTACAATGTGAAGTTTGGATATACATATACTTTGGAAAATGATTACCAAAATCAAGCTAATTAACATATTCATCATCTCTCACACATAATTTGTGTGTCTGTGTGTGTGTCTGGTAAGAACACTTAAGATCTACTCTCTCAGCAAATATCAAGTCTATAATACATTATTATTAAACCAGTAGCTATTTCTGCCTTAATACTTCTTTTTTTTTAAGACGGAGTTTCGCTCTGTCGCCCAGGTTGGAGTGCAGTGGCGCTATCTCGGCTCACTGCAAGCTCCGCCTCCCGGGTTCACGCCATTCTCCTGCCTCAGCCTCCTGAGTAGCTGGGACTACAGGCACCCACCACCACGCCTGGCTAATTTTTTGTATTTTTAGTAGAGACGGGGTTTCACCGTGGTCTCGATCTCCTGACCTTGTGATCCGCCCGCCTCGGCCTCCCAAAGTGCTGGGATTACAGACGTGAGCCATCGCGCCCGGCTAATACTTCCAAATTGTTTATCTTTCCTACTATTTATTTCCTTGAGGGCAACACGGTTTTGCACTCTTAAATATTTGGTGAAAAGGCTTAAACAACAGAACAATTCTAATTTAAAATATTCTATTAAAAAATGGAAATGAGAAGAAGTCTTAAAATTAACAACTGGTCCATCCAGCAGGGACTCTTAGGTTGAGCAAATGAGCAAGCAGTAAGTTCTTGAAGAATACATGTTATCCTAATCATGTAGACCTCAACAGCAGCAACAGCTTTCCTGGGCAACATAAAAAGGCAACAATTATTATAGTCCTGAATCCCTAACCTAGAGCACAGATTATGAAGTCCAGGTCAAAAGAGTTAAGGATAAGAAATCAGGCATCTGCTGGATTTAAAGCCCATGGTAATGGCTAGCTAAACACAATAATCAGGGCAGCTTAAGATCTGGGCATTTTTCTGAAAGATGAAATCCATAGCTCTCATCAGTTCTCAGAGGACCCCATGACCAAAACTATTCAGAATCATTGATTTATATAGATGAAGGAGGCACCTCAAAGACTATGTCAGTAGCTTTAGGGGAAAAAATATAAATCATTAAAAAACTATACCTATATATTTTGCATGTACTAGATTTAAATTGAACAAATATAATCTAAAAATACTTATGTGCCCATTACTTATTTGTTTGATATCTCCAGCTAAGTACAAATTAAGTTACTTAAAATACGAACGCCATGGAAGAAGGGATCCCCTGAATCTAACAGCCACAGAAAAAGGAAAAAAAAAAAAAAATGGCACATTTAAAAGCTGCACTGTCTGACAGCTGAGGTAAAAAAAAAAAAAAAAAAAAAGCTACAGAAGCAAAAAGCCAAAGTATTGAGTAAGTTATTATCAAACACCTACAGTGTAGGAATAAGTTAAATTCATGAGAAAGCATGTAAAAGAGAAAGAGGTGCAAGAAACAAAAATTAATGCTATAATAGAAAACTCTTAAAATCCTCACTTTGTTAACCCACTGATCCAAGAGCATCAGACTCCTAAAATGGTCTCTTATGCCATTTGTAGACTTCATTGGAAACACACAAAATGAAAAGGTGTCAACAGGTGAGGAGACTCAATTACATTTGGAAAAAAAGTTAAGTATTGACTGGCTAGATCTGGATATCATAAATACTGTATAAAAAGACAATTTGACTTTTATACTATTATACAAAATGCCAGTCTTACACCCCAGGAAAACAGCACAATGATGATGCTTAACTGTAGTGAACCGTTGGAACAACTCTGAACCAAAAGACCGCACCTGTTCCTGCCCTACATACATGAGACAAACAGGGGAAACCCACAACCACAACTGACCAAGTGTGGGTTGCACTCACCATGGGACTTCTAGTACGGCATGCTTTCAGGAGAAAGATTAAAAACACGACGGCATTAAATAACGTTCCAAGGAAACCACGTGCACGGCACTCAGAGAGATTTTTTTCTTTTAAAGATGCTAAGAGACGAGTGTATATGGTATTGAGTAAGAAATTCTTTAATAGAAGAAATAGAAAAAAAAAAAAAAAAAAACCACCTAACTTGTCCACGCAAATACATGGACTACCAATTGCTGCTGCAGAAAAGTCACATTCCTGGGCATACTGGCGTCACTATGCATTTATAAGCTACAATATTAACTAGGATTTAAACAATGCCTGTCAATATTTTATGTGTGCTCCTACTCAGTTCTTTCTCTGGGTCTATTTAGAATTATTTCAAACTTTTCTTTAAAGACTATCCTTCACTCTCTTAAAAATTCATCACCACCATCATCACCACCACCACTACCCTCAGTACCCTCATGTTCTATTTTGCAGAGGGAAAAAAAAGCTATCAGAGTAAGAACTAATTTTTTTGAACCCTAGATCAATTTGACTCATCATCATTTTACAGATGGTAAAACTGAGACTGAAACAACAAAATCTTGCAGAAATGATAAGTAATGGAGCTGAGATACTGAATCCACATGTTTTCCTTTCTCCTTGCCTCATCCTGCATCTCCACAAACACCATGAACATATTGTAGAAAATTGGGAAGATAGAAGGGAAAGCTCTACTTACAAGTAATAGAAATACTTGCAGAAAAAAAAAATTCATCTGCAATCCCACCATATTAAAACAAAATTATTTTTCTTTGTTGTTACTCTTAATGCCCATTTATGCTACACTGTACATACAACTATGTCCTGCTTTGTTAAAATGTCTTAAACATTTCTTTTGTCATTATATAGTGTTCATCATAATTAAATGTGTAATAACAGCCTAAGAACAAATGTACTATAATTTTTATAACCCTTCCTTTTATTTGCACATTACCTAAACTTTTCTTTCATTTCTATTCTGTCTTCTATTCCAAACTCTCTTCTAGTCAAATGCAAAATACTCCATGGGACATTCCTCATGCATTTAGACAGTGAGTGGCAGGATTGAGGAAGATATGACATTAGGGGTAAGGACCTTAATCTAGGTTCCAGAAATTGTGAAAATCAGAAGGAAAGCCCTATGCAAACATTCCAGATTGGCAGGAGGCAGGGACATATAAGGAACAGTATTTTATTAGGAATAGAAGAAATGAACTTCTTGATACCAAACCTACAAACGTCCCTGCATCTCCTCTTGCCACAAGGGTACAGATGGTCCTCTCCCCTCTCACTTCCCAGCATTTGTGCTTTGGACCTCCTTCTCTCAGGCCTTGTGTGGAGTTTTAAACCACTAAACATCTCCTCTCCCCTTGTATCTTCAGACTCTGGCCCTCTATTGTCTCCTTCTCTTAAACACTAAACATGCAAATGTCTCTCCCATCTAAAATGAAAAACTTCTCTCTCTAATCTATACTATTCCTCCAGGTATCATTTCTCATCACAGATGAACCATTTTAAAGAGTTGACTATATACCATTTCCCACTTCCTACCTTCAAAGTCACTTCTCGATCTGAAACATTCTTGCTTCCTAGCCCATTACTCAGCTTTATAAGTCATTGATGGCCTTTCCCCAAATCCTAAAAGGACATATATGTTCTGATTACTTTACCTTGCAGTCACCGTTGTCACTACTGACCTTTCTTCTTCCTTCTCGAAACCCTCACTTATTCTTGTTTTCTATTACGCTACACTCTCCTGATTTTCCTCCTACCTTTTTAGCTGAGCCTGTGTCTCTCTTTTTTTTGGTTTTTTGTTTTTTGTTTTTATTTTTGAGACAGAGTCTTACTCTGTCACCCAGGCTGGAGTACAGTGGCATGATCTTGGCTCACTGCAACCGCTGTCTCCCAAGTTCAAGTGATTCATCTGCCTCAGCCTCCTGAGTAGCTGGGATTACAGGTGCCTGCCACCAGTGCCTGGCTTATTTTGCATTTTTAGTGGAGACAGGGTTTCATCATGTTGGCCAGGCTGGTCTCGAACTCCTGACCTCAAGTGATCCACCTGCCTCAGCCTCCCAAAGTGCTGGGATTACAGGCATGAGCCACCATGCCTGGCCAACTTTCTTTCTCCTTTACAGCCTCTTCTTCCTCCTTATTCCTTGGATGTTAATATTGCAAGGTTTCTGTACAAGGCTCATTTTCCTCCCCACTCATGGGTAATACCACTCAACTCTCTCTCTCTCTCTCTCTCTCTTTCTCTTTTTCTTTTTTTAGAGATGAGGTCTCACTATGTTGCTCAGGCTGGGTTCAAACACCTGGGTTCAAGTGATCCTCCCACCTCAGCCTCCTGAGTAGTTGTTACTATAGACACGCGCCACTGCACCCAGCTTCATTCTCTCTCCTTTAAACATCAGACCCATGTAACAAGCTGCCTGCTCAACATCTCCACTTGGATGGCATGTATTTCAGTTTCAGCACACCTAAACAGCTGAACTCTTCACCAAATCCTACCACTTCTACTTCAAGCTTATATCCCTCAAATCCTTCCGCTTCTCTTCCTCCCCACTGATGATACACTAGTTCAAGTAACCATTCTCTACTCCTTACCACAAGAGCCTTCTAAGTGCTCCTCTATTTCTGGACTTATTCCTGTTCCATCCATTATCTATTCTATAGAACTAGAGTGATATGGCTATGGTTGTAAACCTAAAATAAAATTGTAAGGTCACCCAACCATCTGAATGGACTTCCTCCTTGGCCAGGGCACTCTTAAAATTTAACCTGAAAGACTGCTTCAGGCCATGACAGGAAGTGGGAGTGGGACTTGACTCATTATACTCTCCAGTGTTAACATCAACACAGTCCTTAAATCTGATAAGAAGCATTTACAATCTATTCTCTCTGAAGCCTGTTGCAGGCCTCATCTGCATAATAAGAAATTTGCTTTCCATAATCACTTATCTTAATCCAGACAGTTCTTTTCTATTGATCCCAGGTCTTTAGATAAAGTCAACCAACTGCCAATCAGAAAATTTTAAAATCTATCTATAATCTGGAAGCCCCCGCTTTGAGTAGTCTTGTCTGTCTAGACTGAACCAATGTATTTCTTATATGTATTTAATTGAAGTCTTGTGTCTCCCTAAGATGTATAAAACAAGCTGCACCCTGACCACCTTGGGAACATGTTCTCAGGACCTCCCGAAGGTTGTGTTAAGGGCCATGGTCACTTATATTTGGCTCAAAATAAATCTTTTCTAATTTTGTACAGAGTTTTACTCTTTTCTTTGACAAGATATAAACAAACAGTATTACTCTCCTGCTTAAAAATATAACTGCATTGTATTCTCTTTATAATTAAATTCAAATTCACAGTTTACAAATCCAGCCTCATCCCTAATCACTCTATCACCCCAATTTCCAACATAATGAATTTCTTTCTTTTCTTCCCATGTGCTATACTCTCTCTGCCTTTCACCTCTAGGTCACCGCACATGGTATGGTAAATCTAAAACATCCCCCTTCTCTCTCTCTCCATGCCTTTCTGGCCAACTCTTATATCTACTTAATGCCTTGGCTTAGCTATCAGTTCTTCCAGGTGAAATGTATTTGGCATATGCCTATATGGGACTCTGCATATCCCCTTCAAATACTTCTTTCTCACTGCTTACTTCATTATTTGTTTTCCCCATAGACTGTTATCAGCAAGAGGATAGGGATGTGTGTGTGTTTTATTCACTGGTGTGTCCATAGTATCAAGCATAGTATCTGGCCCATACAAGACACTCAGTAAGTATTTATTGAGATAATGCAATAAACTTTACTAGGTTTGCATGGAGAAATATGCTCAAAGCCTATGAATAAATGAAACTTTAAAAGATACCACAATGTGGTAGAAATACAAAAGAATATAAAGGTATGAACATTACTTCTTCCAGGCAAAAAAAAAAAAAAAAAAATCTATTTGATTAGTTCAGTATCTGTTGAGCACTGTATCAGGTCACTGTTTCTCATGAATATGCTTTTCCAGCGCAAGAAAATGAAGATAAACTTATTTCACTAACTGCTTATTTGTAACTTATTCCCCTCTTGTTCTAGGGAGATTTGAGTTTGATGAGTAGCCGTTATTTTGGAACAAAATTGGCCTATTACAAGATTAACCTATTACATAAAAGATGCCAATCAGATTATTATCTCCCATTCCCAATCCCTTCAAGAGGAGAAGTGAGGGTTTGAAGAAGCTATAATGGCATGCCAATGCTTATAATTACCTATATGGTGGTCTAACATTGACAACTTGATAGCCCACTTTGTAGAAAGCAATCTTATAACTAGTTCGACAATCAGAGAGTCAAGAAAAAGTGCCAACCTCATTGGCCACTTCAAGACGAGAAAATTATCTGCTATGAATGAATTGTATCCTCTCCTAAATTTTTTTTTTTTTTTTTTTTTGAGATGGAGTTTTGCTCTTATTGCCCAAACTGGAGCACAATGGCCTGGTCTTGGCTCACTGCAACCTCTGCCTCCCAGGTTCAAGAAATTCTCCTGCCTTAACCTCCCAAGTAGCTGGGATTATAGGTATGTGCCACCACGCCTGGCCAATTTTTGTATTTTTAGTAGAGACGGGGTTTCACCATGTTGGTCAGGCTTGTCTCGAACTCCTGACCTCAGGTGATCCACCCGCCTTGTCCTCCCAAAGTGCTGGGATTACAGGCTACCTGGGGTGAGCTACCACACCCAGCCCGCTCCCAAATTCATATATTGAAATGAAGGGTTGCGTTTTTAAATAAATTCCTGATTTGAGGGGGTGGGCATTACCAATGTGATGGTAGTTGGAGATGGGGTCTTTGGGAAATCCTTAGGTTTAGATGAGATCATGAAAGTGGGACCCTCATGATGGGACTAGTTCCCTTGTAAGCAGAGACACAAACAGCTTGCTCTCCCCAATATGTAAGGACACAGCGAAAAGGTGACTGTCTACAAGTCAGGAAGACAGCCCTCACCAGAAACTGATCATGCTGGTACTTATCTTGTACTTCTAGCCTCCAGAATTGTGAAAAATAAAATTCTGCTATTTAAGCCACCTATTCTATGGTATTTCGTTATGGCATCCCAAGCCATTATAGAATCGTACTTACAGTTGGAGATTCCACACACTGGTTCCAATTCCAGTTGAACTCAACAGTAGTATATTTAAGTTAAATTACACTAGTGCTGGTTTTTAAGGGTCTTTAAAAAAGTGCTACCTTCCAGAAAAATTTAGAAAATGAAAAAATAAAAAGGAAGCATGAAACCATAAACAGGCCTATTGAAATGCATCATCAAGCCAGTAAAAATGGAATAAAGGATACTTACCACCACCAAGAATGTAAGAATCCTGGTGGTTCCCCCAATGTGATGTTTTTTTCCCATCTTATCTAAAATGAATAAAAGAGATATTACTTTCCTAATAATACTTTTTTCCACACATATTACAAAGTAATAATATTTCCATTTAAAATACTATGGTAATATTTGAATTTTTCATCATTTTCATATTATTTTTTACCCAAGTTTTCCAAGTACTCATTTTACATAGTGAGTTGTTGACTGGATTAGTCTCAGAGAGATGTCACCATTATTTTCCTGAATTTGTTTCATACTGTGCCAGTTGTAAACTCCAGTCTTTCAGTTTCAAATTCATCTTTCTGTGGTCTTTCAGATGCTGAGACTGGAGATCCATACACTACCTTTGTCCTTCATTAAATGGCTTCCTGTTAGGTCCCATAAACTAAGAGAGGCTCTAGAGAGAGGCTGGAAGTAAGAAGAGGGGAGAATGGATTTGTTTCCTGTTAGCTTACTATTCCTGTCAGGGTGACCCCAGTTGCAGTTCATCCAGTGATAATAGCTGTGACAATTGCTGGTTCCATTCTAGCTTTATCCCACACAACCAGAACCAGTCTCTCTGTGCCGCTCAGAAGTATCAGCACAGCTGGGCAATATCTCTCTTCAGAAGTTAAAGGTAAATTTCAGCTCTTCAAGTACCAGCAGTCCCACACCTCCCTCACCTTAGAGGTCTAAGATTCAGCTCTCTGAGGTTTCTCCTCCCATTTTTTTGATAACCGCAAGCTCTTCCTTTTGGTGCCTCAGCCCTAGTGATTGCTCATTGCAATTATTGATTTTATGTAACTTCTGTGTGCTGTTGTTGCTTTCTTTTAAATCTGTTTAGCTATTTCCATATATTACATTCCCTGTTGAAATTCTCAGTATGCTTTTAATTGGTGTGGCTGTATTCTGATTGATACATCACTTCAAATGCCCTCTCATAAAATAATAAAAACATCTTCATTTTAAGCAGAATGGGACATGGGCATAAACTTTAACTTTCTAACATACTAGCTGTGTGAAGTTGGGAGAGTTACCTAAGTCTTCTGTGCCTCAGTTTCCTCATCTATAAAATATGGTTAGTAATAGTCACGTATATCACAAGGTTGTTGTGAGGAAAAAACTGGTTAGTACATGAAAATCACTTAAAAGAGTAACTGACAGGCCGGGCTCAGTGGCCCAGCTACTCCGGAGTCTGAGGCGGGAGAATCACTTGAACCCAGTAGGCGGAGGTTGCAGTGAGCCAAGATTGCACCACTGTATTCCAGCCTGACAGAGCAAAATTCCGTCTTGGGGCGGTGAGGGGTGGGGGCGTGGGGAGTGGGAAGAAAGAGCAACTGACATGCAGGAAGTGCCTGGTAACTGTGAGGTACTAATTTTTTTTTCTTTTACCTAGGAGGGTATTCCTGTAAAACTTCATTACATCATGATTGTCACAGCACCCACAAAATTCCAGTGATATTCCATATAAAAATATTCAAAGTATTTAGGGTTGTGCCAAACAATTTTAACTTACTAATCAGAATAGTTTTCATCTTGCTGGAAACCATACATATAACTAGGAAAAAGGAACAATCAGAGTTGCAACTAAGGAACAATTGTCTATGCTCCTAGTATAAATGGAAAAAGTAAAAATGAATCATTTAAACAGAAAATTAAGCTTCTATTTAAAGTCATTTCAGAATTAGTGTCCTGTTACACTGAGTTATCATGTATACCAAATTCAGATCACCATTAAAATCCCATAATGAAGATAACTCAATTTTGAGGTTTTTCTTTTCTTTCTTTCTGTTTCTTTTATTGAATCAGAAGGTATTTCAGGATCTTAACGCACATCAAAACCACCATTATTAAATAGGAACATCAGTTATCACCACTCACCCAGAAACTTGCAAGAGATTAGGCTTAATATGTTGACTTCAAATTATATCTTAAGGGTTGAGTTTTTAAATACATTCCTGATTTGAGGGTGTAGGCAGAAGACGACATGGGTCTCTCATAAAATAAGAGTTTCTAAAAGACGCTGACATTAACTTTCTAATTGTTTCCATTTCAGCTAAGTTAGAGTTTACTATAATAAAAATTTAAAACAAGATCAACATCTCTAAAAAAGTAAAAGTTCTGACTAAATACTTTTGGATGAGTGTCTGGTTAAGTATTCATACAGTGCCTTTTCTAAGCACTGGATAGCAGTAAACACAAAAGACAGAAATCCCTTCCTTCAGGGAGATTACACCTTAGTAAGGAAGATAGACCATGAACAAAGAAACAAACAAAAAAGTAAATTGTGTTTATATGAGAAGATGACAAATGCAGTGAAGGAAAACTAAGCAGAGAAGGGGGATAAAAAGAGCAGGAAAACAATGAAGTGGAATTACAACCTTAAATAAGGAGATCCAGAAAGACCTCAAAAAAAAACCTCTGTATATAAGTATATGCCTTAGTTTTTTTTTTTAGCTTAAATAATAAAAATTATGTAACAAGACCCCAATCAGTAAAATATGCCCAGAGGCCCTTAATACTACTAAGAAATGAACAACTGTAATTACAGATTTCAAAAAAATGCAAGGAATTCTTTCCATCATCTACTATGTAAGAAGTTAGGAATTCTTATCCCAAAAGGACTTTTTAAAGAAGTTTTAAAACAGGAACTCGGAAAGTGGTCCTAAATATAGAAACAACCAAAAATCCTCTTTAATAAAAAGATGAAAAAAGTTAAGTGCCATTAAAATCACTGAAATTGGTTGGATTTTTAGAGTTCTTAAGTACATAAAGTATAAATAAATGGGAACCTTGAAGTAAAACAAGTAATTTGTTCTCAAAAAATAAAGAGAAATTTTTTGAAGATTAGAAATGTGGCCAGGACGGTAGCTCATACCTGTAATCCCAGCACTTTGGGAGGCTAAGGTGGGTGGATCACTTGAGGTCAGGAGTTCGAGATCAGCCTGGCCAACATGGTGAAACCCCGCATCTACTAAAAATACAAAAATTAGCCAGGCATGGTGGTGTGTGCCTGTAGTCCCAGCTACTCAGGAGGCGGAGGCAGAAGAATCACTTGAACCCGGGAGGCGGAGATTGCCTTGAGCTGAGATAGCACCATGGCACTCCAGCCTGGGCGACAGAGTAAGACTCTGTCTTAAAAAAAAAAAAAAAAAAGGTAATAATAATAATGATAATAATGTAATAGCCATTTTGAAGCACTAAAAGGAAAAATTCCAAGAATTAATGAACTTGAAGTTAGAAAAACTACCTATGAACAATAAACCAGAACATATCATATAAATGTAAGCCAGATCCTAATTTTAATTATCCTAAATGGTAACACAAATAATTTGTATATCTATGCCACCATTTATCTGATAATTTCAGTTCATCAACATTTTATATTACCTTGGTTCATAAAAAATAAGAAATAGTACTTAATGAGATTTATGAGAAACAAAACTCTGATGTCCTGCTAAAATTATAATTTAGCCAAAAACCTATGTCTCATCCTTCTATCACTTTTCTCTTACCACTTTTTCACTAGTTGGTATCTTCTTGAAAGAACATAAGAATAAACCCTCACCGATGTACCCAAACACACTAATATTCCTAATCACTAGAACCATCATAATCATATGACCAGCAAATTTTTCAAGGTACTGTCCTTATGTTTCACCTCAGTTCATCTTGACTTTACATAATATGGCTGTGAAATAAACAGATTTTACTATACTCAGTTAAAAGAAGAACGTGATATGACTTATGGAGGAGTGAAAATGGTATGACTAGGTTTCAATGCTAGGGTGTGCTGCAGGCAGGATTAGATTCACAGTCTATGAGACCCACTGCCCCTCATCCTTACTAAGCAGCTTCCCCTCACGCACTTCCACAACTTCCACAGTCCATTTCCAGCTATCTTGGGAGATAAAGGACTATAGGAAACTACCTATATGGCTTATATTTGATATGGTCTTTTATGAGAAGAAGCCTGAGGTAATACATTTGTGTTTTAAATAGTTTTACATCTTATTATTCCTCAGAGAAACTAAAAAAGCATCACATAGGTCATCATTTTATGCTCACAATATTTTTTACTACATAGTATTCATCCTCCTGTCCTCAAATTGCAAGTCTGTGCCAGAAGCAGGTAAAACTTCGGTCCATCATACTGAAGTTAACATAAAATCCACTCTTTTATAGTTATTGAATGAACCACACTCAAAGCTGTGTTTTAGGTAGGTCCACAGAAGAGACGGTCTATGTTTACACAGTGAATATTGCTAAGTCCAAATGGATCACTATTCTAGATACTACTTGCTTATAGAAAGCATAAAATGGTGCTCAAGAAGAGTCGAAATAGAATCCTGACCTGTAGAAAACTAAACCACATTCGCTGTAGCATTGTTAGAAAAAAATGAAAATTAGAAACAGTGTGCTATCATTAAAAAGAATGAAATACAGCTACCTGGAAAGAGAATCATGCTCTACTGGTTTTTCAAGATGGAAATTTGGAAGGTTGGAGAACATTATATATAGCATAAAACCTTTCTGCTTGGAAAAAAAAAGTATGTATACATACATATGTGTGCTTGTAGGTGTGTATCCATTTTTAAAAATCACATCAAGCCTACAACTATTATCTGTAACAGGGAAAAGGAGGACTTTCATTTTAAATTATATGTAGTTTAATTTTGTTTTTTAGCAAATATGAATTAATGATGGGTGGTGTTAAGGAATGGCCAGAAAATATTCCTAAATGTCAGCAGTCATGTTAAAAACAAATTTTCTGCTGTTTCTGAAGAGGCATTTTCTGTTGTACTGAGTTTCATGGGCTTCAGGCCTATTTAGGTTTTTGGGTGGCATCTTTGCCAATAACATTTTCTCTTTATTCTGTGTTTTCTTCTTCCATTATCCCAACATCAATATGTATCTGCCAAGTCCTAAGGCTTTTTGCTGCTTAATTATCTACCTCACTTCCTTCTGTCATTTGACCAGCTAGGGGCTGTATTCTCCTGTAACTTTCATGTAAATCTCAAGGCCCATTCCTAATGCCATATTCTGCATTTGATGGCCTTGTCTATGAATACGCTGTTTTTATCATATGATCTAACATTTTCAGCATTTCTTCATAAACGTAAAACCAAACACTGAATCATGAGCAAAAGGTCTATCAATAGGAAAAAGATGTCTTATGGTTTAATTATGAAATATATACTATCTGATGGTCACATGTGCAAAATTTTACATATATATAACAATTTTCATTGAAGCACTGTTTTAATTGAAAGAGACTGGAAACACCTAAATGTCCATCAGTACAGGGCTGGTGAACTATATCATGGCACATTTCATAGAATGAAATATGCTACAATCATAAAAAGAGAATTATGACATTTCATGAACCAATATAACACAATTTCCAAAATCTAACAAGTGAAACAAAAATTAAAGCACAAAATGGTGTATAAGCTAACATTTGTACAAGAAAGAAAAAAAAAGATATATATACATAAATGTATACAGGTATACACACACACATTTGCTTAATTTTTCATACTTACTTGCTTCTGGCAAGGTATACTGGTCATTTACCTCTATCTCTCAGCCCTACACCCACCCTTCTATACTCCGTTCTATACTTGGGGCTGGGACTCTGAAAATCACATTTCCTAGCCTCCTTGCCATTTGGCTTCCTGTTAAGTTCTGCCATTATGAGACACTAGCAGGAGATCAAAAAACAGGAAAAAGAGAAGCTTCCTGCCTCTGGCTCCAAAAGTGAAGCCAGGGTAGCACAATTCTGGATGTCAGCAGTATCTTTTTAGGGGTTCTAGTCTTGTCAATGTGGGACCTCTTCAGCAGATCCAGAACCACTTCCACAGTATCTCCAACAATGCAGCAGCAGCTTTGAAGGTTATGGGCTCCAAACTTTTCACAGTACCCATAAATCCTTTCATAATTTTTAATTTAAACAAATATCCAAATAATAACTTTTAATACTACAAAACAATAAAACCAATTCCTGTGTTAAGAAAATAACCTGTATACCTATGTGTAAGTTTGTTTCTAGACTAAATTCCTGAGACTTCTAATTTAGATATAACCTACTGTTCCCACCAATTTTCTAAAATCTCTCATATATAGAAGCATGAGTGTATCTATACACTAAACTACATGTAAAAAATATTGAAATTGAAGTAAAAATTTTTCCTTTCCTTTTTTTTTTTTAGACAGAGTTTCTCGTCATCCAGGCTGGAATGCAGTGGCACGATCTGGGCTCACTGCAACCTCCACTTCCTGGGCTCAAGCGATTCTCCTGTCTCAGCCTCCTGAGTAGCTGGGATTCCAGGAGCCCACCACCACACCCAGCTAATTTTCGTATTTTTAGTAGAGACGGGGTTTCACCATGTTGGCCAGGCTGGTCTCGAACCCCTGACCTCAGGTAATTTGCCCACCTCAGCCTTCCAAAGTGCTGGGATTACAGGCGTGAGCCACCATGCCCAGCCCAAATTTTTACATTTTAATTCAAAAAATTAAAGGCAATAGATGTTTAACAGGAAAAAAAAAAAAGGTGACTATACTCTGAAGCACATAATCTAAAACTGTGCTATTCAACATGATACCCAGTAGTCACATGTGGCTACTTCAGTTTAAAATTAAGTTAACTGAATGTTCCTCAGTTGCACTAGCCATGTTTAAAGTTCTCAATAGTCACACATAATTAGTGACTACCTTATTTGACAGCAAAGATTAGAGACCATTTCCATAATCACAGAAAGTTTTACTGAACAGTGCTACTTTATCTTAGAAGAATGAAAGAAGTATTCCTAAAGAGGACCACCTCTTATTGGGAAAACTTCTTAATGGATCCTTTCTACTTTTGTTTTTATTTTTTGATACAGAAAGACAGAGGCCACTAGGAATGGTGCGAAAGGAAGAATGCAGAGAGGAAAACAAATAGTTCACTTTCTATGTAACAAGAATTTAGGAAGTTGCTAATGGTCTCTTGCGAAGAAGCTCAGGGGTCTGGAAGGATTCAGAAAAGGAAAAAATGAGACAGGTTATGAGAAGTCAACAAGATAGAAGGCAAAGGCATGCTGAGGAAAACAGCTAGTGAAAAATTCCCTGTGGCAATGAGACCAAAGAATTTAAGGTAACTTATGTCTAGTATTCAAGTTAATGTTGGTGCCTATACTGTACAATGCTTAATCTTTTTGGTTATCCCTCAACCTTACATGAGAATCTTTCATACAAAAGAGCAACGAATTAGTGGACCTCTGAAACCATGAGAAAAAAAGAAAACTTCAGGCATATAAAAGGGATAGACCGTAAGAGGGAGAACCAGAGTGGGGCTATAATCACTCAACAGGAGCAAGAAACTACAGCACAAGAACCCTAAGCACCCAATAAAGTCTCACAGATACTGGGGAAGACTCACGACAACCTACAATATTAGGAATTAGAGCTGGAGCCATTTTTATAGAAAGGGTAACACCAAACAGTAGGATTATAGGCCATCCAAGTGACAGACACTTGGAACACACATATACACATCAGGCATATATTTATGCCTCTATTCTTTTTAAATAAGAAACTATACAAGATAGAAAAAAGTTGGTCAAGATTTTTTAAAATGACACTTTTGAGTATTTACTATATGTCAGGCACTATTATAAGCAATTTACATATACTAACTCATTTGAACCACAGCATAACTAAAGTATTGTCAAAATTACCATTATCTTATAACTAGGAAACTGAGAAAGTAAATAAGATGTAGAACATAATTTAAACCCAGGATGTCTGGACCAAAGCAATTGCTTTTACCTCCTATACTATACTGCCTCAAAATTAAAGTTCAAGTGACCGGTTAGGAAATACTAATTAATCTTTTCTCTCTTCCTATACATAAAAGACAAACAGAACAGTTTTGGAGTCTATGATGCTCAATAATTTAGCAATCCTAATAAAATCTGAAAAAGGAATCCCTTAGATGTGTTTAAACTTATATTTCAGGCTAACTTGTTGGCTAACTTAGGACAAATAAGGGCTAGTAATAATGCAAAAATTTTAAGAACGGGAAAATATCTAGAATTGTTACAAAACTCTAATTCTTAATTTCATTTGTTAAGGAGATTGAGCCTTATTCTGAGACATGAATACCATGCAAAACTTCAAGGAAGAGCAGCCATTATCTTTGTATAACAAAATGATATTACCAGAAAAAGGATAGCTTCTAATGAACCTAAAGTAACAAAAGTTAATGTAGAATTGGAAAGAAGATTCCTTAGCATTCTGTTTGTAATTATTAAATGTTGAAGAATAACAAAGATAGAGCAGAGGAAGGGCTTTGTATTGAGAATATTTCTAAATAATATTCAGTTTTTCCCCCTTGGGAGTAAAAAAAATGAAAAGTCACATAAACTACATTTTAGACTCAGGTAGTGGTTTAAAAATCTATCATGAATCAGAGGTAACACTGAGCTAGCTGGCACAACCTAGTTAGAGAAATGTTGTTATTTCTATTGTTAGTCCATTTTTTCTTTCAATTAAGAAAAAAAATGACTGAGTTAACAATAATGTGCCCCACTCTTCTGACTGATAACAAAAGCTATCAAGAGCAGTCCAATTTCTGATAGCCCAGGACAAGGGCATTTTTAGAAAATCAAGATTGGGCAGCTGAGATACACATCTTGCTTGTTCAGATAATGCCTGGAGTTCTAGTTGGCCTTCTCGCAACTTCACCCAAAAGAACAAGCCCATACTAATGAAAGAAGTGACCCAGCACAGTAAAACCTGATTCAGAAGAACTCATTAACATCACGGTCATTCTTAGCCTCATCCATTCAGAGGGAGAACGTCAAATTTGGAAGAAGTAGTCTACTTTGCCTTGAACCAGGGTGAGAACATTGGATAACGTTATAATAATTGATAACAATTGGTGCCATTTCAATCATTTCCTTTTTATTATAATAATCAACTCAAATAAGTAGGCCTCCCTATTTTACGTTCCAATGGGACTATTTTGATTTAGGTAAAAACCTGGGGGTAGACTAGGGAGGGTTTAGGTAAGATTGTTTTTTTACTACTCAGACTAGTTAAGAAGTCATTCAAATAAGCAGCCTTAAATTTTCCACCTGATCCAAGAGAAAATCAGAGAGGAAGCAACCCTCAACAGGGTACAGAGCTCTAAAATATTATATTCTCCTTTTTTACCATCCATGGTTAGGGGGAAAGGGAACCAAGACACCAGAGTACAACCTAATGATGTCACATATATATATATATATATATTTTTTTTTTTTTTAACTTGAAAACCTTCGAAGGCTCCCTTTTGCCAAAGATAAAGTCCAACTTTCTGGCATGGATGCAAAGGTCTTCATGTACAGTTGCCTGTGGATTGTAATATCACCTTAGTTGAAACCCCAGGAAAACCTTTCTAGGAAAAGCTATTTCTAAGGTGGAGAGGGGAGGAGAGTTTAGGTAGAGGGAATATGCCACTGAGTAAAGCCCAGATGACAGAAGCCCTAAGGTATACAGGGAAACCCAAGCAGCTGGATACTGTGGAACGTAAAATGTGAGGGAGGAAATAGCAAACTATTGTAATTTAACCAACTGAAATTATCAAGAACCCTTAGGATGTACTCAGCAATGGCTTATCACAAATCTATCTCCAGGCTTCCATCTTTTAAGCTCAGATAATTTAAGAGAAAGGATTTTCTCTTCTTTATTTTTATTTTTAAATAACTGCACAAATAATATATGTATTCCTTGTTTAAAAGAATTCTGTAACTAAGGATAAAATCCCTTTGAACCCTTTAATATCCCCACTCCCAGAAACAACTAGTCTGACATGTATATTCTTTCAGAATGTTTACTATACATTCGTAAATATATACCCACAAAAATATATAGTATTACTTTATGTTCTAGGGTTTCCAGATACATGGCATACTTCGGCTTTCTTCTTTTACTAGACAATGTTTTAGAAGTCTACCTACGTAAGTCCAAATAGATCTAACTTATTATTTTACATTATAGAAAACTTAACAGCTCAATTAATTTAGCTATTCCCCTACATTGGTTATTTAGGTGTTGACAATGCATTTTTACAGCACCATTCAGAGTTTGGCAACCTAGATAGGGAAGAATAGTTCTGAAAATCACATACACTCATCTCCAAAGTCAAGAAATAATGTGTCTTCTTGGTGATAATAGTTTGTTTTCAGTTTGACGCATCTTGTGAAAGTGAGTTAGACTAATAATTAAGAGAAATCCTCAGTTTTTGGATTCAAACTGCAGCCAGAGAAAATGAAATAACGATAAATACTTGTCAATATGTGTGAATCTCTTCTGAAATTCTAATTTTATTTCCACCAAACAGTCCTAGAAATTCTGTATATACATTTTTCACTGAGCTCAAACCCTAGGAGTCTAGTATCTAGTGATTTGCTCAATTCACATAATCCATTTGAATCTAAATACTTGAACTTCCTTGAATAAGTTAGCAACATTTTTCTTTTTTGATGAGGTTTAATAATCACAGTATCTAATATCTTACAATGTTGGTAAGAAAATATAGCTTTGGGAACCCTCGAGGATTAAGTGAATTGGGCTAGTTCAAAATGGTCCTTGATACAAGGAAGGAGATCATTGAGGAATCTTTTCATTAAGTTTCTACTGCATGAAAACAAAAATTTTAAATTTCCAGAGTACACTATAGGTTCTTTTAAAACACTGTAAGTTGACAGTGGTTAAGAATACAAAAAGACATCCTTCTTGCAATCTCAATCACGTCTTCTATAATACCAGTGTTTACAAGTTAGAAAGGTCATAGTCCTTAGTCTTCTAATTAATGATTTAATGAAACATAGATACACCAAGTGTTTGTTTTGATTTGAATAAACTTTTGAAATCAAATTTTTATTATACTGCATATATTCCTTCTATAGTAAAACAACTGAGTTCTTACATGTTCTGACCAAACCTCTAAAATTCCTTATCTGCAAATAAGCCCTACCAGTTCACATATACCAGTTAATTAAAAATAAGAGTAGGGGTTGTGTGCATTTGTTTACTTCGAGTAGCAGCTGGATCTCAAGAAGGCTATACCTCAGGCAGCGAACTACTGGCAATGAGTTGTCTGTTGTGCTCTCGATGTGCTGGGGACCAAACTGGCGAGCTCACCAGAGGTAGTATGATTTCAAGCAGCACCGTCCAATAGAAATAGAAACGTGGGCCACAAATAAGAACGATATGTATAATTTAAATTTTTTTTTTTTTTTTTTGAGACGCAGTCTTGCTCTGTCGCCCAGGCTGGAGTGCAGTGGCGCTATCTCGGCTCACTGCAAGCTCCGTCTCCCGGGTTCCCACCATTCTCCTGCTTCAGCCTCCCGAGTAGCTGGGACTACAGGCGCCCGCTACCACGCCTGGCTAACTTTTTGTATTTTTAATGGAGACGGGGTTTCACCGTGTTAGCCAGGATGGTGTCGATCTCCTGACCTTGTGATCCACCCGTCTTGGCCTCCCAAAGTGCTGGGAGGCATGAGCCACCACGCCCAGCTAAAAATTTTTTAATTTTTAATTTTCATGGGTACATAGCAGTATATATATTTATGGGGTACATAAGGTATTTTGATACAGGCATATAATGTGTTATCCAATTTAAAACTTTTAATAGCCATATTTAAAGAAAAGTTAAAATTAATTTTAGTAATATGTTTTATTTTACCTAATATAGGCAAAATACTATCACTTCAATGTATGACCAAAATTTTAAAACTATTAATGATATTTTATATTCTTTTGTTCACACTGTCTTTAAAATACTGTACTTCACACATATAGCACTTCTTAATTGGATCACATTTCAAGTGCTCAAAAATCTATATATGGCTAGTGTTTACCATATTGGACAGCACAGATATAGAGGAAAAACCAAAAGCATTGGGATTAACATAGACCTAAGTCTGAATTCTAGTTCCATAACTCACTAAGCTTTGTGACCATTAGCCAGTTATAAAAACACTCTGAGCCTTGCTGTCCTCATCAGTAAAACAGAAATAATATTACCTGCTTTGCAAATTTCTTATAAGAATTAGAGATAATATATGTAAAATACCTTGGCACATTGTATGCCTGGCACATAACAGAGCTCAATAAAATCCTCATCATCCTCATACACATAGGAGACAAATAAGGATCACTGTAAGAAAGGTCAAATTCCAGTCAACCTAGGTGCCTATCAGTGGTGGATTAGATGAAGATGGGGTACATATACACCATGGAATAATACACAGCCTAAAAAAGAATGAAATCATATCTTTTAGGCAAGATGGATCAAGCTGGAGGCCATAATACTAAACAAACTAACACAGGAACAGAAAACCAAATACTGCACATTCTCACTTATAAGTGGGAGCTAAACACTGAGCACACATGGACATAAACAGGGGAACACTAGACACTACGGACTACTAGAGGTGAGAGGGAGGGAGGGGAGCATGAATGGAAAAACAACCTATTGGCTGCTATGCTTACTACCTGGTGACAGTATCTATACCCTAAACCTCGGCATCACGTAACATGCCCATGTAACAAACCTGCACATGTACCTCCTTATCTAAAATAAAAGTTGAAATTTAAAAAAAAGAAAGAAAGTGAAGGTGGAGAAGAGAAAGGGAAGAACTTGAAATAAGGTTATCAAAATGTTTTCTAACTAAAATCAATCAGCGGTCATCCATACAAAATAAAAACAAAATCCACATTTTCCAAAATTACTATATTGTTAGAATGAGAGATATGGTGGAGGGCTTATAACTCACAAATTTTTTAGAGCAAATTTTTAAAATTTGCTTTCTTGATTATTGTTGCCATACTAATATTACTTTCCATTTCTAAAAGGAGAAAACGGCTGGAAAGGTGACTAGAAAATTGAGTGGCACAGAAGTGGCATGGGGATAAAAATGCTTATACATAATCTATAAAAACTATACTATGTATACTGATAACTAAGAATTCACTATATAATACATAACAAACTTTCTTCAAATAATCGTTATAGTATGTTTTCCATTCATTTATATAAGATCAAAATGCAATACAGAAAATCTATAAAACATACCTCTGATAAAAATGTTTGAGCTGATTTCTGAGCTCCTACATGGAGCAGATATTCATATACGTAGAGTGCTAACCTGGAAAACAAATAAAACATTTATTGAGAAGAAGCATATTAAAATTCATTCTTTAAATAATGCACATCTTTCCATTGCTGAAATATCTTACACACTAACAGTGACCAAAAATAAACCCTTCCTATGCTATTTCAATAGGAATTATTAATAATACATGTATGTTCAGAAAGAACTTAAAGTAATTAAAAGTAGCACATGAAGAAAAAGACAAATGTATTTTTTCTTGGCAAGAAATATATAGAGATTTTTTTCTTGAATCATCTCACTTATCATAAGCTCATTCCCACTGCTATATCTACTATTAATAATCTCTAAATTCCATTTGAAGGCATAATAACCTTTCATTAGTAAAAGAAATGAATTAAGTTAGTGAACTTTCCCAACACTTTATGTCCTTCAATCTTTTTGGTGAATGTTAATGTAAACTCTAGCTGTTTGTAGAAACATATGCCAAAACTGTGCTGAATATCCATTTTAATATTTGCTCAGCAACTTCTCCTTATTCTTTAGATTTGATTGTTAAACCAATAATACTTTAGTTTACAAGGCATTCAGATTCACAGCAAACTACAGCATTATGTAAACTTTAAAGATATCAGATCATATTAAGCATATGGGAGCTTACAGTTTAAAGGTTAACAAAATTATGTATAAATTTATCACTCAAATATAGAATATTGAATGCGTTGTATACACAAACTACTCTCATTATCTTGTGGATTCAGAATTTTCAAGCTACACCATGTGGCTCAATTTCAGTTGAGCTGTTAACAAAATATTATTCATAAACCCAAATTAGTCTGAGGCAGTATTTTTAATGATATCTTGGCCCAATGCCCAGATAGCTCACAACAGTTCAGTTTCTGCTACACTATATTTACCAATATTGAACCAGGTTTACAGTAAACAATACAATGTAACAATAACCACAATTCTGTGGTTATAGTTGTACCACTTGTCTTGCCAAGCAGATTTTCGACTTTTAAAGATTGATTGCATTTACAAAAATGAGTATTTTCTTTATTTTCATGAAAACATATAATGCATCTGTCATGAAAAGAGAAAGCTTGTACACATTCAGTTGCTCTGTCCATTTAATTCTTTCCCCATTCCAAAATTGCCAAATATTGTAGCTACTAAGCACCTTGAGAGAGTAGACCTATTAAAGTTACTCACAGAAAGTAAGTTATTGACCGTGAGGATGAATGTAATTTAGAAACATCTCCTAACATATTCAAATTGAATGACACGTCCTACATCAGTGCTTCTCAACTGCTTTTCCTACCCTAACACAATAAGCCTTATAGCGTGCTCCCTTCAGTAGCAGTATCTCCCTGTGGAAGTGTGGCTTATCACCCAAAGTATATCATAAGGGATACGAGAAATTGGAATATACCTGTAGTTTCAAACAAACAATCCTGCTGGTGATTCTTATCACATATTCTTCAAACACATACCCCATACCTTTCTCCCCCCACTAGTGACTCTCAACTCTACCGCATGATTCAGTGCCCATGATGGCAAATTGTACCTTGGAAAAGGATAATATTTGTAAAATCTTCTTGGATAGGCTGTGGAACCTCAAAATTGCCTGCCAGTGGCAGTCCTGCCCCACTGCCTGAAAAAAAACAGACTCAGGTAACTCCATGTGGCTTTTAAAACCTTGGGCCTAGAGCCAAACCAATGGTTAGCATAGGAAAGAAATCCCCACCTAAGTAAAAGGCTGAACAATAAAGCTGGTCCACCAAGCTTGGGGAATTTGAAAGTGAGAGGCAGAGAGTGAATAAAGCAGGGGCACCATGTTATGGTGAGAACCTGTTATGGAGAGAACAGACCTCAGAACAGTCAAGGCTGTGTCCTTTCAGTAAACCCCATTCTTTAAGTTAAGTGAGTTACCTCCTTGTAACGTCTTCTTTTTCATATTAATGGGGATAATACAGTTCTTCTAAGTTTTCTTTAGTACCTAAGAAACAAAAAGCTTACCTCTTTACAAGTAAAATCAAAAGTGATAGTCCCCACTTTCTCCCTCTGTAAATCTAAAATAGTGATTCTAAAAAATGTATTAGAAGGGACTGAGAATAATTGGAGGTCAGGGTTTCAACTGGAGATTCTGAAGTATCTTCCAAGGGTGTGAGCCCATCCTACTACTATTAGAATCTGCTGTGGCAGCTCATTGTTACCAACAGGGTGATGAAGTAGGATCGGGCTGAGAAAACCTATCTATAATGCTACCTCATATATTCATGTTCTGCAATCTCCTTTGAACAAAATTAATGGTTCTCAGGTCATAAGAATCTATGCTCCAAAAAGGGTGTCAGGGAGCAATGCATGGGTGAACAACTAATTAAGTCTACTGCCATGATGACTCCATAATACATGATCAGCAATCTCTAATTTTTTTTTTTTTTTAATTTTCATAGGGTTTTTGGGAACGGGTGGTGTTTGGTTACATGAGTAAGTTCTTTAGTGGTAATTTGTGAGATTCTGGTGCACCCATCACCCAAGCAGTATACACTGTACCTAATTTGTAGTCTTTTATCACTCACCCTTCTCCCACCCTTTCCCACAAGTCCCCAAAGTTCATTGTATCATTCTTTTTTATTATTTATTTATTATACTTTAAGTTCTGGGATACATGTGCAGAATTTTCAGGTTTGTTACATAGGTATGTATACACGTGCCATGGTGGTTTGCTGCACTCATCAACCCCTCATCTACATTAGGTATTTCTCCTAATGCTATCCCTCCCCTACTGCCTCACCCACTGACAGGTCCCAGTGTGTGATGTTCCCCTCCCTGTGTCCATGTGTTCTCATTGCTCAACTCACACTTATGACTTGAGAACATGCAGTGTTTGGTTTTCTGTTCCTGTGTTAGTTTGCTGAGAATGATGGCTTCCAGCTTCATCCATGTCACTGCAAAGGACATGAACTCATCCTTTTTTGTGGCTGCATAGAATGCCATGGGGGTATATGTGCCATATTTTCTTTATCCAGTCTATCATTAATGGGCATTTGGGTTGGTTCCAAGTCTTTGCTTTTGTGAATAGTGCTGCAATAAACATACGTGTGCATGTGTCATTTAGAATGATTCATAATCCTTTGGGTATATACTCAGTAATGGGATTGCTGGGTCAAATGGTGTTTCTAGTTCCAGATCCTTGAGGAATCGCCACACTGTCTTCCACAATGGTTGAACTAATTTACACTCCCATCAACAGTGTAAAAGCGTTCCTATTTCTCCACATCCTCTCCAGCATCTGTTGTTTCCTGACTTTTTAATGATTGCCATTCCAACTGGCATCAGATGGTATCTCATTGTGGTTTTGATTTGCATTTCTCTAATAAGCAGTGACAATGAGCTTTTTTTCATGTTTGTTGGCTGCATAAATGTCTTCTTTTGAGAAGTAACTGTTCATATCCTGGACCCACTTTTTGATGGAGTTTTTTTTTTCTTGTAAATTTGTTTAAGTTCCTTGTAGATTCTGTATATTAGCCCTTTGTCAGATGGATAGAAACAATCTCCAATATTTTAATTATCACCTCTGTGTACAGGATTTTCCAAACCTATCTCTGTAGTGCTATCCTCTGTCCCAAGCTCCAAACCTGCTTCTCCAAACTAAACTACTGTTTTAAGTTTGGTGTTTTTTGTTTTGTTTTTTTTGAGACGGGGTCTTGCTCTATCATTCTGGCTGGAGTGCAGTGGTGCGATCAGAGCCATCATCCTGCCTGCCTCAGCCTCTCGAGTAGCTCAGACTACAGGCACACACCACCATATCTGACTAATTTTTAATGTTTTTTGGTAAAGACAGGGTCTTGCTATTTTGCCAAGGCTGGTCCCGAACTCCTGAACTCAAGAGATCCTCCTGCCTAGGCTTCCCAAAGTGCTGGGATTACAGGCATGAGCGACTGGACCTGGCCAAGTTTGTTTCTAAAAATATGTTTCTCTCTTAAATTGACCATATCCAAAGTTAAATTCACCTTCTCCATCTGTTTTCATAGTACCCGTGCTCACCTTGAATGGAACACAATTTCTCTGAATGTCAGTTTTTTCATGTGTCAAATAGGAAGAATAATACTTTGCTTGTATTGTCAAAAGGATTAGAAAGCACAGTAAGTAATAACAATTGTTATAATTTTGGCCAATTACCAAATCATGTATTGGATTCTAAGGCACTATCTCTCCCACATTTGCCACTCCTTTCTTTCCTCCTTCCTGCTCTGGAGGAACCACCGGGAGTCACAGCAAGAGCAGGAGCTATAATATTTGCTGTAGCTTCAGATTATGTATTACCCATTAGCTCTCCACAAAAGGACACTGATCCACCAGAAATAAGAATGTCCAGAAAGTTCTGGGGGGAAAGCCCTGTAATAAAAGATACTGTTTGAAAACAATTGATTCCGGCAGAGGGGAGTGACATTGTCCATCCATGCAGGTAAATCACAGCTTGGTGCCATGTCTAGTAATGTGAGATCACCAAACATAAGAAAGCAACATTTTGAGCAGGGCATAGTGGCTCATGCCTGGGAGTAATCCCAAGAAGTGGAAGGCTGAGGCAGGAGGATAGCTTGAGCCCTGGAGTTTTAGACCAGCCTGGGCAACACAGCAAAACCCCATCTCCAAAAAATATATATATTTATATATATTTTTAAAATTAGCCTGTATGGCTCACACCTGCAGTCCCATTGATTTGGGAGGCTGAGGCAGGAGGATCACCTGAGCGCAGGAGTTGAAGGCTGCAGTGAGCTATGATCACATCATTGTCCTCCAGTATGAACAACAAAGTCAGATCTTATGTCAAGAAAGAAAGGAAGAAAGGAAGGAAGAAAGAAAGAAAGAAAAGAAAAGAGAGAGAGAGAGAAAGGAAGGAAGGAAAGAAAGGAAAGAAAAGAAGAAAAAGGAAGAAAGAAAGAAAGAGAAGGAAAGGAAGGAAGAAAGAAAGAAAAGAAAAGAAAAAGGCAACATTTTATTTGGATTACCCAACAGTGAAAATTTAAAGATAAATATTGAATATACAAATATTTGAACAGTAATACTTTCTAATTAACATTTTCCTTTTTATGATCGTTAAGAAATTTAAGTACTTTATTAAAATACAGAGTGGCTATTTAGCATAGTAGCTAATGTGATCTAAATACATAGAAACAAATTAACAAATACAGTAAGAGTCAGCTGCAAAAAGTAGAACCAGTCTTTCTTTAAAAAACATTGATTAATGAAAAAGCCTATCAATGATTCATGGATCATATATCTTCAAATTATCTTCATTTCATTCTAATTTTAAACTGAATATCAATGACCAAGTTATCAAAATGATGACCAACAATTCTAGAGAGGGAGCCGAAGCAGGAAATACAAAATATATCTGGTACAGCTCAGCACCTTCTTTACTCCTTGGTCACTACAGGCGCCTAAACTTTAAAAATAAGAACAGAGGTAGAGATTAAGATGAGAAGAACACAGAGAAGAGCCAAAGCCTGAGATCATTAGATAACACCTACACATGTGATGGACACTAGACTCACTGTCCCTCAACTACACACACATGTACTCACAACTGCAGTGGGAGGCAGACCGGAAACATCAACCAACAGTGATAAAATTCCATAATTGGAATTGTATCGGTCTCCAGTTCTGACAGTCAAATCTCCTTCAACTAGGCTTCATGAATTCAATATCTATAGTAATTTGGATTAGAACAGGTCTTCGGTTTAATCTTCTAATCTATTTTTTAAGAGTGGGAGGACCCCACTTACTCTTTATTTTGCACATGATTCTAACAAAGGGGTTTTTTTTGATTTAAAAATTATACAATTAGAAGGAAATTAAAGATACATAATTTTTTTTTTTTTTTTTTTTTTTTTTTTGAGATGGAGTCTTGCTCTGTTGCCAGGCTATGCCAAGATTGCAGTGGCGTGATCTTGGCTCACTGCAATCTCTGCCTCCCAGGTTCAAGTGATTCTCCTGCCTCAGCCTCCCGAATAGCTGGGACTACAGGTGCCACCACGCCCAGCTAATTTTTGTATTTTTAGTAGAGACAGGGTTTCACCATGTTGGCCAGGATGGTCTCAATCTCTTGACCTTGTGATCCGCCCACCTCAGCCTCCCAAAGTGCTAGGATTACAGGGGTGAGCCATCACGCCCAGCCAGATATATAAAAATTAAAAAATAGATAAAAGTGTTCAACTGTTGACTGTCCCTACAAAAATTAAATAAAATTAAAAAGCAATAAAGGACTGAGAAAACAGGATCTGTAATCCTATTTTCTTTATACATTAAACATATTAGCCTTGACATAACATATAGCCTTATGTCAAGGTTAATATGTTTAATATATAAAGAGGTTTTGGGGAACAGTGTTTGGTTACATGAGTAAGTTCTTTAGTGGTGATTTGTGAGATTTGTGACATAACATATAGCCTTATGTCAAGGCTAATATGTTTAATATATAAAGAGCACAAATAAAATGACATGTCAGAATATGAAGACCTATGAAGATCTTAGTTTTTAAATAATGAGCAAGGTAAGAAAATGAAAATTCAAATAAGAAGAATGGTTACACATGGCCAGTAACTCCAAAAAAAACTGTTCAACCCCTAATCATAAAAAGTATTTCAAAATTTCACTAATGAATGTAGCAAAGACTTTAAAAACATTAAAGCATTCAATGCCTATAAGGGTGAAATGTGGAAGTGTAAATGGTGCAACTTTTCAGAAAAATACCATGGCAAAATGAAAAAGTCATAAGTCTTTTTTTTTTAAGTGCAGAACAGTTTGTATAGTATGCTCTCATCTGTATCACAGAAATATTCTCTGTACATGCAAGCACTGGAACAAGTCGCTCCCATGCTTCCCACGCTCATGGAATCATCTGAGTTCAAACAGTGTCTTTTATTGCAGGCCTTTTTTCCTAGAGACTGGGGGCCTGGAATAAGAGGGAGACTTTTCTAACCGTGTAACTTTTCTTCTGTTGATTACTTCCCCTGAGCTTATATTTCCTATTTTGAAAGAAATAAATAAGCAATAAAAAATTAAATATTAAACCTTTACATCCTTTTATTTTCCAGTAATTTTTATTCTAAAATACTACGATAAAGATTCAGAACGCCAAACAATTTATAATGATGCCTGGGGCAAAATTATAGCAGTGAAAAACTGGCAATCTAAATATCTGAGAAAAAATAAACCATTAGATTATGATATATACATGTGATGGGGAAATATATTTTTGCTAAATGTTTAATGATATTAAGAAATGCTCATAATTCATTGTTAAAATTTAAAACTCCCAAATACATACAATGTATGTAGAAAAAGCATAGAAGGAAGTAAGAGTCACGGCTACTGGCAGAAACAATAAAAATAAGAAGTAACAGATGAAGTCCAACTAGTATGAATGAGGCAAAAAAACTAAGTAAAGCAGTGAAACTAATATGGCCAACTTGGAGTTGGGCCAAATATCCCTGTGCCTCCCTCAGAAGGCCTGAGGGCAACTCTTATTATAGTACTGTCCTCTAATCAACCATCATAATGGTAGCTTTATGTCTCCAGTAAAAGATTAAACTTTGTGGCACTCTAAACAAATATCGAAGGTATTCAGCTATATAAAAATATTAAATCTCTAGTTTATTTTCTGCAAATTATTTTCCCAATTAATTCTGACTTAATTTTAGTCAGGTTTTTTGGAGGGAAGGAGGATTTAGCTATTTAAAATAAAATTTTGACAACAGAACAAAAACTTTATTTTTGAATTTGATAAATAAAAATTGTATAAAGTTTTGTCATATAAATATTCGTAATATACAACATGATGTCTTGATACATTTATATATTGTGGAATGACTAAATCAAGCTAATTAACATATCCATTGCCTCAAATATTTATCTTTTCTGTGTGTGGTGAGAACACTTAAAATCTACTCTCTCAGCAACTTTCAAATATACAAAACATTGTTATTAATAATAACTACAGTCACCACATTACCACATTGTACAATAGATCTCTTGAATGTATTCTTAATATCTAGCTGAACTTTCGTTATTTTAGACATACATCTCCCAAATCCTCCCTACTGCCTGCCGATGACCACCATTCTATGCTGCTTCTATAGGTTCAATGTTTTTAGATTCCATACAATCGAGCCTCCTTATCTGTGGGTTCCACATGGTTGGATTCAACCAACCTGGGATCAAAAATACAAGCATCCCCCAGTATCCACAGGGATTGACTCCAATACCCTCACAGATACCAAAATCCACAGATGCTCAAGTCCCTGATACAAAATGGCATAGTGTCTACATATATCCTATACATATTCTTCTGTACATGTTAAATTATCTCTAGATTACTCTAATACCCAGTACAATGTAAATGCTAAATAGTTATACTTTATTTTTTATGTTGTGCTATTTTTTATTGTTGTATGATTTTTTCCAAATATTTTTTATCCTTGAATGCAGAACCCACAGATACTAAGGGCTGACTGTATAAGTGAGATTATACAGTATTTGTCTTTCTCTGCCTCACTCATTTCACTTAACATAATGTCCTCCAGGTTCATCTATGTTGTCAAAATGACAGGATTTCCCTAATGAACACTGATGCGAAAATCCTCAATAAAATACTGGCAAACTGAATCCAGCAGCACATCAAAAATCTTATCCACCACGATCAAGTCGGCTTCATCACTGTTATGCAAGGCTGGTTCAATAAACGCAAATCAATAAACGTAATCCATCACATAAACAGAACCAATGACAAAAGCCACACGATTATCTCAATAGATGCAGAAAAGGCCTTCGATAAAATTCAACATCTCCTCATGTTAAAAACTCTCAATAAACTAGGTATTGATGGAACATATTTCAAAATAATAAGAATGATTTATGACAAACCCATAGCCAATATCTCATTGAATGGGCAAAAGCTGGAGGCATACCCTTTGAAAATTGGCACAAGACAAGGACGCCCTCTCTCACCACTCCTATCCAACATGTTATTGGACATTCTGGCCAGGGCAATCAGGCAAGAGAAAGAAATAAAGGGTATTTAAATAGGAAGACAGGAAGTCAAATTGTCTCTGTTTGCAGATGACATGACTCCATATTTAGAAAACTCCACTGTCTCAGCCCAAAAAATCCTTAAGCTGATAAGTAACTTCAGCAAAGTCTCAGGATACAAAATCAATGTGCAAACATCACAAGCATTCTTATACACCAACAAAAGTCAAATAGAGAGCCAAATCATGAATGAACTTCCATTCACAATTGCTACAAAGAGAATAAAATACCTAGGAATACAACTTACAAGGGATGTGAAGGATCTCTTCAAGGAGAACTACAAACCACTATTCAAGGAAATAAGAGAGGACACAAACAATGGAAAAACATTCCATGCTTATGGCTAGGAAGAATCATTATCATGAAAACAGCAATACTGCCCTAAGTAATGTATAGATTCAATGTTATTCCGATCAAGCTACCATTGACTTTCTTCACAGAACTAGAAAAAAACTACTTTAAATTTTATAAGGAACCAAAAAAGAGCCTGTATAACCAAGACAATGCTAAGCAAAAAGAACAAAGCTGGAGGCATCATGCTACCTGACTTCAAACTATACTATAAGGCTACAGTAACCAAAACAGCATGGTACTGGTAGCAAAACAGATATATAGACCAATGGAACAGAACAGAGACCTCAGAAATAACATCACACATCTACAACCATCTGATCTTTGACAAACCTGACAAAAACAAGAAATGGGGAAAGGATTCCCTATTTAATAAATGGTGCTGGGAAAACTGGCTAGCCATATGTAGAAATCTGAAACTGGACCCCTTCCTTATACCTTACACAAAAATTAACTCAAGATGGATTAAATACTTAAATGTAACACCCCAAACCATAAAAACACTAGAAGAAAACCTAGGCAATACCATTCAGGACACAGGCATAGACAAAGACTTCATGACTAAAACACCAAAAGCAATGGCAACAAAAGCCAAAATAGACAAATGGGATCTAATTAAACTAAAGAGCTTCTGCACAGCAAAAGAAACTAGCATCAGAGTGAACAGGCAACCTACAGAAAGGGAGAAAATTTTTGCAATCTACCCATCTGACAAAGGTCTACCAGAATCTACAAGAAACTTAAACAAATTTACAAGGAAAAAACCAAACAACCCCATCAAAATGTGGGCAAAGTATATGAACAGACCCTTCTCAAAGAAGACATTTATGTGGTCAACAAACATATGAGAAAAAGCTCATCATCACTGATCATTATAGAAATGCAAATCACCACAATGATATACCATTTCACACCAGTCAGAATGGCAATTATTAAAACATCAGGAAACAATAGATGCTGGCGAGGTTGTGGAGAAACAGGAATGCTTTTACGCTGTTGATGGGAATGTAAATTAGTTCAACCATTGTGGAAGACAATGTGGCAATTCCTCAAGGACCTAGAACCAGAAATACCATTTGACCCAGCAATCCCATTACTGGGTATATACCCAAATAATTATAAATCATTCTACTATAAAGACATATGCACATGTATGTTTATTGCAACACTATTTACAATAGCAAAGACTTGGAACCAACCCAAATGACCATCAATGGGTCAAGAAAATGTGGCACATATACACCATGGAATACTATGCAGTCATAAAAAAGAATGAATTCATGTTCTCTGTAGGCACATGGATGAAGCTGGAAGCCATCATTCTCAGCAAACACACACAGGAAAAAAAAACCCAAATACCACATGTTCTCAGTCATAAGTGGGAGCTGAACAATGAGAACACATGGACACAGGGAGGGGAACAACATAAACCAGAGCCTGTTGAGGGCTGGGGCACCAGGGGAGGGAGAGCATTAGGACAAATACCTAATGAACGTGGGGCTTAAAACCTAGATGACAGGTTGATAGGTGCAGCAAACCACAGTGGCACATGTATACTACGTAACAAATCAGCACATTCTGCACATGTATCCTATAACTTAAAGTAAAATTTTAAAAAATTGTTTTTTAAATGACAGGATTTCCTTCCTGTTAAAGGTTGAATAGTATTCAATTGTGTATATATAGTCTGTTTTCCTTCATCTGTTGATGGACACTAAGGTTGATTCCATATCTTGTCTATTGTGATTAATGTGGCAATGAATACGGGAATGCAGATATCTCTTAGACATACTGATTTTATTCCCTGTGGATATATAGAGTGGGATGGCGAGATCATATGGTAGTTCTATGCTTAATTTTTTGAGAAACCTCCATACTGTTTTCCATCATGGCTGTACTAATTTATATTCCCACCAACAGTGTACAATGGTTCCCTTTTATCCACATCCTCAACAACACTTATCTCTCTTTTTTTTTTATTATAGCCATTCTAACAGGTGTCAAGTGATACTTCATTTTGGTTTTAATTTGCATTTCCCTGATAATTAGCGACACTGAGCATTTTTTCATATACTTGTTGGCCATTGGTATGTTTTGAGAAATTTCTATTCGTGTCCTTTGCCCACTTGGTAACTGGGTTATTTGTTTTCTTGCTATTGAGTTGTCTGAGTTCCTTTATATATTTTGGATATTAACCCCTTATCAGAGGTTAGGTTTGTAAGTATTTTCCCCCATTCCCTAGGTTGTCTCTTCACTCTGGGATTATTTCTTTTGCAGAAGCTTTTTAGTTTGATATTATCCCATTTACCTACTTTTGACTTTGTTGGCTATGCTTTTGGGGTCATATCCGTGAAATTATTGCTAAAAGCAATGTCATGAAGCTTTTCACCTATGTTTTCTTCTAGTAGCTCTATGGTTTCAAGTCTTATGTTTAAGTCTTCAGTCTATTTTGAGTTTGAATTTTGTCTGTGGTATGAGATGACAGTCTAATTTCATTCTGCATGCAAATACAATACAGAACTTAGATATATTCATTCAAAAAGCACTTAAGTAATTTCTCTCTGCCTAATACATGAATTTTAAAATCTGAGAAAATGTCATTGCCATACCAACAAATAAAATTATTTCCAACTGGCCAGGTACGGTAGCTCATGCCTCTAATCCCAACCCTTTGGGAGGCCGAGGTGGGTCAATCACCTGAGGTCAGGAGTTTGAGACCAGCCTGACCAACATGGTGAAACCCTGTATCAACTAAAAAGACAAAAAAGTAGCCGGGCGTGGTGGCAGACGCCTGTAATCCCAGCTACTTGGGAGGCTGAGGCAGAAGAATCGCTTGATTCTTGGGAGGAATCAAGAATCCTTGGGAGAATCGCTTCGGAGGCAGAGATTGCAATGAGCTGAGATAGGGCCACCACACTCCAGCTTGGGCAACAAGAGCAAAACTCTGTCTCAAAAACAACAACAAAAAAATTATTTCCAATTTACCTTATGAAAATTACAACTTCTGCCCCGGTGCAGTGGCTCACACCTGTAATCCCAACACTTTGGGAGGCTGAGGTGGGTGAATCACAAGGTCAGGAGTTCAAGACCAGCCTGGCCAATATGGTGAAACCCCGTCTCTACTAAAAATACAAAAATTAGCTGGGCATGGTGGTAGACGCCTGTAATCTCAGCTACTCAGGAGGCTGAGGCAGAGAACTGCTTGAACCCAGGAGGCGGAGGTTACAGTAAGCCAAGATCGAGCCACTGCACTCCAGTCTGGGCAACAGAGCAAGACTCAATCTCAAAAACAAAAACAAAACAAAAAAAAAGAAAATTATAACTTTTAAGAAAGAAACCTGAATTCTTTCCATTCATATGAACAAAATCCATTACATGCTTGCCAGTAGGTATCATCTAACAGTACTAGGACAGATGAACTATTTAACTAATTACGTATCTACAACACAGACTGTTACTTAAGTGTCTAATTACAGATTCTGAACCATTCTTGTAAACGAATGAATGTAGAGTCTGGGAAAGGAGTAAAGATCTTACTTCACTCAATTCTTTCTATGGTCTAGTTATCTAATTTGAGGTTAAATACAATGCTCTAAAATTTAGAATTGGTAGAAAATAAGAAAGATAGGCAAGATATTAAAGGTAAGTTTTCTAAGACAGTATGGTTGATTCGCAAACAAGTTTACCAAGAAACACATAAATAAAAGGTAAATACTGCCTTTTAATTACCTGTTAGCTTACAGCTAATTCCTAACTCTCTTTCTACATATATACATGTCTGTATGTATGTATATATGTATAATACAACTATATATAACAAATCATGATTTAACAGAAGTCAGCTAATAAAATGACCTAATTTTTAAATCCCAATTTATAGAACAGTTAAAGTAGATATGACTTTGTATCATAGAAAGGATTTTTCAACTTTATGAACAGGATTCATCAAGTATTTCCTTTACATTATATGTGTTGGTTATAAAATCGTATGATTTAATGTCCACAAAACTTTTCAGATAATGTACTATATATAATGTGTGCCAGTTGTAGACAACATTTGATTATGCCTCACAATATCAAGGTGCACAGAGTTATGGACTATGCATAAATATCATTAGATAAGTGCCTATACAATGAGAAGTCCAACTACCAATAAATGGCTACATCTGTCAACCTGACCATAATATCCTATATCTACTTTTCTACTTAGGTCTGTCTATTACCTGTTAAAGAACCTGTCTTCTGCAACCTATCCTTTTAATATTCAAAAAAAAATGTAAGGTTGAAACTGAAAAGTAGCCATTTAATATTGGAAAACATCCAACTTTAGCAATGACAAATGATTTTGTTGGTATTTTGCCATTTTCTAACATTTAGCAAGTAAAAAGATTCAAATAAAAATAAGGCATGCAAATTAATGCATCCCCATTTGTAATTTTAAAATTCTTTGAGTTAATTCACTATATGTGCAAAAAATGGCTCTTCCTAGTTTCTCTTGAAATTAAACTACTATAATATACATTTTCTGTCTTATCTCTGCATATACTTTTTAAATTTTAACTTTAGTTTTTTTGTTTTTTGTTTTTGTTTTTGTTGAGACAGAATCTCACTCTGTTGCCCAGGCTGGAGTGCAGCAGCAGCATCTTTGCCCACTGCAACCTCTGCCTCCTGGTTTCCAGTGATTCTCATGCTTCAGCCTCCCGAGTGGCTGGGACTACAGGCATATGCCACCATGCCTGGCTAATTTTTCTGTATTTTTGTATTTTTAATAGAGATGGGGTTTCACCATGTTGGCCAGGCTGGTCTTGAACTCCTGCCTTAGCCTCCCAAAGTGCTGGGATTACAGGCGTGAGCCACCGCACCCTTTTTGGTCTTGTTAATCTCTGTATCTTCAGCTCCTAAAATAGTAGGTAACTAATAAATATTTTTGAATGCATTAATGACTCTCTCAGACCACACATAAGGCATTTGTAGAATCTTTTGGTTTCTTCTATTCAAGGCATTCAAGGAGAAAGTTTAAGATCTCCCCTTAGATACCTATCTTAGCACAGCATCCTCTCAGTATCCTTATGATTCAGCCTGTCAACTAAGTACCATACTGTTTGACAACATGAAAGTTACTAAACAATTCCTTCACACTGATTTCTAATTTCTATATACAAAGAGGAATTTTTTAGAAAGAAATAAATTGGTTTGTTTAATTGTGGGTGACAGATTTTTGGTGGTTTGTTTGTTGTTATTTTACTAAAAAGATCCTCAAAAGCATCTTTCCTCCTTATTTCCTTTTAAAAGGAAATAAAGGAAGTCTGTCAAAGAAGAGATACTTGTAGCAGTCTTATTTCAGGATTCTCTGTTCTGTTCCACTGGTCTATGTGTCTCTTTTGTACCAGTGCCATGCTGTTTTGGTCACTGTAGCCTTGTAGTATAGTTTGATGCCAAGTAGCTTGATGGCTCCAGGTTTGTTTTTTGCTTAGGATTGCCATGGCTATTTGTGCTCTTTTTTTATTCCACATGAACTTTAAAATAGTTTTCTCTAGTTCTGTAAAGAATGTGAATAAAATTGCTTTGGGCAGTATGGCCATTTTAATGATACTGATTCTTCCTATCCACGAGCATAGAATGTTGTTCCACTTGTTTTTGTCATCTCTGACTTCTTTGAGCACTGGTTTGTAGTTTTCCGTGTAAGCAAGGTTAGAGAATAAATAATAAAAGGAAGGTAGAGGGCTATGCAAGGGGTATTTTAGAAAGAATGGTCTAGCTGCTGCCACACAGCACTGATGGATGGATGTATCTAAAATCCTGCATCTGAATTCCACTTCTTATCCTACACCCTTAAATCCCAATATCAGTCACTAGAGAAGCCTCATATATAGACAATGTAGAATAGATTAGGTTTTCCTAAAGATCTTCTAGAGTCTTTCTTTTTAATTGAGACAGAGTCTCACTCTGTCACCCATGATGGAGTGCAGTGGCACAATCTTGGCTCACTGCAACCTCTGCTCCCAGGTTCAAGCGATTCGCCTGCTTCAGCCACCTGAGTAGCTAGGATTACAGATGCCAGTCACAATGCCCGGCTAATTTTTTTATTATTATTAGTAGTAGTAGAGACAGAGTTTTACTATGTTGGCCAGGCTGGTCTTGAACTCCTGACCTCAGGTGATCTACCCGCTTTGGCCTCCCAAAGTGCTGGGATTACAGGCGTGAGCTACCGCGCCCAGCCTCGGAGTCATTTTAGATCTAGAAAAGAACCTCTCTTATTCCTGTATAATTCCAGTGTGGACCAATGATACTTATCAATGTCCAAATGTGATTCCTAGGTGACAAAATGCCAACAGTTAGCTGGATCACAGCCAGCTGAAGAGCAGTAAGGAGCATCTGGCAGCCTTTGAAAGACTGCTCATAAGACTGTGAGTAGTTATTAGCAGTGAAACAGGATCAGCCTGATCAAATGTTCAACGCGCTTGCAACCTGCTGTTAAGGAGGTGTGAAAAATTAGAAATCTGTTTTTAACATTGTCTTTTTTAAGTTCCTCATTATTAACAGTTAAGCTAAAAAGCAGATTTAGAGTGTCAAAATCTCTGCCAATGGAACCAAGTAATAACACGAATACCCAGCCTTTGTTTTAAACATACTTATAACATGTATTCTTTATATTTTCAATATCAGTTTTAGAGAAATAGATAACTGATATACTACATACAGATACTGAAGATACTGAACTGAGCATTAGTAATGTTCTAGAACAGGAATAATTGCATTAGTTAACACACAGACATCAATGATAGATTTAACAACTAGATGGGATAGTTGGACATAAAAAAGTACTACTTAGCTGATATCACTGATGTCATATATTATAAACAAGCAATACTGAGTGCGTAGGTTTGGTATTAAATAATTTGGTGTGGCCAGAAATGTAAACACTTGCCTTATACAGAAAGCCAATTTCAAAATTAAAATGACTACTATCAACTTTGGAGAACTGAAAAGGGCAAAGGTATAAAAATGTAAATTTTTAAAAACTAATTAAGTCAACATTATATTATAAATAATTATTTATAGAGTTTAAGAATTTCCATCTAATCTTGCTTAGCAGTATACATTGCTATTACTGTGCTCGGTGCACTTGTTAATAAGATTTGCTCTACTTTAATCCAATTTGAAGATTATCCTTTATACTCAGGCTCCCACTTTCTATGGAATCTTGATATACACAGATTGTCATAATCTTTACTTTGTCTGTGTTATCCTCACAGAGAGCACATTGTCCTTTACATCCGCCCAAGACACTGGTAGCTTCTTAATACTTGTTGACTAACCTTGGAAGTCTTGCTGTACTCTATTTCAATGTTTTCACATAAAAATTAACACCAGACACCAGACTTCCACTCATGCCAAGGAGAAGAATGTGGGATTTGACCTCTTGCTGTAAACAACTAAAAACTGGATATACGAAACAACTGTTTCTAGACACTGGACAAAAGGCAATGCATCCCTGCAATACCTGATAAAAGGGGGAAAAATAGGTGGAGTCCTATCATCATCCTAGCTTTCTGCCTCAAGGCAAACTGCAGAACACAGTACAAGGACGGAGAAACCCAAATACAGAACAACAATCTCTTGAGTTGAGACCAAAAGATAATATTTGGAGGAGGCTGAGGCAGCTGGAATTTATGAGGCAGAGTACCAGACAAAAGGGACACACAGACACACAGACACACACACACACACACATGCTCCAACAATCCATAAAGGGGTCCCTTTACTGTAGCAGCCAAAGAACCATTGCTCCCACAGGGCTGGAAAACCAATGACTACTCAGTAGAAAGACCTGACTGAACACCAAAAGCATTCAGTAGAGACCAGTGGGTTCATACTTCAGAGGCAGGGCTAACTTAGTACTAAAGTAAAGCTATTATATAGACTCACTGTAACAATTATGGGTAATTTTAACAACTTAAACCAAGCTTTTAACAACATGTAACTATAGCCAGACTAATGTGGCTAGAAAGTAGCTTAAAGATACTTTACAGTATCATTACTATAAAGATAAGTTACCTCCCTCAAAAAAAGGTGATACTAGGAATGAAGTATAACTTATAAGTGGGTGAAAGACTTGACAAAATTACTGAATTTGTATTGAATTGTTACCTCTACAGAGAAAACAATATGAAGCCCAAAGAAAAAACAATATAATAACAAAAATTTTGTTACCATATTTTCTTATTAAGCATTTTTATTCTGTGACACAATGAAGAGTTCACAGTTTTCTAGCAGGTTATAGCTCTAATTTTGAAGTAGGATCAATGGAAAGGGAAAGGTATAGAATTCAACTGATGGCAAAATGTCTTAGAACACTTACTTTTATCAATCAAAGGATGCTGTAGTTATATTTGGAGTCAATCAGACAACCATAACTTTCCCCACCTGAGAGAATAATGCTGTAACAGGTAATGAGTTACCTTTCCCAAATTGAGAAAATTATTACTGCTTCATGCTCAGAGGACATAGTGGGTATCAATACTTAACTAAGATACAATTACTGTTGATAGAAATTTCCTGGGAGCTAAATGCAAACCAATAAATATAATCCATCAATTCAGCACTACCCAGTAGATTTAAAGATAGAGGTTATATGGAGGGTAAAAAAAAAAAAAAAAAAAAAACCGGAAAAAGGAAAAGAAATTTTGAATAAATTTTAATTTTTCAGTTTCAACACAGAATTAACATTTCTTCATGCATTCAAATATGAACAGCCAAAACACAATGACTCTAATCAAATATTCATAAGTAGCTTAAAAATGACTCGGCTGTAAGATTTTATCCAGCCTACTTATCTTAATCCAAAGTAAATTTTCCTTAAAAAAAGAAACTAAATATAATTATAAAACTGTATTTTCACTTCTGAAATTAACCATGTTAAACCCATGTTTTAATTTATAAACAATTTATTTCACGTTTAATATTCAGTGCTGGTTATTTTTAACCAGTTGAATTACTACTTAAATGGCCTTTCCTCAATTTAATTGTGTAACAGCACTACCACCAGGCAATAAGTAAATAAAGCATAAAGTTTACTAAAATCAGTCAATAATATTAAATCTTTTTACAAAACAATTTTGGAATATTCATTTGAAATTAATGTCTTTAATAAAGGTCTTGTTACATTTTACATTATATTTAGTAAAGGTCCTCATCATGTGTACAGAAAATTTAAAGACAGAAAACAAAATTATCTTTACAAATTACTTCCCAAAGGAATAATTTTAGCCAAGTTCAAAGTGTTCTTAAAATTTTGAAACTTAAAAACTATGTCTCTACCATCTCAGTACAGTTCTACCTCTGGAATTTATTCTAAAGAAAAAAGTACATAAAATGGCTTATATAAAAGATTTTTATGATAGGGTTTTACTGACAGTAAAAGACAAAATGAAAGTAGCCTCTATGTTCAACTAAATAGAAATCATTAAATTATGGTACACTATTTTGCATATGTGTAAAAACTAATGAAAGTATATAGAATAAAACTTTGCAAAGTAATTACAACAAACCCTGACAACACTAAATTCTGGCAATGATGTAGAGTAACAGAGACTTTCCTTCATTGCTGGTGGGAATGCAAAATGGTCCACCCATTTTGGAAGACAGTTTGGCAACTTCTTACAAAGCTAAACATACTCTTATCAGGAATTGTACTCCTTGGTATTTACCCAAATGAAGTGAAAACTTATGTCTACACAAAAACCTGCACATAGATGTTTTTGGCAGCTTTATTCATAATTGGCAGCACTGGGAATCAAACAAGATGATTTCAGTAGGTGAAGGGAGAAATAAAGTGTAGTGCATCCAGAAAATGAAATATTCCGTACCAGAAAGAAATGAGGGGACATGGATGAAGCTGGAAGCCATCATCCTCAGCAAACTAACACAGGAACAGAAAACCAAACGCCACATGTTCTCACTCATAAGTGGGAGCTGAACATTGCGCACAGATGGACACATGGTGGGTAACATCACACACCAGGGCCTGTTGAGGGGTGGGGGATGAGGGTTGACAGGAGGGAACTTAGAGGACAGGTCAATATGTGCAGGAAACCACCATGGCACACGCATACCTATGTAACAAACCTGCATGTTCTGCACATGTATCCCTTTTTTTTTTTAAGAAGAAATGAAGACAAAAAGAAGGCAGAAAAGAAAAAGAAAAAGAAAAAAATGAGCTATCAAGCTATGAAAAGACACAGAGGAAACTTAAATGCTTATGACTAAGTGAAAGAAACCAATCTGAAAAGGTTACATACTGTATGATTCCACCTTTATGATATACTGGAAAAGGCAGAAGTATAAACAGACGGTAAAAGGATAAGTGGTTGCCAGGAGTTAGGGGGTCAGAGGGATGAAAGTCACAGAATGCAGGATTTTTAGGTTAGTGAAACTACTTTGTATGCTACTGCAATGGTAAACACACGCCATCATGTGTTTGCCGAAACTCACAGAATGCACACCACCAACAGAGAACCCTAATGTAAACTATGGACTTCAGGTGATAATGAGGCTTCAATGTAGGTTCATCAATTATAACCAAAAGTATCATTATGGTGGGGGATGCTGATCAACGTGGAGGCAATGCACGTGTCGCAGCAGGAGGTATATGGGAAATCTCTACATCTTCCACTCAATTTGCTGTGAACCTAAACGTTAAAATTTATTTTAAAAGTTATTACAATGGGTAATGAAGCTTCTTACTCCTCTTTACTTTTCTATATTTGGCAGTTTTTCTGTAATCAAGAAAAAAATTTATAAACTTAGTTAAGTTCCTATCTCCATCTCCAATCTTACTGTAAATTATCTACAAGTAACATTTTCCTCAAGTACAGATGAACAAGTTTACTGTAACAATAAGTTATGTCAACATACTATAACCAAGAAAATATCTTCCTTCTAAATAATGTAAATTTTATATCCCAAGAAAATACTTTAAAGCTTTCTGAAGTTTTTTTCCTCCGACAAGGAAAAGCACTGAAAACAACTTATTTATAATTTTTTCCTCACTTTACCACTATTTTTTTCTTAATTCCCCCTGTTAATTCTCTTTTGTGATCTTTATATATGCCATTTTGGCACTTACATCTATTTTACTTTACATCTGCTTTCCTTTCCCATCCACTTTACCTTCTTTTTTAATGTTTCCCCTATTCCTTCCTTAATTCTAACCAAATCTCTATGCTCATCTAGCTGTGACACATTTGGTGATGTCTTTAGTTATACCTACTTCATCACTGTCATATTTAAGTAGGCACATTAATATTCACCATTAAGTGATACCAGTGCTTATAATACATTTTCCACTTTCTCCAAAGGAATTCTGAGTTTTTCTCATTGCAAATTTCAGCAATATATCTGATCTGTACTCCTTAGGACACAAGTAGAACAGAAAAGAAATGCTTCAGACAAATACACCTATAGACACAGGGTCCACAACTCTAATGCCACTGAAGGAAGTGGGCAGGTGGTCAAAGGAAAATCCCAACTCATGAAAAACCCAGGATACTCTTTTCCCTCTGATTTTAGAGGATATAAATGTATGGTAATCATTTTTAAACAACATTATTTGGAGGTATTTTTCAAAGGCTCCAAATAAAATAATCAGAATCACAGGATATTTTTTTTTCCTCTGGGCATTAAGCCACTTCTTAGCCCTAGTTCAATATATTAAGATATCAACAACATTTGCTCTTTGAGACTATTTATTCATCTCTTCATCAGTCAACTCTTAAGCATCTACTTTATGTAAAGTACTGAGAACCAATAAAATATAATTAATATAAGACCCACTAATTCAGAATTTGTGGCAATATGGTCACATCATTACTCCAAGAAAGAGTTTAACAATTCAGTAGCATAAGGATAATTCTAAACATCCAATGTTAGAAACAAAAACTATTTTCAAACATCCTGAGAAAGTTTACAAATACACACTTACTATGCTAATCACCATCAACAGTTTAGTAACTTCTGTTAATGTTCCAGCACTTAAGAAAAAAAAATGAAGATACAAATCTTGCCCTTAAGTAATTTTCAGATGTGCTACTGGGACAAGACATATAATTAAAATTAAGATCAATAATACAAAGTAGCATGTGATAGGTGTACAGGCAATAAAAACATCAAGAATTTTGAGTAGGAAGAAACCATGGAAGAGGTTCTTCACAAAAGGGCTTTAACAGGAATTAAGGGAAATGGGATAAGCAGAGAGAAAAGGGGATTTTTAAGGAAAGAATAATAGCATGAAATAATTATCTACACTATATGTGAGAGTGGTTGCCAAAACAAAATTCTCTATGTATTTGAAAGTAATAAAATGGTTTCATAAAATATTCTACTATCGAGCCACATTTCTACACTATCAATATGCAAAAGAAAGATTTTACTCCATTATATTATTTTTACTACAAAACAGTAATAGCAACTTATATTTATAGTGTTTTATAGCTTATATAATGCTTTCACACATGAAATTATTAATTAATAGCAGCTTACTAACAATTTTTCATATAGTTCTCTTATTTTTCAACTTAAATTAAGCCTTCTATGCACTTATAATTGAAAAGATATTCATCTACATGGCATTTCCTAATTAAAATTTAGGTTACTATGAAAACTGTTGGAACACAAAAACTTATTTAGTAGCCAAAATCATAAGCAAATACCCAGAACTTTTTTTTTTTTTTTTTTTTTTTTGTTGAGAGGGAGTCTCGCTCTGTCACCCAGGCTGGAGTGCAGTGGTGCGATCTCCACTTACTGCAAGCTCCGCCGCCTCCTGCATTCACGCCATTCTCCTGCCTCAGCCTCCCTAGAAGCTGGGACTACAGGCGCCCACCACCATGCCTGGCTAATTTTTTTGTATTTTTAGTAGAGACGGGGTTTCACCGTGTTCGCCAGGATGGTCTCGATCTCCTGACCTCATGATCCGCATGTCTCAGCCTCCCAAAGTGCTGGGATTACAGGCGTCAGCCACCGCCGGCCCAGAAAAATTTTAAATACAAGAAAATAGAGTGCATGTTTTTCAAATTTAGATAAAATTATTCTGATTCTTCCACTATTTTTGTCTAAAATAAATGTTTAAAATGATCTCCACATATGAAGCCAAAATAATCAATAGATGAAAGAGAAAAATAGACAAGGGAAGAAAAGATTAAACACAACATATGCTTCAACTAAATTAATCTCCAGATACTTTCTTTCTCTCGCTCTCTTTTTTCTTTTATGTAATTTTTACATAAGAAAGTGGCAGTCTTTTATTGCAAATATGCACACACTCTCCGACGAGGTTCTCTGGTCCTCAGGTGTGGGGGGCCAGGGAAGTCGTGCCCAGCTCTCGGGTGATGTTCTCCGGTCCACAAATGCGGGGGCCGAAGAAGTCACACCGGCTCCTGCCAGCAGCGGACTTTTATGCATTGGTACTGGAAGGGGGAGGGCAGTGGGTGGGATAAGGGCGTGATAGGGGCGTCTCCGTAGGCGTGGCCGGGTAAGTTTCCATCTCTTCGGATTGACATCACCTGGCGCATGCTCCGTTGATCTGCATCGTCCTGGGGTGGGCTGCATTTTCCCCCGCGCGGGAAAGTTGGTGAGGAAGAACCCGGAAGCAACATGGATTATGCCTTCTTGTTCACCTTCCTCCATCTTGTCCTTTCTCCTTCACCCAAACAGTCCTTTTTTTTTTTTTTTTGAGATGGAGTTTCCCTCTTATTGTCCAGGCTGGAGTGCAATGGCACGATCTTGGCTCACTGCAACCTCTGCCTCCCAGGTACAACTGATTCTCCTGCCTCAGCCTCCTGAGTAGCTGGGATTACAGGTGCCTGCCACCACGCCCAGCTAAATTTCATATTTTTAGTAGAGATGGGATTTCACCATGTTGACCAGGCTCGTCTCAAACTCCTGACCTCAGGTGATCTGCCCGCCTCGGCCTCCCAAAGTGCTGGGATTACAGGCATAAGCCACCGCACCTGGCCTCTCTTTTATTGTGTTTTGTTTTTTGGTGGTTTTTTTTTTTTTTTAGAGTCTCGTGCTATCCCTCAGGCAACCTCTGCCTCCCAGGCTCAAGCAATTCTCATGCCTCAACCTCCTGAGTAGCTAGGACTTACAGGCGCCTTACCACCATGATGGCTAATTTTGGTATTTTTAGTAGAGACAGGGTTTTGCTATGTTGGCCAAGGTGATCTCAAACTTTTGACCTCAGGTAGTGATCTGCCATCCTCAGTTTCCCAAGGTGCTGGAATTACAGGTGTGAGCCACCACGCCTGGCTCAGATATTTACTTTCTAATCACTTGCACTAAGAAGCATTTAGCACCCATGGGTGATCAAATAAAAAGACAGTAAGCTAAGAGGTCTTGACTTCCTAAGTTCAGATGGAAATAATCAGACTAACTCTTTGATTTTGGATAAGCAATCACAGCATAATCACCAAATTTGAAAATAAAACTAAGGAGCTAATATATTTCTATTCCTGAATTAGGATCCCAAAAGAATAGGGAACTCTGAAATACTGCACTAAATCTGTTAAGACTAACTTAACAAAAATCAATGTAAAATTTTGTGCTTCAATCAAAAAAACTTGTACAGGATGACAAATATGACTTAACAACAGCCCATATGAAAAGATAGGTTTTAGTTGCCTGCAAATTCAAGATGAATTAATCGTGTATTTGCCCTGCCAAAAGAGCTAATTTTATCTTAAAATGCATTAATAGACTATAAGAACCAGAAAAAAAGAGATAATAGTCCTACAAAGATGAGGCGAAAAGAGACAAGTCATGAGCAATGGCTGAAAGTGTCAGTGATGCATAGCCTGCAAAAAGAAAAGTCCCAAATACTTAATAGGTTGTCAGGTATTAGAGGGCTTGGTCTTATTTCACATGGCTAAAGATGTTGGAACTAAATCAATGAATTAAAATGATAAGAAGGCAAATTTTAACTCAATACTACATACCAAAGACCTTCTCTGTAACCATTAGAGCTATTCAAAAATGTTACAGACTGAGAAATGAACCATTTGGGAGTTGGGATATAGAAGTGTCCAATCACTGAAAGAGTAAAGATACAGGTTGAAGTCAAGCAGATTGCAGGAGCTTTATATCCACTGAATAGAAGTTTGAACCAGATGACCTTTAAAGTACCTCCTAAGTACAAGATTATTTAATCCTATCATTACTAAAATTTGGACCAAAGGGAATACATGATTTTTCAAGACTAACAGAACTAGTGAGTAGAAGAGTTAAGGATGTATTAATTCCTGAAGCTTAGTCTACTATATCTAGAAAAATACTATAAAACATGAGGATTCAGTATTTTCCCTCAAAGAAATTATATTGCCCAGGAAATCTCACTTTGGGACCAAGTAAAGGACCAAGAAGTGGGAAGCTCACACACCAAAGTTAAACCTAAGGCAACTGCTAGCACAACCGCTCACTCTCACCACCGACCCCTCCACTCAAATATTAAGAAGATAAACTCTATTTCTTCACAATGTAAGTCTGTGTGGTTTCCCATGGCTCACTGTGGACCAATGTTGCAAAGTTTCCAAGCCAATTTATACCTGTGGGAAATATGTGGTCCTACCAGTCAAAGCTTATTCAATTGACTGAATGACAGTTGGTTAAACGAGCAAATTCGGAGCAACTAGAGTTAGAATCATTAAACAGTAAGAGGTATATCAGTATAAAACTTTTCTCTAAAATATTATGCAATTTCTAAACATATTTATTCCTTCCTAATTCTCCCAGATGTTAGCTTTTCAAAGAGCAGATAATTTCTACATTTTATACTAATGGAATCCTTTTAACCTAATCTACCCTATAATTTTAAAAAACATACTTTTATTCCAAAACAGTTGAAGGGGATAAATTACACTAATATTGACAATTACAAAGTCATCTAAATAGAAAATGTGTTATAATAGGCTCATGGTACTAAATCAGATTACTATGCCATTTCAGTGTTTTCTTGGCATATCAAAATGTAATTTATAGACTGTAAGTAAAATATTTTAGTAAAGGCCTACTTTTCTTAATTGACTGCCGTAAATATTTGCAAAATTAAATGTATTTGAAAGCAGAATAGATTGCAGATCAAAGCACTGTTGTGTGCAGAATCTATTCCTATATCTTTTAACAGTTCCCTTTTGATTATTCACAGTAATTTCCAAGAGAAATACCACAGAAGCTCCAAAAGAGCAGATTAACCAAATGCACAGAGCCTTAATAAGGTATTCTCTTCCCCAAACACACATACTGAGCACAAACATATACACATGCATGCACGTATACACAATTTTAGTCCCTTCTATTGCAGAAACTGGAAGTTGCCTCCAGGGTCTCTCCACTGAGTGGTAAGAAACCATATTTTTACCTAGACACATTGCTCACCAGCTAAAAAATAACATTCCCCCATCTCCCTTAAAGCTGGGTATGTTCACTTGCCTGAAGTTTGGCCAAAGAGTTGTAGATGGAAGTGGGAAGATTTAAACAGGGGGTATACTCTTCTACATTCCTTCATCCAGCTACCAGTCTGTAAGACAGGTGTGATGGCTAGAGTTTCAGCCTCCATCTTGGGTACAGGAATATACCATTTTAGGGATGCCAAAATAAAAAAGTACAAATGGAACAGACACCTAGACAGCTTCATGAAACTGCCAGCTTATCTTTGGATTCTCAACCTTCAAACTTCATTTATTTAAGAGGAAATAAATTGCAATTCTATTACTTTTTAAGTTTTTTGTTATATGCAACCTAATCAAATCGTAACTAGTAAATGTGCTGATAAATCAGCGGTACTTGCTAGCCTTCCCATAATATAAGTTCCACACAATTCTACCCAAACTGACAGATGTGCAATCCTTGTCTTAGTTTACTTCTTTAGGGCATTTATCATTATGACCCTCCCAGAGTTAAAACATCAAATCACTCCCTACTTGTTCTCCCCCGTATCTTAAATCATTCCTTTGTTTTTCCTACATGCTTTTCTCCTCCACGTAGACCTAAAATATCAACATTCCCTAAGGTTACCTCATGGTCTTCTCATTCCACACATTTTCCTCAGACCCACTACGTCAGTCAATAGAAAACAGTCAATCTTTACACTACTAAACCTCTGTTCAACTCAATTTGCTAAAAGCTGCAGATCTATTTATTAAACTGTTTACTGAGTATATTCACCCGAAGTCCCTTAGGCAACTTAAATGCCATCCTCTTCTCTGTTCTGCCTCTTAGTTAATGACCCCGTATCAACTCAGCTGCCCAAACCAAAAACCTGATAGTTAGCTCAATTTCTTACTCTTAACTGATATCAACCAGTCACTAAGTATTTTGAATTTTATAGTCTATGGCTCATAACCATCTTATTTGGCAATGTACTCACTGTCACTATTACAATAGTATTTTAATTGGTCTTCTTTTCTCCTATTCCTGCTCCTTTCCATAGTGAAGTCAAAACCACATCATGCAAAAGTATTATTCTCTTCAAGTTGCCTCCCCGTCATCGGTAGACCTTCATATCTACAGGAGAGGGGCCAGATATGTAAATATGCAAGCACGGTCTTCCTAGATTTGGCGATGGCTCTTTCTACAATCTCATTCCCTATCTCAACCCACGTAACACATTCATGTTGAAACCACACTGAACAGTCCCCCAAATGAAGAGCATCTTTTCACAGCTACTTACCTTTACAGATGCTGCTGCCTAGAATTTCCCCTCCTGCTAAACCAGGAAAATGGCTCCTCCTTTTTGAAGAGCCTAGTCCAGTATTTCTTAACTGTGAAGCCTTTCCTAACTACCATCCTGTCTTACCCCCTCCTTCCCTCTTTGTAGAAGGGGGTAAGAGAGGATGTATATTTGTACTGTATGTTTGTTATAGGAATTATGCAAATAAATAATTATGACTGAGTATAGTAGCTAGTTATTTTCAAATTTAATACTAGAAAAAAATATTAATCATCTTTGCATCCCTAGCAATTCTTTGACACCTGGTAGATGTTAGTGGAAAGAAGAAAGGAAGGGAAGAAAGGGGAAAGGAAAGAAAAAGACAAAGAGAAAGGAAAAAAAAGGAAAAGAGGAAAGCCTGGCTCTTTAGTCCTCATAACTCTATCAGAAAAATTAAGAGCCAGGAAGATTTCAAAATTTATTCAAGGTCACTCAGTAATTAATATGCAGGGTAAAGTGTTATGATCTTTCATCTGTTTCTCAAATTTACTTTAGTCTCAGAATAATAATATTCCTTTAAGGCCTACTCTCCTTTTCCCCCAAATTTCAATACTCTTCTCTTTAAGAGTGGCAGAAAAATTATTTACAAAACTAGTGTGCCCCAAAGCATAAAAAGTTGCCTATTGGACATCCAGTTTCTAGTCCAGCATATAAGAAGCTTAGAAGTCACCAATCCATCCCAACAACAAGTAAAAAACTGAACAAACAGAAAAATCAACAGCTATTCTTAGCTCCATAAAATAAGTGAGGTCACAGGGCAAACCACTGCACTCCAAAACTGAAGAGACAGGCAGATATAGAGAATCACGGCTTACCATAGGAAACAAACAAACAAAAAGCCCTGAGCAGAAATCTCTGCAGGAATCAGTGCCAGGGTAAGAAAATCTAATCTGTAATTGATAAATTGCTGGAGGCTCAGTGGACAAGTCTAAGAGTGAAAAAACTCCAGGAGGAACCAGTTATTGGAGAGGCCTTCACATTTTTGTAAGTTTTATTTCTAAGAACCCAATCTGGTTCTCACACTAAGTATCAGAGAAGAATACCCTAATACCTCTATCAAGGGGAGGAATAAAGAAACCATTCTTAAATACACCAGTGTATTCTGTTCTTAACCAGGTCTGCTCTCAGGAAGAACTATTTTCCCACAGCATAATCCGCTGGGTTTTAATCCGAACCTAACTGACCTGAGGAAAAGGAAATACCAATTGCAGCCCCCTCCAGACATCTTGTCCCACCTTAAGGGTAAAAAAAAAAACCACCAATGAAGCTCAGTCCAGGGGCACCAGCTCACCAAAAGACTGAGACCTTATCATAGGACTACAAAAGATTTCCGCCCCCCCAACACAATACCACTACTGAGACCTTATCATAGGACTACAAAAGATTTCCCCCCCCCCCAACACAATACCACTAAACTATAAAAGGCCTATTTACAGCAATTGTTTTTACCCAGCACATCATGTCTGGCTTTAAGAAAAAATTATATGGCATATGAAAAGGCAAAATGTACAGTATGAAAAGACTGAACAAGAATCAGAACCAGGGTCTGATATGGCAGGAATGTTAGAATTATCCAATCAGGAATTTTCTTAAAACTATGATTAATATGCTAAGGCTTCAATGAAAAAAGGAGACAATATGCAAGGACAGATGGATAATGGATAATATAAGGAGAGATGGAAATTCTATGAATGAATCAAAAAGAAATTCTAGAGACCATAAACACTGTAAAACAAAATGTGGAATGTCTTTAATGGGTCTGTTAGTACACTAGATGTGGGTGAAGGAAGAATTTCTAAACTTGACATCTCAACAAGAACAGTCCCAACTGAAAAGCAGAAGGAAAAAGAGACTGCAAAAAAAAAAAAAAAAAAAAGAATAGAATATCCAAGAACTGTGGGACGACTATAAAAATTTTAACATACATGTAATGAAAAAACCAGAAGGAGAGGAAAGAGAAAAAGGAACAGAAGTAATATCTGAGCAATAATAACTGAATTTATCCAAATTAACGTCAAACACCAAACCACAAATCTAGGAAGCTCAGAGAACACCAAGCATGACAAAGGAAAAAAAACCTACACCCAGGCATATCATATGCAAACTTCAGAAAATCAAAGATAAAGAAAAAAATATTGAAAAAAGCCAAAGGAATAAAACACTTTACCTATAGAAGAGCTAAGATAAGAATTATATCTGACTTATCCTCGGAAACTATGTATGCAGGAAGAAAGTAGAGTTGAGAGGAAAAAAGATAAAAGAACACCAAACCTATAATTCTATATCCTGTGAAATTATCCTTCAAAAGTGAAATAAAGACCCATAAAAATTGAGGAAATTTGTTGCCAGCAGACTACTTTGAAAGAAATTTTAAAATAAGTTTTTCAGAGGTAAATTAGTATCAGTCAGACTTGGATCTACATTTTAAAAAAAGGAAGAACATTATGGAATGAATAAGTAAAGGTAAAACAAAATTTTTTATTTTTCTTATTCTTTATTTATTTATTTATTTATTTTTTTTGAGATGGGAGTCTCACTCTGTCGCCCAGGTTGAAGGGCAAGGGCACAATCTCAGCTCACTGCAGCCTCCACCTCCCAGGTTCAAGCGATTCTCTGCCTCACCCTCCAGAGTAGGTGGGATCATAGGCACGCACCACCACACCCAGTTAATTTTTGTATTTTTAGTAGAGACGGGGTTTCACCATGTGGGCCAGGCTAGTCTCAAACTCCTCGTCTCAAGTGATCCAGCCACCTCGGCCTCCCAAAGTGCTGGGATTACAGGCGTGAGCCACTGTGACTACTTTTCTTATTCTTTTTTTTTTTTTTTTGAGACGGAGTCCCGCTCTGTCGCCCAGGCTGGAGTGCAGTGGCTGGATCTCAGCTCACTGCAAGCTCCGCCTCCCGGGTTTACGCCATTCTCCTGCCTCAGCCTCCCGAGTAGCTGGGACTACAGGCACCTGTCACCGTGCCCGGCTAGTTTTTTGTATTTTTTAGTAGAGACGGGGTTTCACCATGTTAGCCAGGATGGTCTCGATCTCCTGACCTCGTGATCCGCCCATCTCGGCCTCCCAAAGTGCTGGGATTACAGGTTTGAGCCACCGCGCCCGGCCTACTTTTCTTATTCTTAATTGACCTAACAGACAGTTGGTTCAAAGTAAAATATCAACAATGTATTTGATTATGTATGCTTATATACATATCTTTATGTATAAGTACAATGAATGACAGCAATGATAAAAAGAATGAGAGGAAGGAATTAGTAATATTTCGTTATTATAGGGTACTTACACTAACCATATAGTGGTATAGTGTTATCTGAAAGTGAATTTGGGTTAGTTATAAAAATAGATGTTGCTAACTTTACAGCAACCACTATAAGCATAATTGATATGCTAAAAAAGGAGAAAAATGGAATTATGTACAATGCTTAACTACAAAAGGCAAACAAGTATGTGAGGCAAAAATAAGAACACAGAACAAGTGCAACAAATAGAAAACAGTAACAAATTGGTAAATATTAATCCAGCTACATCAATAATCACTGTGATGGTTAAGTCTTACAGGTCTGGGGTAAGGGATTCCAGATAGGTGGTAAAACATCATACATTTCTGGTTATTTCTATGGTAGCGTGTCTGGGAGAGATTTGCATTTGAATTGGTAGAGTGAGTAAAAAAATTGCCCTCACTAATATGAATGGGCATCATCCAACCTGGTGAAGGACAGAACAAAACAAAAAGGTGGGAAAACAAAAAATAAAAGAGCACATTTTCTCTCTCTGTTTGAGGTGGGCCATCTACCTTCTGTCCTCAGACACTGCTATTTCAGTTCTCTGGACATTGAATTCAAACAGAGACTTACACCATCAATCCGTCCCCAACACCCAGCCCTGCCACCCCACCCTGTTCTTGGGCCTTTAGACTCAAACTGGGACTTACACCATTAGTTCTCACAGTTTTCAGGCCTCTGAGTTTAGACTAGAACTGTATCACCAGCTTTCCTGGGCCTCCAGCTTGCAGATGAAGGATTGTGGGACTTAGCCTCCATAATCATATGAGCCAATCCCTCATAATAAATATGCATATATGTGTATATATATAGTATATGTAATATATAATTATGTTATAATATATAATTTATAATATATTATCTATAACATAACACAATCTATATAATTACATATAATCTATAGGTTCTGTTTCTTGGAGAACTCAAACTAATACAATCACATTAAACGTCAATGGTGTACCTACACCAATTAAAAGAGATTGTCAGAGTGGATCAAAAAAACAAGACTCAACTGTATGTTGTCTACAAGATACCCATCTTACATAAAAGACACCCATAGTTTAAAAGTAAATGGATGGAGAAAGATATATCATGCTAATGCTAATCAAAAGAAAGCCACAGTAGCTATATTAATTTCAGACAAAGCAGACTTCAGAGTAAGGAGAGCTATCTGGAATAAGAGGGACGTTATGTAATGGTAAAGGATCATTACTCCAAGAAGACATAAAAAACTTTAATGTGTATGCACTTAACAACAGAGTGACAAAATACATGAGGTAAAAACTGATAGAACTACAAGGAGAAATAGATGAATCTACTATTGTATTATAGTTGGAGACTTTAGCACTCTTCTATGAGAAATGGATGGTTCCAGCAGGCAGAAAATCCATAAGGACCTACTTGAACTCAACAGCACCATCAATAAACTGGATATAATTGACATCTATAGGCTACTTCTTCCAAAAACAACAGATCACACATTCTTTTCAAGCTCCTATGGAACATTCACTAAGACAAACCACATTTGGGGCCATAAAACACACCTTAGCAAATTTAAAAGAATAGAAATCATATAGTATCTGCTCTTAGACACAAAATAATTAAACTAGAAATCAATACCATAAAGATAACTGGAAAATCCAAAAATATTTGGAGGTTAAACAATGCACTTCTAAACATACACAGAAGTCAAAGAAGAAATCTAAAGATACATTTATAAATATTTTGAACTAAAATAAATGAAAATATGGCCAGGTGCAGTGCCTCATGCCTGTAATCCCAGCACTTTGGGAAGCCGAGACAGGCAGATCACCTGAGGTCAGGAGTTCAAGACCAGCCTGGTCAACGTGGCAAAACTCCATCTCTACTAAAAATGGAAAAATTAGCTGGGTGTGGTGGCGAGCACTTGTAAGCTCAGCTACTTGGGAGGCTGAGACAGGAGAATTGCTTGAACACAGCAGGCAGAGGTTGCAGCGAGCCAAGATCATACCATTGCACTCCAGCCTAGGCAACAGAGTCAGGCTCCACCTCAAAAAAAAAAAAAAAAAAAAAAACCTTACCCAAATTTGTGAAATGTAGCAAAAGCAGTGCATAGAGAGACTGTTATAGCATTAAATGAATATATTAGAAAATAAGAAACTTTTCAAATCAATAATCTTAGCTTTCACCTTAGGAAACTAAGGAAAAGAAGGGCAAATTAAATCCAAAATAAGCCAGAGAAAAAAATCTGAGTAGAAATCAATGAAATTGATGAAAATGAAACCAACAGAAAAAATCAACAAAGCCAAAGGCTGGTTGTTTAAAAAGATAAATAAAATTGATAAGCCTCTAGCAAGCTAACTGACAAAAAAGAGAAGACAAATTACTAATATCTGAAATGAAAGATAAGACATCACTACAGATCCCATGGATATGAAAAGAAAAATAAATACTATGAACACTTCTATACTCACAAATTTGATAACCTAGATGAAACAGACCAATTCCTTGAAAGTCATAATATACCAAACTCACACAAGAAGAAACAGACCATCTAAATAGGTCTATACCTGTATTAGAAAAATTGAATCAATAATTAATAATTATCAAAACAGAAAGAGCCAGGCCCAGATGTGTGGACTGGTGAATTTTCTCAAATATTTAAGGAAGAAATTATAACAATTTTTTACATCTCTCATAAAATAGAAGCCACGGGAATACCTTTTAACTAATTCTATCAGTCTAGCATTACTCTAATACCAAAACTGGACAAAGACATTACAAGAAAAGAAAACAACAGACGAATCTCTCTCATGAACATAGATGCAAAACTCCTCAACAAAATATTCAACAATGTATAGGAGGAACTATACAGCACAGAACCAACTGAGATTTATTCCAGGTATGCAAAACTGGTTCAACATTCAAAAATCAAATAGTAGAAGTGGTCACATCAACAGGCTGAAGAAAAAAATTACGATTATATCAATACATGTAGCATTTGATAAAAATCCAACACCCATTCATGATAAAAACTCTGAGTAACCTAGAAATAGACAGGAACAGGGCGGGGCACCAAGATGGCCAAATACAAAGAGCTCCAGCCTCCAGCTCCCAGCGTGAGCAACAAAGACGGGTGATTTCCACATTTCCAACTGAGGTACCAGGTTCATCTCACTGGGGCATGTCAGACAGTCGGTGCAGGACAGTGGGTGCAACCCAAGGAGCAAGAGCCAAAGCAGGGCAAGGCATCACCTCACTGGGAAGTGCAAGGGGGAGGGAATTCCTTTTCCTAGTCAAGGGAAATGGTGACACACACCACCTGGAAAATTGGATCACTCCCACCTTAATACTGCGCTTTACCAAGGGTCTTAGCAAACGGCATACCAGGAGATTATATCCTGCAACTGGCTTGGAGAGTCCCACACCCATGGAGCCTCCCTCATTGCTAGCACAGCAGGCTGAGATCTAACTGCAAGGTGGCAGTGAGGTTCGGGGAGGGGCACCCACCATTGCTGAGGCTTAAGTAGGTAAATAAAGCAGCCAGGAAGCTTGAACTGGGTGGAGCCTACCGCAGCTCAAGGAGGCCTGCCTGCCTCTGTAGACTCCACTTCTGGGGACAGGGCATAGCTGAACAAAAAGCAGCAGAAACCTCTGCAGATGTAAATGTCCCTGTCTGACAGCTTTGAACAGAGTAGTGATTCTCCCAGCACGGAGGCTGAGCTCTGAGAATAGACAGACTGCCTACTCAAGTGGGTCCCTGACCCCCGAGTAGCCTAACTGGGAGACATCCCCCACTTAGGGGCAGACTGACACCTCACACCTCACACAGCCAGGTACACCTCTGAGATGAAGCTTCTAGAGGAACAATCAGACAGCAACACCTGCTATTCAGCAATTCTCTCTCCTGCAGTTTCCGCTGCTGATACCCAGGCAAACAGGGTCTGGAGTGGACCTCAAGCAAACTCCAACAGACCTGCAGCTGAGGGTCCTGACTATTAGAAGGAAAACTAACAAACAGAAGGGACATTCACACCAAAACCCCATCTGTACGTCACTATCATCAAAGATCAAAGGTAGATAAAACCACAAAGATGGGGAAAAAGCAGTGCAGAAAAGCCGAAAGTTAAAAAACTCAGAGCGCCTCTCCCTCTCCAAAGCAACGCAGCTCCTCGCCAGTAACGGAACAAAGCTAGATGGAGAATGACTTTGACGAGTTGACATAAGAAGGCTTCAGTTGATCAAACTTCTCAGAGCTAAAGGAGGAACTGTGAACCCAGCACAAAGAAACTAAAAACCTTGAAAAAATATTTGACAAATGGATAACTAGAATAACCAATGCAGAGAAGTCCATAAACGAGCTGATAGAGATGAAAACCGTGACACAAAAACTACGTGACAAATGCACAAGCTTCAGTAACAACTCGATCAACTGGAAGAAAGCGTATCAGTGATTGAAGATCAAATGAATGAAATAAAGCGAGAAGAGAAGTTTAAAGAAAAAAGAGTAAAAAGAAATGAACAAAACCTCCAAGAAATATGGGACTATGTGAAAAGACCAAATCTACGCCTGATTGGTGTACCTGAAAGTGATGGGGAGAATGGAACCAAATTGGAAAACACTCTGCAAGATATTATCAAGGAGAACTTCCCCAACCTAGCAAGGCAGGCGAACATTCAAATTCAGGAAATACAGAGAACGCCACAAAGATGCTCCTCAAGAAGAGCAACTCCAAGACACATAATTGTCAGATTCACCAAAGTTGAAATGAAGGAAAAAATGTTAAGGACAGCCAGAGAGAAAGGTCGGGTTACCCACAAAGGGAAGCCCATCAGACTAACAGCAGATCTCTCGGCAGAAACTCTCCAAGCCAGAAGAGAGTGGGGGCCAATATTCAACATTCTTAAAGAAAAGAATTTTCAACCCAGAATTTCATATCCAGCCAAACTCAGTTTCATAAGTGAAGGAGAAATCAAATCCTTTACAGACAAGAAAATGCTGAGAGATTTCTGTCACTACCAGGCCTGCCCTACAAGAGATCCTGAAGGAAGCACTAAACATAGAAAGGAACAACAGGTACCAGCCATTGCAAAAACATGCCAAAATGTAAAGACCATCGAGGCTAGGAAGAAATTGCATCAACTAACGAGCAAAATAACCACCTAACATCATAATGACAGGATCAAATTCACATATAACAATATTAACCATAAATATAAATGGGTTAAAGGCCCCAATTAAAAGACACAGACTGGCAAACTGGATAAAAAGTCAAGACCCATCAGTTTGCTGTATTCAGAAGACCCATCTCATGTGCAGAGACACAGATAGGCTTAAAACAAAGGGATGGAGGAAGATCTACCAAGCAAATGGAAAACAAAAAAAGGTTGGAGTTGCAATCCTAGTCTCTGATAAAACAAACTTTAAACCACCAAAGATCAAAAGAGACAAAGAAGGCCATTACATAATGGTAAAGGGATCAATTCAACAACAAGAGCTAACTATCCCAAATATATATGAACCCAATACAGAAGCACCCAGATTCATAAAGCAAGTCCATAGAGACCTACAAAGAGACTTAGACTCCCACACAATAATAATGGAAGATTTTAACACCCCACTGTCAACATTAGACAGATCAATGAGACAGAAAGTTAACAAAGATATCCAGAAATTGAACTCAACTCTGCACCAAGCAGACCTAATAGACATCTATAGAACTCTCCACCCCAAATCAACAGAATATACATTCTTCTCAGCACCACATCACACTTATTCCAAAACTGGCCACATAGTTGGAAGTAAAGCACTCCTCAGAAAATGTAAAAGAACAGAAATTATAACAAACTGTCTCTCAGACCACAGTGCAATCAAAGTAGAACTCAGGACTAAGAAACTCACTCAAAACCGCTCAACTACATGGAAACTGAACACCCTGCTCCTGAATGACTACTGGGTACATAACAAAACGAAGGCAGAAATAAAGATGTTCTTTGAAACCAATGAGAACAAAGATACAACATACCAGAATCTCTGGGACACATTTAAAGCAGTGTGTAGAGGGAAATGTATGGCACTAAATGCCCACAAGAGAAAGCAGGAAAGATCTAAAATTGACACCCTAACATCACAATTAAAAGAACTAGAGAAGCAAGAGCAAACGCATTCAAAAGCTAGCAGAAGGCAAAAAAAAACTAAGATCAGAGTAGAACTGAAGGAGGTAGAGACACAAAAAACCCTTCAAAAAAATCAATGAATCCAGAAGCTGGTTTTTTGAAAAGATCAACAAAATTGATAGACCGCTAGCAAGACTAATAAAGAAGAAAAGAGAGAAGAATCAAATAGACACAATAAAAAATAAAGGGGATATCATCACTGCTCCCACAGAAATACAAACTACCATCAGAGAATACTATAAACACCTCTACGCAAATAAACTAGAAAACCTAGAAGAAATGGACAAATTCCTGGACACATACACTTTCCCAAGACTAAACCAGGAAGAAGTTGAATCCCTGAATAGACCAATAGCAGGCTCTGAAATTAAGGCAATAATTAATAGCCTATGAACCAAAAAATGTCCAGGACCAGATGAATTCACAGCCGAATTCTACCAGAGGTACAAGGAGGAACTGGTACCATTCCTTCTGAAACTATTCCAAACAATAGAAAAAGAGGGAATCCTCCCTAACTCATTTTATGAGGCCAACATCATCCTGATACCAAAGCCTGGCAGAGATACAACAAAAAAAGAGAATTTTAGACCAATATCTCTGATGAACATCGATGCAAAAATCCTCAATAAAATACTGGCAAACTGAATCCAGCAGCACATCAAAAAGCTTATCCACCATGATCAAGTGGGCTTCATCCCTGGGATGCAAGGCTGGTTCAACATACGCAAATCAATAAACGTAATCCAGCATATAAACAGAACCAAAGACAAAAACCACATGATTATCTCAATAGATGCAGAAAAGGCCTTTGACAAAATTCAATAGCCCTTCATGCTAAAAACTCTCAATAAATTCGGTATTGATGGAACATATCTCAAAATAATAACAGCTATTTATGACAAACCCACAATCAATATCATACTGAATGGGCAAAAACTGGAAGCATTGCCCTTAAAAACTGGCACAAGACAGGGATGCCCTCTCTCACCACTCCTATTCAACATAGTGTTGGAAGTTCTGGCCAGGGTAATCAGGCAAGAGAAAGAAATAAAGGGTATTCAATTAGGAAAAGAAGAAGTCAAATTCTCCCTGTTTGCGGATGACATGATTGTATGTTTAGAAAACCTCATCATCTCAATCCAAAATCTCCTTAAGCTGATAAGCAACTTCAGCAAAGTCTCAGGATACAAAATCAATGTGCAAAAATCACAAACATTCTTATACACCAATAACAGAGAGCCAAATCATGAGTGAACTCCCATTCACAATTGCTTCAAAGAGAATAAAATACCTAGGAATCCAGCTTACAAGGGATGTGAAGGACCTCTTCAAGGAGAACTACAAACCCCTGCTCAATGAAATAAAAGAGGACACAAACAAATGGAAGAACATACCATGCTCATGGATAGGAAGAATCAATATCATGAAAATGTCCATACTGCCCAAGGTAATTTATAAATTCAGTGCCATCCCCGTTAAGCTATCAATGACTTTCTTCACAGAATTGGAAAAAACTACTTTAAAGTTCATATGGAACCCAAAAAGAGCCTGCATTGCCAAGACAATCCTAGGTGAAAAGAACAAAGCTGGAGGCATCACGCTACCTGACTTCAAACTATACTACAAGGCTACAGTAACCAAAACAGCATGGTACTGGTACCAAAACAGAAATATAGACCAATGGAACAGAACAGAGCCCTCAGAAATAATACCACACATCTATAACCATCTGATCTTTGACAAACCTGACAAAAACAAGAAATGGGGAAAGGATTACCTATGTAATAAATGGTGCTGGGAAAACTGGCTAGCCATAAGTAGAAAGCTGAAACTGGATCCCTTCCTTACACCTTATACAAAAATTAATTCAAGATGGATTAGAGACTTAAAAAGTGGGCAAAGGATATGAACAGATACTTCTCAAAAGAAGACATTTATGCAGCCAACAGACACATGAAAAAATGCTCATCATCACTCGCCATCAGAGAAATGCAAATCAAAACCACAATGAGACACCATCTCACACCAGTTAGAATGGCAATCATTAAAAAGTCAGGAAACAACAGGTGCTGGAGAGGATGTGGAGAAATAGGAACACTTTTACACTGTTGGTGGGACTGTAAACTAGTTCAACCATTGTGGAAGACAGTATGGCAATTCCTCAAGGATCTAGAACTAGAAATATCATTTGACATAGTCATCCTATTACTCGGTATATAGGATTATAAATCATGCTGCTATAAATACACATGCACACGTATGTTTATTGTGGCACTATTCACAATAGCAAAGACTAGGAACCAACCCAAATGTCCATCGATGACAGACTGGATTAAGAAAATGTGGCACATATACACCATGGAATACTATGCAGTCATAAAAAAGGATGAGTTCGTGTCCTTTGTAGGGACACGGATGTAGCTGGAAACCATCATTCTCAGCATACTATCACGGGAACAGAAAACCAAACACCACATGTTCTCACTCATACGTGGGAATTGAACAATGAGATCAGCTGGACACAGGAAGGGGAACATCACACCAGGGCCTGTTGTGGGGTGGGGGGAGGGGGGAGGGATAGCATTAGGAGATACACCTAATGTAAATGACAAGTTAATGGGTACAGCACACCAACATGGCACATGTATACATATGTAACAAATCTGCACGTTGTGCACATGTACCCTAGAACATAAAGTATAATTTTTAAAAATGGATCTTATACCTGTATGAAAATGTAAAACAAAACTCCTAGAAGATAACATAGGAGAAAATTTAACTGACCTTGGATACGGCAATGACTTTTTAGATTCAACATAAAAAGCATGATTCATGATAGAAATAATTGATAAGTTTGGCTTCATTAAAATGAAAAACTGTGTGAAAGGCACTGTCAAGAGAATGAGAAGACAAGCCACAGAGTGAGGGGAAATTTTTGCAAAAAACATACCTGATAAAGGACTGTTGATCCAAAATAAGCAAAGAACTCTTAAAACAACAATAAGAAAAAGAACAATCTGATTGAAAAATGAACAGAAAAGTCTTTCACCAATGAAGATATATAGATGGCAAGTAAGCACACAAAAAGATGCTCAATATCATACGTCATTAGGGAATTTCAAGTTGTATCTAAATACCACAATACAAATATTTGAATGGCCAAAATTCAAAATACTGACACCACCAAATGCTGACAAAAATGTGAAGCAAACAAGAATTTTCATTCATTGCTGGTGGAAATGTAAACTGGGACAGTCACTTTGGAGGACAATTTGGTAGCTTCTTACAAAGCTAAACACATTCTTAACATATTATCCAGCAATTCATCTCCTTAATACTTACTCAAAAAACTGAAAACTTATTTCCTCATGAAAACATGCACACAAATGTTTATGGTAGCCTTACCTACAATTGCCAATACACAGAAGCAACCAAGATGATCTTCAGTAGGTAAATGAAGAAATAAATTGTAGTACATCCAGACAATGAAATATTATTCAACACTAGAAAGAAATGAGTTAGTCATGTAAAGACATGGAGGAAGCTTAAACACCTATTACTAAGTGAAAGAAGCCAATCTGAAAAGGCTATGAACCACATGCTTCAAATTATACAATAATCTGCAAAAGGCAAAACTATGGATACAGTAAAAAGATTAGTGGTTGCCAGGGATTCAGAGACAGACGGATGAATGGGCAGAACATAGGGTATTTTTAGGGTAGTAAAACTATCCTGTATGTGTCCAAGGCCTTGGGACCCACCTCTTGCATCAGTGTGCCCTGGTTGTGAGACATGGAGTCAAAGGAGGTTATTTTGGAGCTTTAAGATTTAATGACTGCCCTGCTTGGTTTTATACATACCTGGGGCCTGTAGTCCTTTTGTTTTGGCCAACTTCTCCCATTTAGAACAGGAGCATTTACCTGATGCTTGTACCCCCATTGCGTCTTGGAGTAACTAACTTGTTTTTTATTTCACAGGCTCATGGGCAGAAGGGACTTACTTTGTCTCAGATGAGACTTTGGACTGTAGACTTTTGAGTTAATGCTGAAATGAGTTAAGACTGGGGGGGACTATCAAGACGGGGTAATTGTGTTTAGCAATGTGAGAAGGACATAAGATTTGAGAGGGGCCAGGGGCAGAATGATATGGGGAATTGGAGGAGGGGCCTGGTGGGAAGTGATTGGATCATGGGGCTAGATCTCCCCCTTGCTGTTCTTGTGATAGTGAGTTCCTACGAGATCTGATAGTTTAAAAGTGTGTGGCAATTACCCCTTCACTCTCTCTCTCTTTCTCTCCAGCCGCATGTGAAGAAGGTGCCCCTTCACCTTCTGCCATGATTTTAAGTTTCTTGAGGCCTCCCAGTCATGCTTCCTGTTAAGTCTGCAGAACTGTGAGTCAGTTAAACCTCTTTTCTTCATAAATTACCCAGTCTCATGTAGTTCTTTATAGCAGTATAAGAATAGACTAATACAGTATGATACTACAATGGTTAATATATAAGATACATTTGTCAAAACTGATAGGATATATAAGAATGAACCCTAATTTGAACTAGATATGATAACGATGTCTTAATGTATTCAGCAATTGTAACAAATGTACCACTGTGACACATGTAGGATACGGATAATCAGGTAGGTTGTGTGAAGGGAAAGAAGGTGTATATAGGAACTCTCGGTGCTTCCCACTCAATTTTGCTCTGAACTTTAAACTGCACTAAAAAATAAATTTTATTAATTTAAAAGAAGTTGCCCTACTTACAGAACTAGAGAAGGAGAGGCTTATCTGTTAATACTTGTAGGGCTTGTAGGTGGGCTATATTAACTTCTTTTGTTCTTCAAGCAGGAAGAACAGGCGTTTTCACCACTTAATGGAAAGAGGTTCCAACTTTACTGAATAGACAGCCAATTCCAAAACCCCAACAGATGGGGTTCTAGATACCTAAGCAATAAACAGCCAAGGGCACTTTTAGCCACTGGGTGGTCCACAAAACAGACTATCCAAATCACATTTAATCTGCCTAATCTAAACCTAGAAAATCTTCCATTTATTTTAGAAAGAATGCACAAAGAATATCATTATTTGCTTTGTAAATAATTCCCCAGGAATACCCCAAAAGTACATTAACTGGAATCTTCTTCAGATCACTATGTAAATAAAATTCTTCAAAGTACACGGGATTAAGCCTTGACATTTTTCTCAAAAAAATTTCCCAAAAGGTTATACAGTAAGAAAGGTAGGAATCAACTTCAACAAAAGAAGAAATCAACTTAATCCATTTAGGTTAATTTTTAATTGAATCCAGAAAGCCTCACTATTTCACTGAACCAGTTATTCCTTTAAAATAAAGAGTCACATTTATCAGCCAAATTCCCATTAAATGTCACCAAAATGATCATCTCATATTGAAATATATATGCCTTACAGATGAAATTAAAATCAATCCTAGTTACAGTGATCTCAAGTGAAGACCTGTTGGATATTTTTAATGTAAATCAAATTCATATTGTAAATTTACTAAATAAAATGTAATATTTACTAAATTAATGGCCCTTTAACATGTATACGGCTTTTCACTTTATAAACAAATCTAAGAAAGAAAGTACTTAAATATCTAAAATCAACTTGCAAAACCTTAGGAAATGTATTTTTTATATTAAGAATTATTTATTCTGAGGTTATAGTTTCATAAGACGTAGTGAATTTAAAAAGCCAGTAATTACTGTATTTAGTAAATGCAGAACAAGTCACTAAAAAAAGTGACAAAATGGGGCCAGGCACAGTAGCTCATGCCTGTAATCTCAGCACTTTGGGAGGCTGAGGCAGGCAGATCACGAGGTCAGGAGTTCAAAACCAGCCTGGCCAGTATGCTGAAACCCCGTCTCTACTAAAAATACAAAAATTATCTGGGCGTGGTGGCACACGCCTATAGTCCTAGCTACTTGGGAGGCTGAGGCAGGAGAATCTCTTGAACCCAGGAGGTGGAGGTTGCAGTGAGCCAAAATCACGCCACTGCACTCCAGCGTAGGCAACAGAGCGAGACTCCATCTCAAAAAAAAAAAAAAAAGTGACAAAATGGGAGGTGGAGAAAGATGGCCAAATAGAAGCATCCACCCATCGTCCTCCCAGCAAGAACAACAAAGTGAATGACTATTCACACAAAAAAGGACCTTCCTACAAACCAAAAATCAGACAAGTCATAACAGTACCTGATTTTAACTTCGGATCACTGAAAGCAGCACTGAAGAGAGTAGAAAAGACAGTTTTGAATTACTGATGCCACCCTTCCCCATCACCCGGCAGCAGCCGCATGGTACGGAGAATCTGTGCAATTGTGGGAGGGAGAGCACAGTGACTGTGGGACTTCACATTGGAACTCAGTGCTGCATGTCACAGCAGAAAGCAACACTGGGCAGAACTCAGTTGGCACTCATGGAGGGAGCATATGGACCAGCCCTAGCCAGAGGGGAATCCCCCAGCCCAGTGGCCAGAACCTGAGTTCTGGCAAGCTTTACCACCACGGCTAAAGTGTTGGGTGCTAAATAAACATGAAATACAATCTAGAATACAAGTACTACAATTTCTGGGCAAGTCCTGATGCTGTGCTGGACTCAAAGCCAGTGAATGTGCAGGGCATATGACCCAGTGAGACACCAGCCAGGGTGGCCAAGGGAGTACTTGTACCACTCCTCCCTCAACCCCAGGCAGCACAGCTCAAAGCTATAGGAGATACTCCTTCCTTCCACTTGAGGAGAAGAGAGGGAAGAGTAAAGAAGGCTTTGTTTTGCAACTTGAAAACCAGCTCAGCCACAGTAGGATAGGGCACTGGGCAGAGTCGTGAAGTCACCATTCCAGACCCTAGCTCCTTAAAGACATTTCTAGACACATCCTGGGCCTGAAGGGAACCCCTTGCCTTGAAGGGAAGAACCCAGTCTTGGCAGGATTCATCACCTTCTGACTAAAGAGCCCTTGGGGCCTGAATAATCAGCAGTGGTAGCCAGGCAGTACTTGCTATGGGCCTTCGGTAAGACTCAGAGATGTGCTGGTTTCAGGTGCAACCCAGCACATTCCCAGCTGTAGTTGCTACAAGGAGGAACTCCTTCTGGTTGAGAAAAGGAGAAGGAAGACTAAAGGGTCTTTGTCTTGTAGCTTAGGTACCAGCTTGGCCACAGTAGGGTATGTACTTGGCCCCGGGTCCAGGCCTTAGCTCTTGAATGGCACTTCTGGACCTGTCCTGGCCCAGAAGGAAGCCCACTGTCCTGAAGGGAGCAGTAGCCAGGCAGTACTCACTGCAGGCCTGGGGTAATAGGAGCCACATGATGAGTTTCCTCTGCTCAAGGAAAGGGGAGGGAAGACTGAGAAGGACTTTGTCTTATGGTTTGGGTGCCAGCTCAGGCACAGAATAGAACACCAGGTAGATTCCTAAAGTTTCTGACTCCAGGCCCTGGCTGCTGGATGGCATCACTGGATCTGCCCAGGACCTGAGGAAACTTGCCGCCCTGAAACAAAGAACACCAGCATGGCTGGCTTCGCCATCTGCTGATTATAGAGCCCTAGGGTCTTGAGCGACCATAGGTGGTAGCCAGACAGTGGTTACCACAGGCCTTGGGTGTGACCCAGTGCTGGACTAGCTTCAGGTCTGACCCAGTGGTGATAGCCACAGGAGTGCTTGTGTCACCCCTCACCCAGCTCCAGGCAGCTCTGCACAGACAGAAAGACTCTGTTTGTTTGGAAGAAAGTAAAGAAAAAGAGTAAGTTTCTACCAGGTAATCCAGGGAAAGCTTCCAGATCTTATCGAAGACCAACAAGGCAGTATCTGCAAGAACCACAGTTTATTGGGTTTGGGGCTCAAGTCCCTTCAAATACCTGAAAAGCCTTCCCAATAAGGAAAGGCACAAACAAGCCCAAATCGCAAAGACTACAATAAAGGCCTAACTCTTCAATGCTCAAACACTGATGAACAACTACATGCATCAAGACCATCCAGGAAAACATAACCTCAATAAACAAACTAAATAAGCCTCCAGAGACCAATCCTGGAGAGATGGAGATATGTGCACTTCCAGACAGAATTTAAAATAGCTGTTTTTTAGGAAACTCAGCAAAATGAAAGCTAACACAGAGAAGGAACTCAGAATGTTATCAGATAAATTTAACAGAGATTGAAATATTAATAAAAAGAATCAAGCAGAAATTCTGAAGTTGAAAAACACAACTGACAAACTAAAGAATGTATCAGAGTCTCTTAACACCAGAATTGATCAAGCAGAAGAATGAATTAGTGAGCTTGAAGACAGGCTATTTGACAGTACACAGTCAGAGGAGAAAAAAGAAAAAAAAATAAAGTATGCCTACAAGATCTAGGAAATAGCCTCGAAGGGCAAATCTAAGAGTTATTGGCTGTAAAGAGGTGGTAGAAAAAGATAAGGGTAGAGACTATTCAAAGGAATAATAACAGAGAACTTCTCAAACCTAGAGAAAGGTGTTAACATTTAAGTACAAGAAAGTTATAGAACACCAAGCATATTTAACCCAAATAACACTATCTCAAGGCATTTAATAACTCCCAAAGGTCAAGGATAAAGAAAGAATCCTACAAGCAGCAAAAGAGAAACAAATAACATACAATAAAGCTCTAATACATCTGACGGCAGATTTCTCAGCTGAAACCTTGCAGTCCAGGAGAGAGTACCTAAAGTGCTAAAGACAAAAAAAAAAAAAAAAAAAACAACTTATATTCTAGAATAATATATCCAGCAAAAATATCCTTCAAACATGAAGAAGAAATAAAAACTTTCCCAAAAATGTTGAGTAATTTCATCAACACCAGACCTGCCCTACAAGAAATGCTACAGGGAGTTCTTTAATATAAAAGAAAAGAACATTAGTGAGCAACATAAAATCATTTAAAAGTATAAAACTTACTGGTAACAGTAAGTACACAGAAAAACATAGAATATTATAACACTGTAATTGTGGTGTTTATACCATTCATATCTTGAGTAGAAAAACTAAAAGCTAAACTGATCAAAAATAAGAACTACAACTTCTCAAGATGTAGACGGTACAATAACATATAAATAGAAACAAGAAAAAGTTTAAAAGCAGGAGATGAAGTAAATGTAGAGTTTTAACCAGTGTTCTCTTTGTTTATGCAATCAGTGTTAAGTTTCATTAGTTTAAAAATAATGGGTTATAAGATATTTGCAAGACTTCTGGTAACCTCAAATCAAAAAACATACACCAGATAAACAAAAAATAAAAAGCAAGAAATTAAAACAATACCAGAGAAAATCACCTTCACTAAAAGGAAGACAGGAAGAAAAGAAGAAAGAGAAGACCATGAGACAACCAGAAAACAAATAACAAAGTGGCAGAAGTAGTACTTAACTTATCAATAATAACACTGAATGTAAATGGACTAAACTCTCCAGTCAAAAGTCCTATCACTTGTGGCTGAATGGATATAAAAACAAGATCCAATGTTCTGTTGCCTACAATAAACACACTTCACCTAAAGAGACACACAGACTGAAAATAAAGGGATTAAGAAAGATACTCCATGCAAATAGAAACCAAAAAAGTTTCACAGACGTAACTATACTTATATCAGACAAAACAGATTTCAAGCCAAAGGCACCCATTATATAATGATAAAGTGATCAATTCAGCAAAGAATATAACAATTGCAAATATATATGCATACAACACTGGAGCACCCAAATATATAAAGCAACTATTAGAGTTAAAGAGAGAGATAAACCCCAGTACAATAATAGCTGGAGACTTCAACAACCCACTTTCAGCATTTGACAGATTGTTCAGACAAAAAACGTCAACAAAGGCCAAATCTTCACTATAGGCCAAATGGACCTAATAGATATTTACAGAATAGTTCATCCAATAGCTGCAGAATACACATTCTTCTCCCCACATGGATCATTCTCAAAATAGACCATATGTTAGGCCACAAAACAAGTCTTAAAACATTCTGGAAAATCTGAAATTATATCAAATAACTTATTTGACCACAATGAAATAAAATGGGAACTCAGTAACAAGAGGAGTCTGGGAACTATACAAACACATGCAAATTAAACAAATGTCCTCCTAAATGACCAGTGGGGTCAATGAAGAAATTAAGAAGAAAATTTTAAAATGTATTGAAACAAATGATAATGGGACTCAACATACCAAAACCTGTGGGATACAGCGAAAGCCATTCCAAGAAGAAAGTTTATAGCTATAAACACCTACATCAAAAAAGTAGAAAAACTTCAAATAAACAATCTAACAATGCATCTTAAAGAATTAGAAAAGCAGAGCAAACAAAGCCCAAAATTAGTAGAAGAAAAGAAATAATAAAGATCAAAGCAGAAATAAATAAAATTGAAACAAATACAAAAGATCAAGGAAACAAAAAGTTATTCTTTTCAGAGATAAACAAAATCAATAAACCTTTAGCCAGACTAAGAAAAAAAGAGAGAAGACCCAAATAAATGAAATCAGAGATGAAAAAGGAGACATTACAATCGACACCACAGAAACAGAAAGGATTATTAGTGGCTACTATGAGCAACTACATACCGATAAATTGGAAAACCTAAAAGAAACGGCCAAATTCCCCTAGATACATACAAACTACCAAGACTGAACCATGATGAAATCCAAAACCTGAACAGACCAATAACAAGTAATGAAATTAAAGCTGTAGTTAAAAAAAACAAAAACAAAAACAAAAAAAAACTTCCAGCAAAGAAAAGCCCGGGACCCAATAACTTCACTGCTGAATTCTATCAAACATTTAAAGAAGAACTAATACCAACTCTACTCAAATTATTCTGAAATATAGAGGAGGAGGGAATACTTACTCATTTTAGAAGACTGGTATTACTCTGATACCAAAACCAGACAAAGACACATCAAGAAAAGAAAACTACAAGACAATATTCCTAATGAACATTGATGCAAAAATCTTCAACAAAATACTAGCAACCAAATTCTACAGCACATTAAAAACATCATTCATCATAACCAAGAAAGATTTGTTTCAGGGGTGCAAGGATGGTTCAACAGATGCAAATCAATCAATGTGCCTTTCCTCTAAAATCTGGCAATCAACAAGGATGCCCACTTTCACCACTGTTATTCAACTCAGTACTGGAAGTCCCAGCTAGAGTAATCAGACAAGAGAAAGAAATAAAGGCATCCAAACTGGAAAGGAATAAATCAAAGTATCCTTGTCTGCAGATGACTTTATCTTATATTTGGTAAAACCCAAAGACTCTGCCAAAAAACTATTAGAACTGACAAACAAATTTGGGAAAGCTCCAGGATACAAAATCAACATACAAAAATCAGAAGCATTTCTATATGTCAACAATGAACAATCTGAAAAAGAAATCAAGAGAGTAATCCCATTTATAATACCTACAAATAAAATAAAGTACCCAGGAATTAACCAAAGAAGTGAAAGATCTCTGCAATAAAAACTACAAAACACTGATGAAAGAAATTGAAGAGGACAACAAAAAAAATGGAAAGATATTTCATGTTGATGAACTGGAAGAATCAATATTGCTAAAAATGTCCATACTCCCCAAAGCAATCTACAGATTCAATGCAATCCATATTAAAATACCAATGGCATTTTTCACAGAAATAGAAAAAATTCCTAATATTTATATAGAACCACAAAAGATTCAGAATAGGCAAAGCTATCATGAGCAAAGAGAACAAAGCTGGAGGAATCACATTACCTGACTTCAAATTATACTACACAGCTATAGTAACCCAAACAGCATGGTACTGGCATAAAAACAGACACACAGACCAATGAAACAGAAAAGAGAACACAGAAACAAATCTATACAACTACAGTGAACTCATTTTTGACAAAGATGCCAAGGATATACACCAGAGAAAGGAAAGTCTCTTCAATAAATGGCGCTGGGAAAACTGGATATTCACATGCAGAAGAATGAAACAAGATCGCTATCTCTCACCATATACAAAAACCAAATCAAAATGAATTACAGACTTTACAGACTTAAATCTAAGACCTCAAACTATAAAACTCTTAAAAGAAAATATTGAGGAGTCCAGGTGCAGTGGCTCATGCCTGTAATCCCAGCACTTTGGGAGGCCGAGGCAGGCGGATCATGAGGTCAGGAGATGGAGACCATGCTGGCCAACACAATGAAACCCTGTCTCTACTAAAATACAAAAAAAATTATCCAGGCGTGGTGGTGCACACCTGTAGTCCCAGCTACTCAGAAGGCTGAGGCAGGATAATCACTTGAACCTGGGAGGCGGAGGTTGCGGTGAGCCGAGATCATGCCACTGCACTCCAGCCTGGCAATAGAGCAAGATTCCGTCCCAAAAAAAAAAAAAAAAGGAAAGAAAATATTGAGGAAACTCTCCAGGACATTGGACTCAGCAAAGGTTTACTGAGTAATACCCTACAAGCACAGGTAATCAAAGCAAAAATGGCCAAATGGAATTACATCAAGTTAAAAAGTTTCTTCACGGCAAAGGAAACATTGAACAAAGTTAAAAGAGACAATCCACAGAATGGGAGAAAATGTTTGCAAACTATCCACCTAACAGGGATCAATAACCAGAATATATAAGGAGCTCAAACAGCTCTACAGAAAAATAATCTAATAATGTGATTATAAAATGGGCAAAAGATCTGAATAGACATTTCTCAAAACAAACAAATGGCAAACAGGCATATGAAAAGGTGCTCAACATCATTGATCATCAGAGAAAAACCAAACAAAAGTTCAATGAGGTATCACCTCACCTCAGTTAAAATGGCTTTTGTCCAAAAGACAGGCAATAACAAATGCTGGAGAGGATGTGGAGAAAAGGAAACCCTCGTACACTCTTGGTGGGAATGCAAATTAGTACAACCACTATAAAGAATAGTTTGGAAGTTCCTCAAAAAACTAAAAATAGAACTACCATATGATCCAGCAATCCCACTGCTAGGTATACACCCAAAAGAAAGAAAATCCGTATACTGAAGAGATATCTGCACTCCCATATTTATTGCAGTACCACTCAGAATAGCCAAGATTTGGAAGCAATCTTAGCGTCCATCAACACACAAATGGATAAAGAAAACAGGGTACATATACAGAATGAAGTAGGTCATAAAAAAAAGAATGAGATCCTGTCATTTCAATAACGTGCATAGAACTGGAGGACTTTATGTTAAGTGAAATAAGCCAGGCACAGAAAGACAAACTTTGCATGTTCTCAGGTATTTGTGGGAGCTAAAAATTTAAACAGTTGAACTCATGGAGATAGAAAGCAGAATGATAGTTATTAGACTCTAAAGGGTACTGGGGCGAGGGAAAGTAAGGATGGTTAGTGGGTACAAAAATAGAGTTAGAAAGAATGAGTAAGACCTAGCATTTGATAGTACAACAGGGTACCTGCGGTCAACAACAATTTATTGTACATTTTAAAACAACTAAAAAAGTGGAATTGTATTGTGTGCAACAAAATAAAAGAATAAATGTTTGAGGTAATGGATACCCCCATTTACCCTGGGATTATTATGCATTGTATGCCTGTATCACATTATCTCAAGTATATACACCTGCTATGTACCCACAAAAATTAACAATTAGAAATACTGACTAAGTAAATTTGGGGACTGACTTTTCCAGATAAGTCATCCTCATTAATCTGGCTTTAGAGTTTTTTTTTTTTTTTTTTTCTATCCACAATTAAAGTACTTTCTATTTCAATTTTGTAAAAACCTCTGTCCCTTTTCCCTGACCCCCATTCAGTCTCTATCCTCCACCCTCACCCCGCCACCACCAAACTAAAGTGACAGTGCCCTTTCAAAATTCAAAGAAAGCTTGGCGTAGTAGCTCATGCCTGTAATCCTAATGCTTTGGGAGTCCAAGGTGGGAGGATCACTTGAGGCCAGCAGTTCAAAACCAGCCTGGGCAACATAGTAAGACTCCATCTCTACAAAAAAAAATTTTTTAACTAGCCAGGCATGGTACATTCCTGTACCACTAGAAGTACAGGGAACGTTCCTGTACTTCCAGGTACTCGGGAAGCTAAGGCAGGAGGATTGTTTGAGCCCAGGAGTTGAAAACTGCAGTGAGCTATGACCACACCACTGAATTCCAGCATGGGCGACAGAGCAAGACTCTGCCCCTAAAAGAAACAAAGAAACAAAACTCAAATCACCAGTTCTAAACCTTGCAATGTAGCTTCAATTACAGAGAATGTTCAAAGGAACATATTTTGAATAATTAGGAAAATACTGATAACATGCCACTGTAACAGATTTCATTCTTGAGTATATATGTATAAACCAACTATAAGAAAGGATAAAATTACGTATCTAAAACCACTTACTAAAACTGAGAAAAAGTATCTGCAATGTTTATACTTAAATTTTTTTTATTCTGATGTTGTATTTTTACAATATATCCCAGATTAGGAAACCAGTAACTACATAGTAAATGCAAGATAAATCGCACCAAAAAGTGATTAAGAATTATTCTGGTTTAGTCTTTCAAGGTTTTTTTTTTTAATTATTAGTATACTTTAAGTTCTAGGGTACATGTGCACAACGTGCAGGTTTGTTACCTTTGTATACATGTGCCATGTTGGTGTGCTGCACCCATCAACTGGTCATTTATATTAGGAATTTCTCTTATAATGCCATCCTTCCCCCCAGCCCCCTCCCCCCGCCCCATGACAGGCCCCAATGTGTGATGTTCCCCGCCCTGTGTCCAAGTGTTGTCATTGTTCAGTTCCCACCTATGAGTGAGAACATGTGGTGTTTGGTTTTCTGTCTTCAAGGATTACTTTTAAATATCTACATTTTATGTTGAAAATAAACTTTGGAAACTTAGATATTACTAATGTCACTTTTCTATATTTGCTTGTAATCCATAACTAAATCTTGTTTCCTTTTTAGATTATTATTGCCAGGAACTTCTCCTTTTGCTTTGACTAAATGAGGTTTAATTAGCAGATTTTATTTAATTGTGTCTTCTCTCTTTAAGGAATTTTATTTTACATTGATTTTAAATTCTGCTAAATAATATAATTTTTATCTTGAAAAGATTTCAAAGATTCTAATACTTCATAGAAAATTTAATAAAATGCATAAAAGTAATATTTTAAAAACTGATCCATGTGCTCTATAGACAAATATTTCCTAATGATATTATTGATAAAAAGGAAATGTTAATATAAGGAAACAGAGTACAGGCAGAACCTGACTTGCAAATATCCATCCTGCACATCTGCAGCATCTGAGAAACTCAAGGCCCTGGTTAGGCCGACTGCAAAGATTCCTGTTCCCTACATGCCACTATGGTTAAACATTCCCCTCTAGTTCCAACCTACTCTTCCCTACTCCTGACTCCACCCCAATACTATTCCATTTCCCCTGAACTCCAATCATTCCTTTTCTAGACATGAAGGATTCTCCACGCCCAGAATGAGCTTTTATATATACCTATCTCCAAGTATAACTACTTCAATCCATTTCTTTAACTCCCAGGATCCTGTATCTTCTTCCTGTCACAGATGCAGAGGACACTCATTTCTCTCTTGTCCTTGCCACTACCATAATAAGTGAAGGAAGAAATTCCCTCTCACTGCCAATGAGTTGGAAGAAGAAATGGAAAAAACCCCTGCTCCTCAAGGGGTAATGGAAGCTGGGGGTGGGAGAAAGAACACTCTTCTAGGCATTGGACTTGCCTGTAAAACTAAGTATATTCTCTAAATTTTAGATTTACAGTTGAAACTCATTCTGAAAGACAATGGGAAACCACAGTTGTTAGTTCTGGAGTTCAACTATATTATGGGTACCATCTGGGAATGTAATTACAATTCATAATATGTTATCTGCCGGGGATATGTTCCCTGTACCAAACAAGCTAATTTACATACCACCTTTTGAAAGGCAACCTATTTACACACTGGGTGGGCAGAGGGGGGCAGCATACAGCGTGATTAATTCATATTTCCTACACTAAGAAACAGAAAGTATGAGGCGAGGAAATTATACACTGCTACACAGCAGGAACCTTGCATGCCTTGTGCAGCACTGTATTCCTCACCTGGCATCTGGCACCCTTTAAGCACTTGACAAATATCTGTGGAAAGAAAGTGGATGGAGGTTGGGCACAGGGAGAAGTCCAACATCTCCAAGAATCCCCATCCACAATGCACATGTACCTGTCATTAGTTAAGAAAGAATACAGGGCATTTCAGAGGTCAGAAAGAAAAGTGCCTTCTTTATCCTTCAAGTAATATGAGATGAGTGGGATTTTCTCTTACAATTATTTTAATTATCAATGGCCAAAAATCTTATCTACCCAAGACAGGCTGTCAAAAATTAGGCTGTCCAGTTGAAGCTTGAAATGTTACATCATCTTTCACTGGTTTTGCCATAAGATAACTTAAAGTGATAAATGCTTTCGACTTAACCAGCCAGAAAAATAAAACGGAGGGCTAAGGACCTTTTTTCTGTATAAAACTGCGGAGCAGGGAAAGGAAGACTCACTGTAGTAGAAATGCTTTCAGACTGAATTGTCTAGATTGGTTTTTAGTTGGTGGTTTATTTTACTCATTTAAATAGACATATTCTTAAGTATGTTTTTATCACAATAGTCTATGATTGCTTGTATTGGAACTTATAACCTAGTATTTATTTATATGGAATGCTTCATTAATATTCCTTACCCAATGTTCTATTTTAACCAGATTAACATCGACAGAAATAAAACCATTGTTTCAAGAAATAAAGCATAAAAAGGCAAATATAATAGTTAACTACTAGATTACCAGCGCAAATATTCTTAATCTTATTTTTTTCTAGAACTGCTTAGGACAAAATTTTGAAGAACAAAGTAAAACAGGACCTGGGCTTTCAGGTCTACTATCTAATTTTCTGGAGACCACAAAAAAAAAAAGCTCTTTAAAAAGGAATAATGTTCTCCAAATAGGCAAGGTAAAACACTGAGTAAATATTTTATTGTTGTAAGTACTAAGCCCCTAAATCCAGTAATAATTACTCAAATATCCAAATGATGCTCAAAAGAAGAAACATATCAACTGAACAAATATTGACATTATGAAAATATAAGTATAATTGTCTGCCTCTATGGTAAAATAATCTAAAATCTTATCTACATATTCTTTTGAAAAATAACTTCTTTACAGTGTGGTTTATATCCCAACTAATTTTATATTCAATTTCTTTTTTTAAGACACTATCTCCTCAAATGTTATAGACGATACTGGGAAATTTATGTGACCATTTAAAATAATCAGACTATGACTAACATAGAATATAAATGAACTACAAAGAAAATACACTGAAAGTAAAAGATCTGTAATATAAAATGTACCAACCATAAAATCAGATTACAGTAAAAAAAAAATTTAAGATTTTTTGGCATATCAAGCTTAATTCTTCTACATTATGTGTAAACAATAAAATAGGCAACCTAATGTAGACTGTGATGCTATGTGTACTACATGGATTTAATAAATCATTTTTATCTGAATGTACTACCTATTTTCACATTTCTTAATTTATACCAGTTTCAAAAAATGGCACAATTTAGCACAAAACAAAAAGGTAAGAGGATGAACACCAAAAGTTTTCCTATTTTTAACAAATAACCCATTTTCAGCAATAAAGACAGGTTAAGGGATAGCAAAGAGATGGGTAAAGAAGTATTGATTTTAAACTGCATGTAGGCCACGCGCGGTGGCTCATACCTATAATCCTAGCGCTTTGGGAGGCTGAGGTAGGCAGATCACTTGAGGTCAGGAGTTCGAGACCAGCCTGGTCAACATGATAAAACCCTGTCTCTACTAAAAATACAAAAATTAACCGTGGTGGTGCATGCCTGTAATCCCAGCTACTCAGGAGGCTGAGGCAGGAGAATTGCTTGAACCCAGGAGGCGGAGGTTCCAGTGACCCAAGATTGCATCACCGTACTCTAGCCTGGGCGACAGAGCAGGACTCTGTCTCAAAAAATAAAAAACAAAAAATAAACTGCGTGCATTTGCCAGGTTCCAATAAATCTAATTCTAAAGTTTTTGTATTTCACTGTCCATCCTTGATCAATCTGAACAAAATCTAAAGAAAGATTTCTTTATTAAGCAACTACAGGCATACCTCACGGATACTGTGGGTTCAGTTCCAGATCACTGCAGTGAAGTGAATACTGCAATAAAGTGAGTCACATTAATTTTTTAGCTTCACGAAGCATATAAAAGCTATGTTTACACTATACTGTAGTCTAAGTGTGCAATAGCATTATGTCTAAAAAATGTACATACCTTCTTTAAAAATATTTTATTGCTAAAAATGCTAATGATCATCCGTGCATTTAGCAAGTAGGAATCCTTTGCTGGTGTAGGGTATTGCTTCGATGTTGATGGCTATGGGCTGATCAGGGTGGCAGTTGCTGAAGGCAGGGGTGGCTGTGGCAAATAAGACAAGGAAGTCTGCTGCACTGATTGACTCTTCCTTGCAGGAAAGATTTCTCTGTAGCATGCTATGCTGTTTGACCCACAGTAGAACTTCTTTCAAAATTGCAGTCAATGCTCTTAAATCCTGCCACTGCTTTATCAACTAAGTTTATGTAATGTTCTAAATCCTTTGTTGTCATTTCAACAATGCTCAAAGCATCTTCACCAGAAGTAGATTCTTTCTCAAGAAACCACTTTCTTTGCTCATCCATAAGAAACAACTCCTCATCCATTTAAGTTGTATCATGAGATTGCAGCAATTCAGTCACATCTTCAGGCTCCACTTCTAATTCTGGTTCTCTTGCTATTTCTACCACATCTGCAGTGACTTCCTCAACTCCGGTCTTGAAACCCTCAAAGTCATCCATGAGGGTTGGAATCAACTTCATCCAAACTCCTGTTCATGTTGATATTTTTACTTCCTCCCATTTGTCACAAATGTTCCTAATGACAACTAGAATGGTGAATCCTTCCAGAAAATGTTCAATTTACTCTGCCCAAATCCAACCCAGGAATCACTATTTATGACAGATAGCCTTAGAAAACATGTTTCTTTCTTTCTTTTTTTTTTTGTTTTTTTGTTTTTTTGAGACATGGTCTGCTCTGTCACCCAGGCTGGAGTACAGTGGCACCATCAGGGTTTGCTTCAGCCTCAACCTCCCAGGCTCAGGTAATCTTTCCACCTGAGGTGGCTACAGGCACCTGCCATCATACTTGGCTAAATTTTCTTATATTTTTTGTAGAGATGGGGTTTCGCCATGTTGCCCAAGCTGGTTTCAAACTCCTAGACTCAAGTAATCCTCCTACCTTGGCTCCCATAGTGCTAGGATTACAGGTGTAAACCACTGTGCCTGGCCATGAACTGTATTTCTTAAATAATAAGACCTGAAAGTCGAAATTACTCTTTAATCCATAGGTTACAGAAGGGATGCTGTGTTAGCAGGCAGGGAAACAATATCAATCTCTTTGTACATCTCCATCAGAACACTCTTGGGTGACCAGGTGCACTGTCAAGGAGCAGTGAAAAAGAAAGGAATAGTTTTTCCTGAGCAGTAAGTCTCAACAGTGGGCTTAAAATGTCCAGTAAACTATGCTATAAATAGATGTACTATCTTCCATGCTTTGTTGTTCCATTTATAGTGCACAGGCAGAGTAGATTTAGCATAATTCTTAAGGTTCCTCGGATTTTCAGAATGAGCACTGACTTCAGCTTAAAGTCACCAGCTGCATTAACTTCTAACAAGTCGGCCTGTCCTTTGAAGCCAGGCATTGGCTACTTTCTCTAGCTGTGAAGCCCTACATGGCATATTCTTCCAATAGACGGCTGTTTCAACTACATTGAAAATCTCTTGTTTAGGGTAGCCTCACTCATCAATGATCTTAGATCTTCTGGATAAGGTACTGCAGCTTATATATCATCAGCACTTGCTTCTTCACTTCGCACTTTTGTTATGGAGATGGGTTCTTTCCTTACAACTCATGAACCAACCTCTACTAGCTTCAAATTTTTCTTCTGCAACTTCCTTGCCTCTTAGTCTTCACAAAATTGAAGAGTTAAGGTCTACCTCTGGATTTGGCTTTGGTTTAAGGGAATGTTGTGGCCATATCTTCTACCCAAACCACTCAAACTTTCTCCATATTGACCATAAAGCTATTCCACTTTCTTGTCATTTGTGTGTTCACTGGAGTAGCCCTTTTAATTTCCTTTAAGAAGTTTTTCTTTGCATTCAACTTGGCTGTTTGGCACAAGGGGCCTGGCTTTCAGTCTATCTTGGCTTTCATGTTATCTTGGCTATCATGCCTTCTTCATTAGGCTTAATCATTTCTAGCTTTTGATTTAAAGAGAAAGACATGTGACTCCTTTCACTTGAACACTGAGAGGCCATTGTAGGTTATTAATTGGCCTAATTGTAATACTTTCATGTCTCAGAGACAGGAATAGAGACGGGAAACAGCTATTCGGTCAAGCAGTGAGAACACACACATTTATCAATTATATTCTCCATCTCCTATGGGTGAGGTTCGTGGCATCCCAAAACAATTACAATAGTAGCATCAAGGATCACTGATCACAGAACCTCGTAACAGATACAATAATAAAAAAAAAGTTTGAAATAGAAGAATTACCAAAATGTGATGTGGAGACACAAAGTGAGTCCATGCCCTTGGTAAAATAACACCAACACACTTGCTCTATACAGGGTGGCCACAAACCTTTAATTTGTAAAAAACACATTGTCCACTGAGTATAATAAAGTGGAGCACAATAAAACAAGGTGCACCTGTACTATGTGCCAAGCACTGTGCTAAATTATCCTATTAAAGATGTCTCAAATAAAGTGAGAACATTTTGAGTAGGCTAATTTTATAAGGCCTTTTATTTTAGTTATACCAAAACATACCCTCCAAAATACAAAAGCACTAAAAGAATAGACATCTTTGTCACTTTATTCTATCCTTGGCACCCAAAGAAACTCCTGGACTGAACATAATCATTTACTTTAGCAACTCTAAGTCTTTGATATTATAATGCACATTATAAATCTCTAAGAAGAGATATAAGTACGCACCATACCATAAACCTATCCGACCTCAAAACCCTGTCAACCAACAATGCCAACGTATTAATATATAGTAGTTAATGAAAAGTTTAGAAACTATTGCATTAATGTTTTCACAGATTATTAAAATGTATGTTTAACTGTATCATTAGTAGGAATTATCTGAAACAAAGTTATATGGGACTAAAAGGTATACATTGAAAGAAATCACTATTGTAATTTTTTTAATTAAAAAAGAGATTCAGCTCATGCCTGTAATCCCAGCACTTTGGGAGGCCAAGGTGAGCAGATCACGAGGTCAGGAGATCGAGATCATCCTGGCCAACATGGTGAAACCATGTCTCTACTAAAATACAAAAAATTAGCTGGGCGTGGTGGCACACACCTGTAGTCTCCGCTACTCAGGAGGCTGAGGCAGGGTAATCGCTTGAACCTGGGAGTCGGAGGTTGCCGTGAGCCAAGATGGTGCCACTGCACTCCAGCCTGGCAACAGAGTGAGACTCCCACCTCAAAAAAACAAACAAACAAACAAAAAAATTCTGTAATATTTAGAAGAGGACAAAAGCTATAGATAGAATCTGCCTACCACTCAATCTCACTTATATAGGGGCTTTCATGCAAAGCAATAGAAGAAGCTCCAAAATAGGCATCTGAAAATACAAAGTATATGAAACACAATGCCATAAGTTCTGAAAAAATGCAGGAATGCTAATTTTTTTTGAAAATGAACTTCTCAATTTTACACTTTCATCCAGACATTTGAGCATGAGCTCTTTGCTAATGCTCAATCCCAACAGAAAGAATCCCTACGTCAGAGAATCCAAATGCCAGTTTAAACTGGGTCCCTACATTTTTCTGTCATTTTATTTTAGGGGGATAAAATCTAGATTTATTTTTGCCACTTTCCACTATGTCCCCCTGAAGAGCTACATAGTATCTTCATTGCCTTTAGCCAGCTAAGAGATCTGTGACCTACACTAAGTTGCCAATCAAGCCTTATATTGAACTACAGCACAGTGAAAGAACTCTGATTTCTCACGCTGTGGCTGAATCTTAACGTACCCAAGCTCCAACAACTGGGAATAAGAGCAGATATTACACACACTCCCCACTATCCACAACAGACAAGTTGGTCATTTTAAGGAGGGATTTTTGTCTGTTTTATTCTTTTTATTCCTTTTTACACATACCTTATTCAGTATTCTTTGTGTGGTGGCTACTCTGTTAAAGTGGTTCAATATTTAATTAAGGATTAAATGGTAAAGCAGTTTGCCTATTAAATTATAAAAACCTTTCGTGTTTACATAGCCTTTTCTAATTAATTAAATAACTTAATAGAAATTTAAAAATTAGATTTTAAAGTGAGCTTTGAGAATACACAAGTTATTTTGAAGATATTCAGCCATGAACACAACGTATGTCAGTCATGGTATTACAGAACATACAGATAGTGCCAGTAACCCAGGAAAATCTCCAGAGCTCAGGCAGCCTGAGCCATAGTTTGCAATGCTTGTTAGATGGACACTCAAAATTGGGCATTGGAATAGTGATTCCCTGAGACAGGAAAAGCACATCAGGTTATCCAAGGAGGTCCAGAGGGAAATACAATATATATTTTCAAGAAAAAAAGTCAAAATAACTATTTTTTAAACTTAGCTGTTTAAATTCAATTCATCTTTCACTTACTTTATTGAGTTTAAATATTTGTGTTTATTTTCCTAATAGATAACATTGTATTTATTATTGTTCACTAATGATTTCCCTTACAAGAGAAATGCCAAAAAGAAGCCTAATAAAGTCAATTTATTTTATATTATCTTTCAGTTTATTTTAAACTAGTGTTTTTCTTTTTTTTTTAATTCACAGATCCAAAATATGGTGACTACTTTTTCATTGTACCCACTAACAAATTCTAGGTTGTTTCCTTATTGTATTTTGTTGTATAGTAAATAGAGGCAGAGCTGAAGATACTTGCTACCTAAAATGGGTAAGTCAAAGACATCTGACTATGGAGCTTTACTGCTGCTTTAGTCCCTTGGACATGACCACAGAAAACCAGGAGCTGAGGAAATTGGCCAAGCTGAGCCATATGGAACAGATCACATGATCATTACTGTCCAGAGTTCCACTGGTATTTGTATTACCCAACCAATGAGGTAGAGGGTTGGGATTCTTCTTAGTTATCTGATGCTCTTTTATCCTCTTTTCTCAATCCTTTCACTGAGGCATATAATTAATGATGGCACGATTACGATTGGTGAGGAGTATGGCAGGCTTTCACTAGCTCTACTTCACTAACTAATATAAAAACTCAAATTTTACGTATGCTTTCAAAGTTATCTATGAGTCTTATGAAATACCATCACTGGCTCCCATTTCTCTGACATACCACCAACATCTGTTCAGTTCTACCGCTTACATTACATAAAAACCCATTCATTCCCAAGTTTTGAATGTACACATGCATACAGGCCCACATGTTCGCACGCAAATCCACAATATATACAATTGTTCAGGGATTTAAAAAGCATTCCCTGGCCAGGCATGGTGGCTCAGCCTGTAATCCCAGCACTTTGGGAGGCCGAGGCAGGTGGATCACCAGGTCAGGAGTTCGAGACCAGCCTGGCCAATATGGTGAAACCCCGTCTCTACTAAAAATACAAAAATTAGCTGGGCATGGTGGCACGCACCTTTAGTCCCAGCTGCTTGGAAGGCTGAGGCAGGAGAACCACTTGAACTCGGGAAGCGGAGGCTGCAGTGAGCCGAGATCATGCCACTGCACTCCAGCCTGGGCGACAGAGGATGACTCCATCTCAAAAAGAAAAAAAATGCATTCCCTATTCACATTAGTTATTGAAATACTAGGCTAAGTTTAAATGAGTTTATTTCCAGACCTTTCAGAATATTTAATGTGCTAATCTACATTAAGAACTTCTTGACATAAAAATAATATATCACATTTCCAAATCTATTTGGCTACAGAGACCTTTTTGTGTAGAACGTTTTTATAGCACATACTTGGGAAACCACTTAACCAAAGTATTCAAAACACACAAAATATATACATATTTGCTTTTATGTATATTATGTGTATATAATATACAACAAATCTGAATATATTATTTACTCATCCACTTACCCATTCCGTCAGCCATCCAACAAATAGTATATATAGTGCCTATATATGTGAACATTCTTGTGCATAGTGATAGGGGAGAGGAAAAAATCTGAAAATATGTTTAACAAATTTTTCTATCCTCCTCTTATTAAAAAAAAAGTTAAGAGTTTTTAAAAGCCAATTAATATAGCATAATTCTTAAAAATCTATTAATGGAAACCAACAGATCCTCCTTAAAAAGTGATAAGTAGCAAACCAAGGAAATGTTATATACTTTACAAAAGTGCTTGAATATTAAAGGAAACATATATTTTGAGTTATTTTTATTCTACACGATTTTCCAGAAACGACTCAAAAAATAATTAACTGATCCTTTTAGGTACTTAAATATATACTTTAGGATTAAGAGCCATAAACACACCAAGCCAATTAAATATATCGTAATTAGATGTCAACTAATCAGTAATTGTAAAAAACTAATTATTTTAAGCCTTTCTCTTGTATTTCAGAATTTTTGGAAGTCAAATCTTTCCTTTAGCTCCCTCATCTTATTCCTGACTTTTTATATCTCAAACTCTAGGAAAAATCTAAAATTATTTGACTATGAATACTGGTTATCAAGTAAAACTTAAAATAGTAAAACATTTTAAATTGGACAGGTTGGGAACCAAACATACCCACCCTGAGTATGTTTTATTAAAAAGTCAAAAAGCAACAGATGCTGGCAAGACTATGGAGAAAAGAGAACACATATACACTGTTGGTGGGAATGTAAATTAGCTCAGCCACTGTGGAAAGCAGTTTGAAGATTTCTCAAATAACTCAAAACACAACTACCAATCGACCCAGCAATCAAATTACTGGATATATATCCAAAAGACAATAAATCATTCTACCAAAAATACACCTGCACTCAAATGTTGATCACAGCACTATTCACAATAGCAAAGACATGGAATCAATCTAGGCGCCCATTAACAGTGGACTGGGATAAAGAAACTGTGGTACATATATACCATGGAATACTACACAGCCATAAAAAAAAAGAATGAAATCAAGTCCTTTGCAGCAACATGGATGCAGCTGGAGGCCATTATCCTAAGCAAATTAACACAGGAACAGAAAACCAAATGCTGCATATTCTCATATAGAAGTGGGAGCTAAACACTGGGTACTCACAGTCATAAAGATCTAGCAACAATAGGCACTGGGGACTTCTAGAGAGGAGAGGGAAGGATAGGTGAAAGGGATGAAAAAGTGTTAGGTACTATGCTCACTTCCTGGGTGACAGGTTCAGTCACTGCCCAAACCTCAGCATCACATAATATATCCATGCAACAAACCTGTACGTGTACCCTCAAATCTAAAATAAAAGTTTTAATTATTTTTTAAAATTACTGTTTTCTTCAATATTAATCACTGTCCTATCCTGGTGATACATATGACATATAAGTGATCTGGTTAAATGCCTACTGAACCAGAAAAGACTATTTTGTGCAAGTTATCTCTTCCTTTTAAAGTATGATATAAAAAGGAAAATCCAGTAAAACCGGCCAGTTATCCAACAGAATTAAATCTAAATAACAGTAACGAGTTCCTTGTCTCCCTCTGAATCTTACTGTTCAGGAAATCTTCTCACCATTTGTTTACCGACTATGCTCAAAACAAAACAGAGCTAGGTACTTGATAGTCTGATTAATCTCAACTTTCCTTCAGAGACTCTTCTATCATCTGCTGAAGTCCTCTAGGGAAGTGGGCCATTTAGATGCACAGAAAACAGCTGGAGCAGGAGGTGACACATAGACTTACTTTAAGAGATTAGCCCCAAGAGAAGAGCTTAGTTCTCAGTTAATCTTATGTATTCTCACTTAAGAAAATTTCAGGGAAATAAAATTATAAATACGGGTTATTTCCACAAACTAATCATTAGATAACTCTATGGCCCTGAGGACCAGAACAGGAACGATTCTGCCAAAAATGCCTTTCATGGGTATTAAATTAATTTCCTCTGAGAGGTAACAGAGCAGCGAGGATCAAATGAGGAGTTTCTATTAAGTTCTTGGAAAGACAAGTCAACATCTCCAGTAAGGCTTCATTTACTAAAAGGTAAATGTTATAGGTAAAATTGTGTGTGTTCCTGCCCCCCATGCCCAGAAAGATATGTTCGAGTCCTAGCCCCTAGTGCCTCAGAATGTGACCTAATTTGGAAATAAGGTCACTGAAGATATGATCAGTTAAGACGAAGTCATACTGGAGTAGGGTTGACCTCTAATCAAATATGACTGATGTCTTTATAAAAGGGAGAAATTTGGACACAGAGATACTTACAGAGGGAAGGTGACACGAAGAGACATGGGGTGAAGTTGGTCAGTTCATCTCTAAGGCAAGGACAGACACCCGGAACAGATCCTTCCCTCACAGTCCTCAGGAGGAACCAATCCCACCAACACCTTGATTTTAGACTTTTCACCTCCAGAATCATGAGTCAATAAATTTATGTTGTTTAAGCCACCTACTTTGTGTTACTTTGTTACAGCAGCCCTTGCAAACTAATACAACAGGCAATAGGAAATGACTTTAAAAGTGGCTGTAAGGTAAACACAAAACAGAACTGAACTAGAAATTCAAAAGTCCTAGATTCTAGGCTTTAAACTCATAACCTTTGGCACAAATCTCTTCCTCAGTTTCCGTAACCATACCTCTTTCAGGTTGTTGTGAGGATAGAACTTAATAATGTGTGGGAAAGTGCTTGGAAAAATACAAAATATTAAGCAAACAGAAGATGTTATCACCAAAGATTTGCAATATACTTAACACATTTTAAGAAAAAGGGCAAAGAGTACAGAAAAGATATAAGTGATCCTCATGTTTTTCCTCAAAAATAAGAGCTAATGACCAGATGTTAAACACTAAATACACATAGAAGTTAAAGCACCTTATGGTCAATATTTCCTTATCTGTTAATTTTTAAAACTACAACCCCCCGCTAAAAAACAGCTATTACTGATAGCTCACATAATAATTAATTCAGCCAATACTTTATATTCCAGAAACTGGCTAAATCTAAAAGATACAGAGCTCAAAGACAGGGTCTCTGCCTTCAAGGAGCTCTCTCTACAGAAAAGGAAATAGGAATTGATTAAATAGATTCACATAAGCTATGGAAAAGTTATGCATATAGTACAATAGAGCAGATACATATCTTTGTACCGGAGTAGAGTTGACTTTAGATTAAATCCTGATATATATTTGAATAATGTTTAAATTCTCTGGAATTGATAAAGCATTAAACAATATACTATAGAAACACTTTGATGAGTTAATTGAAAAGTTGTTCAATTTTCCTTATCAACGCTTTGCTGACCAATACGCCATGTCAGAGAGAGAGAACTTCATCTCTCAGATTTTTTTTAAAGCAGGCTTAAACAAAAATTGTTTTGTGTTTTTTTTTTTTTTTTTTTTTGAGACGGAGTCTCGCTCTGTAGCCCAGGCTGGAGTGCAGTGGCCGGATCTCAGCTCACTGCAAGCTCCGCCTCCCGGGTTCACGCCATTCTCCGGCCTCAGCCTCCCGAGTAGCTGGGACTACAGGCGCCCGCCATCTCGCCCGGCTATTTTTTTTTTTTTTTATTTCTTAGTAGAGACGGGGTTTCACTGTGTTCGCCAGGATGGTCTCGATCTCCTGACCTCGTGATCCGCCCATCTCGGCCTCCCAAAGTGTGTTTTGTGTTTTTTAAATTCACTACATTTGTATTTTATCATTCCCTTGTGCGGGAGAAGAAAAATACAATTAAGGCTAGCTAGCTGGATTTTTATTTTCATCAGAGACAACCAGAAAATTAATGTTGCAACTCTCCCTGAAAATCCTTCTAAAATGTACCCTTTCTTCTTTAGTCTGTATGTATGGGCAATGTATCCCAATTAAAGCTGTCTTTTTTGGCTAAAGACTTTTCCAAGTCTTTAGGAGTGTGCTGAGTATCAATGATCCAGGTACAGTACTCTAACTCTAAATACAGAAGAAACAGTATAGTGGGTTGATCTTTACTCTCAAGGTAGAAGACACAGGGAGAGGTGGGAGGGGGATAGTAAAAGTCAATTTAAAGACAATTAAATCCACTAGAAAAACACTTATTGTGATTACATTTTTTACAAGAAAAAATATCTGAGATAACTGATCTATGTTGAATATAGGCTAAAGGTTCACTGAAAGTAGTTTGATGGAAGAACCAGGCTACACAGGAGTATAAAAGTAAACATGAAACAGTGAAATGATTCAAAAAGTCTTTATCATCCTTTGTTTACTTATGCCAGTAAGAGCTTGAAAGCTGTATTTGCAAAGGCTAAAACACAAAGCAGATAATCTCTCAATGGATAATTGAGTTGACACTATTAAAGTCTGGGAGTTTTAAAGGCAGCAGATGTAATGGCCTCCATTTCTAGAATTTTAAAACTCAATGAGAAAAGAACAAGTAAAAATAAATAAATTGAGACAGAAGTCAATATATAACCCACTGTAGCTATGCAAATAATTCTTTTTCCATTTTCTTCTGATCTATTTCACCTTTCTTTTCCATATTTTACCCCTTCCCCTTTCCCGCTTTCTCTTCTATGTCATTAAGCAAATACATAGCTTTTTCCATCTTCTCTACCTATATGCAGTTCCTAATAATTCCTGAATAATATCTTAATCACAACTCATAGCATATCAACAAATCTTAATCTAGCTCACATCTCATAAAAGACACAAACACATAAAAGTGTGACCAAGAAGGAAAAAGAGAAAGCCTAGACACCTGAAATACTCATGTCTAATTTGAGCTCCAAGAATTTAAAGAATCATATATACAGAAAGAAAAAAACAGACTTCTAAATAATCAGTGATCTCTAAGAACTTGAGATTTTTCCCTTTTAATTTAAAAAGGGGAATTTTAAAAATATATCAACTTTTGTATTAGACGGTTTCTTTATAAACCTTTATTTTGAAAAGAAAAACACTTTAAAAGTCCAATGAAAATAAATATATAAAAGCCATCATAGCAGATGTATAACACTTGGAGAACTATTCCTCTGCATGCTATTTAGAAGTCAGTTTGTCTGGGATGCAGTCTTCCCTCAATTCAGTATTTTAAATTTAAAAAATTAAAAGTATATGAGGAGAAGAAAAATAAGCAAATTATTTTCAATACTTTTGAATATCTGAATTTTATACTTAACAACTCAAATATTCAACTACAGATGGTTCTTGCACAGTGTCCTCAAATTCAGCAAACTTACTGCTTATTAAATTAGAAAAGAAAAAAAATCAAGACAGTGAACTCTATTTTAAAAACTCAAACTGTTGATAAAACTTCACTTGATCCCACTGCCATGAACTGGCAAGCTTATAGGACACAATGGTAACTATGGTCCAATTATAATGAGTGTAAAGGGTAAATTAGGTAATGGTAGTAAATAAATGAGGATTGTCTAATAGATATCGTGCTATCGCGGAAGAAAAATGTGGCTTCTTCACAAAGGCATTGCTTTCTGATGTTCTATCCTAAATATGCTTTTGTATCTTGTATCAGTTTTAGCTTCCAAATGAATCCCAAAGAAGGAATCTTGTGATCAAGAGTAGCTTTGGTAGTGTTCCTCTTGGTTAGAAATGGGCAGATGATGAATTTTTAAATGTCATAAGGACCTATATAGTTACAATATTTAGTCACATTTTTCTATGGAATTACTGTGTCCAATATATACTAGTCTTTCAGAAGCCAAAGTATAATATGAGGGGCTGACAGGTAGAAATAACTAGAGGACTTCAACTGAAAACAACTTATTCTTAATTGACAAGCGCAAACCTACAAATAGGAAACTAAAAAGCACATTTCCATAGAAACAAAAAATTACCTCCAATATAATATGAATGAACACATGAGGGCTGAGGGGATCCCAAGCATCACCCTTACAAGAGTGAATTGGAATAAGGCACAGATGAATTCTAAACAGAAGTGAGAGAATATGTTTTAATATAGGGAACAGGCGAAAATTGGCAGGAAGGAAAGAACATTATAGTCATGGGAGCACGAATAAAGAGAAATCTGCAAATCAAGTTTAAAAAGTACATCTTTTTCCAAGATTTGTTAATATAAACATGTAATTATTTTTAGCACCTTTAACATATCGCCATAAATAAATCCTAAAGAATCAGGCAAGGAAATATATGTTTGGGTCTACATTGGAATATAACTACTGTATCTAATGCTCTTAAAGTTCATTTAAAACAAATCTGATTCTTCCCTTTCAGGCATAAACTTAAATAGTTAAGAGGGTATAAAAGCCTAAAGTAGGGCAAGTTTAATTCTATAATATTAGTAGTTTATTCGTATCTTGGTGCAGGAAGGGAATTAAATAATTAGGTGCTTGTCCTTAAGAGCATCTTTCTTAGAACTAAAACAAAAGAAACAATAGGCTTTTATGTTTTTTTGTGTTTTTTTTGAGACGGAGTCTTGCTCTGTTGCCCAGGCTGGGGTGCAGTGGCCGGATCTCAGCTCACTGCAAGCTCCGCCTCCCGGGTTTACGCCATTCTCCTGCCTCAGCCTCCCGAGTAGCTGGGACTACAGGCGCCCGCCACCTCGCCCGGCTAGTTTTTTTTTTTTTTTTTTTTTTTTTTTGTATTTTTTAGTAGAGAGGGGGTTTCACCGTGTTAGCCAGGATGGTCTCGAGCTCCTGACCTCGTGATCCACCCGTCTCGGCCTCCCAAAGTGCTGGGATTACAGGCTTGAGCCACCGCCCCCGGCCAGGCTTTTATGTTTTTAAAGATTAAACTCAGCTAGTTGATTCTGCTCAATAAGTTATCAATGAAATATCTATTCCAAATATACTAAAATATAACAATTCATCTTCAAAATAATTAGTATTTGATTTTATCTAAAAAAGAAACATTTTCCTACAGCTCATCACTTTGCCAGAAATTTACTATATGCTTAAATAAAAGCATAAAAAAGCAGGAGGCAATCTTTGAGAAGTATGAATCAATGACAGTTCAATAGGAGAGAATTATCAGAAAAATATCCACTGTATAAGGGGAAAAGAAAGTCGAGCCTTTTGGACATGCTAGAAAAGTCTAAGGTAACAACTTATCTTCAGATATATCACCAATAGTAAGTCTGCATACTATTTATGATAAATAATGCTTAAAGAGATAATAAATTGTAGTAAACAAAATTGATCTTTCTACATGATAAAAAAAATTAAAAACTTTATCTCATCCAAAATAATCCCAACAGTATACGGAGGTAGATTAGCATAATGGTTAACAGTGTGGGTTCTGGAGCCAGACTACAGAGATTTATATTCTTACTCCTCCACTTCCTAGTTTAGCCATGTTGACTATGGAAAACTACATAATCTTTCTGTGCCTCAGTTTCCTCATCTGTAAAGGGAGGAAAATAAGAGTTCCTATTCCACAAAATTTGTGTGAAATTTTAAAAATTAATACAGGCCTAGCACTTAGTGCATAAGTATAAGCTATTTAAGCTATTTTTATTATTACTGTTGCTATTATTATAGTTTAAACACCATACTGAATCTTCAGACATTTCTTTGAACTACCTATTGTAGCTATTATTAACCACTAGCTCTTCAGTTAAAATATCAAAAATTATGGTCTAAGTAAGCCATAAGAGATCTAACCTAAAACAGAGCTTGCGTATTACAGATGGATATTCACAAAACCTTCTAATAAATGGGCAAAAATTAAGAAAAGTTTATGTGTTTCTGCTCCTGTTTGGATTCCAAAGCACTGCTGGCTTATACCCTCCAGCCACATAACAGTTAGGAATATGCCTTTGTCATCAACTATATGTTAGAAAAGGGAAAGGATCATGTCTTTAAAAAATAAAGATCACAGATTTCTGGCTAAGGAGGTAGGTTGAACTTACATTTACAGGCACACTGTCCCACCAAAATGAAAAGTAAAGGGATTTTTTGTTTGTTTCTTTGTTTTTGTTTTTTGAGACAGGGTCTCACTCTGTAACCCAGGCCGGAGTGCAGTGGTGCAATCATGGCTCACTGCAGCCTTGACCTCCTGGGCTCAAGCGATCTTCCTACCTTAGCCTCTGGAGTAGCTGGGACTACAGGTATGCGCCATCATGCCTGGCAAATTTTTTTGTATTTTTTTGTAGAGACGGAGTTTCACCACCTTGCACAGGCTGATCCTGAACTTCTGGGCTCAAGCTATCCACCCACCTCAGCCTCCCAAATTACTGGGATTACAGGGGTGAGCCACCACACCTTGCCTAATGGGATGTTCTTTTAAGGCTTACATTCGCAAGGATGAAGAGTCCACAAAATGAAACAACAATAACAAAATTATGGTAAACCACTTTTCAAACCTGAGAAATCTGAATACTAAACAGACAAAAGAGAAAACAGGGTTAAGGTTACACAATAGAATCTCCAAATGGCTAAAATGGCAGTACCAGGTACCTCTGGAAGTGAGAGAAAAGGTTTAAAAAGAGGATTAAAAAAAAAAAAAAAATCTGTTTAAAAATATGTAAGCTTCCCAACTCCCCATTCCACCCCTTCACACTCCCAACAGGTGAACACCCCTCCCTCACCCCAGCAAAAGACTGGAGATTTATACTCTGGGTAGAGATGTTTTTAATGGTCTTATTATTACTGAAAAACATAAGGCAAGTTTAGAACAGACATACCACACTAAAAAAGAAAATAAAGACAAAGTTTATGTGTTTCTGCCCCTGATTGGATTCCAAAGCACTGCAGGCTTATACCCTCCAGCCACGTTAAGAGTCTTCTCTAAGGAATCTGACCAGCCTAAAATAAGACACTTAAAAGATGTACATCGCCAATAAAACAGCCTACCAGATTATCCTAAACAGAAACCCGTAAGTCGACAAGCCCTATCCAGAGGCACAGAACTACTACTCCACTCTTTAGAACTTTTTTAGAATGCATCAGTGAACAACCACCACCACACATATAAGGAGAACCTGAAACAGGAAAGACAGAGACCAAAGCAAGCAAGCAAACAAACAAACAAAAAAAGAGTAACTTGGAAGAAACAAATAATAGGTAAAGAGAAGAAAATTTCCAAAAACTATTCTTAATAACCTTCAAAGAGATAAAAGAGTATAAGCAACCATGAAACAAAAACTGGATTATTATTATTATTATACTTTAAGTTCTGAGATACATGTCCAGAATGTGCAGGTTTGTTAGATAGGTATGCACGTGCCATGGTGGTTTGCTGCACTCATCAACCCCTCATCACATTAGGTATTTCTCCTAAAGCTATCCCTCCCCTTGGCCCCCATCCTGCAACAGGCCCCGGTGTGTGATGTTTCCCTCCCTGTGCCCGTATGTTCTTATTGTTCAACTTCCACTTATAAGTGAGAACATGTGGTGTTTGGTTTTCTGTTCCTGTGTTAGTTTGCTGAGAATGATGGTTTCCAGCTGCATCCATGTCCCTGCAAAGGACATGAACTCATCCTTTTTTATGGCTGCATAGTATTCCATGGTGTATATGTGCCACATTTTCTTTATCCAGTCTATCACTGATGGCATTTGAGTTGATTCAAGTCTTTGCTATTGTGAATAGTGCTGCAATAAACATACATGTGCATGTGCCTTTATAGTAAAATGATTTATAATCCTTTGGGTAAATACTCAGTAATGGGATTACTGGGTCAAATGGTATTTCTGGTTCCAGACCCTTGAGGAATCACCACACTGTCTTCCACAATAGTTGAACTAATTTACACTCCCATCAACAATGTAAAAGCGTTTCTATTTCTCCACATCCTCTCCAGCATCTGTTGTTTCCTGACTTTTTAATGATTGCCATTCTAACTGGCGTGAGATGGTATCTCACTGTGGTTTTGATTTGCATTTCTCTAATGACCAGTGATGATGAGCTTTTTTTCATGTTTGTCAGCTGCATAAATGTCTTCTTTTAAGAAATGTCTGTTCATATGCTTCAACCACTTTTTGATGGGCTTATTTTTTCTTGTAAATTTGTTTAAGTTCTTTGTAGATTCTGTATATTAGCGCTTTGTCAGATGGATAGATTGCAAAAAATTTCTCCCATTCTGTAGGTTGCCTGTAAAGTAATGGCAACAAAAGCTAAAATTGACAAGTGGGATCTAATTAAACTAAAGAGCTTCTGCACAGCAAAAGAACTGGATTTTTTTTTTTTTAAGTAGGGGGTCCAGTAACAAGAGAATTGTTTCAATCTATGGAGGGTTGGAAGATAAAACTGAGGAAATCTCCCAATAAAGGAACACCAAAAAGAAAGATGTAGAAAATACTTAAGAAAAAAGATAATAGAGGGCCAGTTCATATTCCTACTACATCAAAGAAAATGGGGATTCGAAAACACCCACACACCCACAGAGAGAGACAGAGAGGAGGGCGTGGGGAGAGGGGGAGAGACAAAATCAAAAGAACTAACTCGATAAAATTGCCAGAACCCAGTAGTATTTTCTAGGTCAAAAGAAGCCACCAAGTACTCAGGTTGCTACTTGAGAGTGTGCTCCACCAAAATAAGGACCTAACAAAAAGGAAAGCAAGCAACAGGGCGTCCAACACAAGAAAGAAATTCTGAAGATGATGAGGATACTAAGGAAAAAAAAAAGAGTCCAAGAAAACAACTATGCCAAAACCAGGTAAACAACCAGTATAGATTAGAACAAGTCAGAAGAATCTGAGAGCTACATCATTAAGAACATGAAATTAATAAAATAGTTAAGAGGGTATTTATAAATAGAATAGAGTTGGCCGGGCGCGGTGGCTCAAGCCTGTAATCCCAGCACTTTGGGAGGCCGAGACGGGTGGATCACGAGGTCAGGAGATCGAGACCATCCTGGCTAACACGGTGAAACCCCGTCTCTACTAAAAAAATACAAAAAACTAGCCGGGTGAGGTGTCGGGCGCCTGTAGTCCCAGCTACTCGGGAGGCTGAGGCAGGAGAATGGCGGGAACCCGGGAGGCGGAGCTTGCAGTGAGCCGAGATCTGGCCACTGCACTCCAGCCTGGGTGACAGAGCGAGACTCTGTCTCAAAAAAAAAAAAAAATAAATAAATAAATAAATAGAATAGAGTTTAGAAATAAACCAATGATATGTTCATAGAAAACAAACCTACCTTTTAACAAGTATATGTATTCCATTGAAAATAAAACTGTGTACAAGAAAGAAAAAGGAACCACAGAATACTACTACATGGCAAAACTACAACTAGCATTTAGTCATAATGATGTAAACATTAAATACTGATATAATCAAAATTAGAATAACTGTACTGGGAGGATGGGAAGACAAGAAATGTGTATGTGACTGCATTAACAAGACAGATGGCCAGGTGTAGTGTGGCTCACATCTGTAATCACAACTCTTAGGAAGGCTGAGGCAAGAGGATCACTTGAGCCCAGGAGTTCGAGACCAGCCTGAGCAATATACTGAGACCTTGTCTCTACAAAAAAATTTAAAAATCACCTGAGCATGGCAGTGTGAGACTGTAGTCCCAGGTACTTGGGAGGCTGAGGTGGGAGGATCACTGGGCCCAGGAGGCAGAGGTTGCGTGAGCTATGATCATACCACTGCACTTCAGCCTGGGTGACAGAGTGAGACCCTGTCTCAAAAACAAAACAAAACAAAACAAAAACAACAAAAAACAGGACAGGTAAGAGGACAGAGTTCTTATCCTCCACTGTGAGAAGTCACAGATAGTGTAAAAAAAAAAAAAATCAAGTAGCAGCAATATAAACTTACTTGGATTTATGACAATAGATACCAAAAAAATCAGCTAAAATTGTTGAAGTTGTTTGTCTATAAGAAGCAGGAAATGAGATACGGGTAATAGTAGCCACTGTCGTCCTCCATTACAAGCCTCATAGAACTATCTGACTAGTACTCTTTAAACAATGTGCTTGTAAAACACTGATAAAATGTGTATAAAACACTGATAAAATTATATCAAAATAAAAAAATTTCCTAATTATAACATTAATGCATGCTTACATAATTTGCAAACTACACAAAGAAACTAAGAATTAAGAAAGTTTGCCATCCAGGTAAAACTGTTATTAATATATTGCAGCATTGCCTTTGAATTTTTGCCATACACACATACTTGTGTATATAGTTTTTTTAAACTCAGGGTTCATGCTGAATATGCAAATTGCATAACCCTTTTTCTCAATTAACATTCTATCATTAACCTTTTCTGATGTCCTTAAGTATTCTTTTAAAACTCCTTAATACTCCACTTTATCCTCCAGCATCACTTCTTCAACCTCAGGGTCTATGAAATACTAAGCATCCCAAAACTACTTGCTTCATGACTACGTAACATAATGCCTTATTGTAAGTACATGGCTATTATGAAGTTTAGTATAAACTAAACTCAAAAGTGATGTGACACATTTAAAGTGCAGATCATTTTTAAGAAAGGGAAGCATCAAGTATGTGTGTATCGCTCTGAAAAGACAGGTTAGGCTGATGTTTTGTAATTTTTGTACAATTAAGGAAACACATGGCTTAAACCTCACCAGAATTTTTCATTTTAAAATTTCCTTTAGTTAATTGTTCTTTAAATACAATATTCATAGTTTTAAAACGTAAGAAAATACAAGAATATTTATTGATTCTTAATATTAATATAACTTGTTGGAAGACATTCTTCGATGGGTCTTCTCCCAATCCTGTACATATTGCTAGGTATGGCCAGAATGCAAGATCCTGACCACTTGTTACCAGGGCTGTTTGTCAGGGTTGTGTCTGCTGTGAACAACCTTGAAAAATGAGGTAGTCACCCAACAGGACAAAGAGCAGCCTTGCTTAAAAGCAATGGATCCTCCACACCCAGAGCTCCTCAGCTCCAACCCACTATATGTACAGCATCTATCCGTAACATATTCTATCACCCCCATAAAACTTCGAGGTGAGGAGAACTGAAGAAAATATGCTAATGCTCATGCTGTTTCTATGTCATGAGTAATAAGGTCCTTTGCCTCTGACCTAGGAGTCTCATGCCTTCTACATGACATGTAGAAGCATCTAAGAAATAGTAAATGTTTACTTAAAGAGTTAAATCAAATTCCAGACCCATTAACTTACCTCTTGGCAATTCAGACCCCAGGGATCAAATATATGACATTTAAATAATTAAATAATACTGTCGTCTTCCTTCCCACCCATTTTAAATAAGCGTAATATATGAAAATCCAAGTTCCCCACAAAATTTAACTTACTGTACATTTGTTCAAGACTTTCTACCAGCTTATATTAACCTTTTTTGCTGCTTCAATCCATCTGTCCCCAGCCAAATAAGCTTCATGATTCTACTTACATTTTCAATGCTTTTTTTCATTCTACATATTCCCCAAGAAGAGTTTTCTGGCGTTTTATCTCTCCAGCCATAAGACATAAAACGTGCACCTAAACAATTCACAAAGCCTACCTAAAAGGTACCAGAACCAATCAATGGAGCATACATGGTTGTGGTCTCTCCACGTAAAACAAATGTTGTCAATATATAACTGAAGCATGCTGGTGCCTCTTCAGACTTCAGTTCTAACCTTGTAAGCCCTGGGAACTCTCTCGTACTGTCATTAGGATGCTAGGTGTGGTTTTTCATCATTTATTTATAAGATTTTTTTCTTCTTAATCATAGACCTTAATACCTTCCCAGACTTTTAAGCAAATAACAAGAAATAATATTTATTTAAAAAGTAGGGAAAGAAGCTCATAGCAACACATTATGCGCAGGGAAATATGTTTTAGGGATTGACATAAGAAGGAAGATGGAGGAGGAAACTATCAGGGTTTTTCATTGTAGCCATAATATAAACAATGTACCACAGAGATAGGATTCAGAGGGCTAAGAGGAATGAGTAGACCCAAAGTGACTGCTAGCAAAGAAAAACTCATACCAATGCTGAGAAAAATAGCAGATAACAGTGATAAGAAAAAGAAAACAGAGAAAAATCTAGTAGTTTTGAAAGCAGGCAAAGTAAGCTAGCTCATGTCAGAGGTTATCCAGCAGTTACCAATCAACCTCCTACCGGAAGCAGAGGTCAAGCTGCTGAGGTGGGAAACCTAATGAAAAAAACATCCCTACATTCAAAGGAACGTGACTGAGACTTAAGAGATTAGGAAGTTGGCAGGGGCTGAGGGCTTCACCAGCTTCACTGAGAAAGCTCTGAACTGATACTGTTCTACATTAGTTAAATTTATTAACACAAGTAAGATAAGACTATGAGTTTCGCATTTCAGTTATTCCCAGGAGTGCCACATCTGAAAAGAGAGTGTTGATTTATCAATATTCAATGAGACTATATCCCTGGGGAAATCTAAGTAAGAAATACACTGATAAGGGTCTTCCATGATATTTAGCTACAAGTATTGCCACTGCAAGTAAGTCTGTAACTTCCTTAACCAAAAAAAGCAGTTTGGACCACGGAAATTGTAATGTAAATTTCTAAGGACATTTCTAACCCAGATATTGCTATGAACCTCTTACATAAATATCTCACTTAAAATATAACTAATATTTAATGAACACTAAATCTGTGGGAGTTTGTCCATTTCCCCCATTTACATTTTTTATATTAACAAGTACACTTTTGGTAGAATTATACAGTATCACTCTTCAGTAAACATTTATTTTATTCCTAAAATGTTTCTTTTTTTTTTTTTTTTTTTTGAGGCGGTGTCTCGCTCTGTCACCCAGGCTGGAGTGACATGGCACGATCTTGGCTCACTGCAAGCTCCGCCTTCTGGGTTCACGCCATTCTCCTGCCTCAGCCTCCCCAGTAGCTGGCACTACAGGTGCCCACCGTCGCGCTCGGCTAAGTTTTTTGTATTTTTAGTAGAGACGGGGTTTCACCGTGGTCTCCATCTCCTGACCTCGTGATCCACCCGCCTCGGCCTCCCAAAGTGCTGGATTACAGGTGTGAGCCACTGCGTCCGGCCTCTTAAAATGTTTCTACTGAAACATCCTTGTTTATGCATTAGGATCCAGATGAGGTTGCCACAGGTTTCAACACAAAGTATGACAATAAACTCCTGCTACAGAAATTCATGGGATGTTTTCAAATCATAAGCAGCAGAAGGCTCCACGCCTGCTGCAGCCATGAGCAGCTGCTGATGTACTACCCTCTGAGGTTATCCAGCTCCCCTTCTCCAGGACTTACAGCCACCACTGTTTGACCTTTCCCCATGCCCATCCCTGCTTCCTCCAAGAGCTAAAGCCAATCCTGAAAAAGGAGAGGGCTGATGATTAACTCCATCCAGCCAAACCTGTTACTTCTCAAAAGAGATGTCCTGTATGGGCTTCTTAATATCCATAACATGGTGTGGACACTCAGAAATTACTGTGACAGTGCAATCACTGTGGGTGCCCAAGTTTTCTGTCCATCTTGATTATGAGCTTGAATTGAGGCTTAGCCAGAGACAGCAAAGGGTACTGCAGAAGAAGGCTGGCTCGTGTCTTAAAACGTACCCAGGTTTTGTTTTCTTTGAGTGTGATAAAATGACAGGCACAGAGACAACTGCCTTGGGAAGAAGAGTTTATTACTCGCAATTCTAGGAGGAGGAGGCATGCCATGAAGCACAGGTCTATATGGGAAGGTACCAGGGTCAGTCAGGAGGCAGAATGAGAGAGGGGAAAGCATGGCACAAGCTTTTATTATGGTTTTCAGCAGAAAAGGCCAATGCAGGGCATGGTAAACAGTTTAGAATTGGCTGGTTTGAGTAATTTCAGTGGGCTCCAGAGTGTAAGAACCATCCCTAGTTGCCTGTTACCTGGCCCTGGGGTGTAAGTTAGGGTAGGGAGATAGTGGCTCAATCTGTGAAAGCTCAATAAAGGAGGTGGTTGGCAGTATGGGCTCTAGACTGGCTGTTTTACATATGAAAATGCTCACAGGAGAGTCATTTGCTATCTCTGGAAATTTTCCAGCCCTGGAGGAGTGGTCTGCCCTCAAGCCAGCAAGGCCCCAAGATGTCAAAGCATCATAAAATACAGAAAATAAAAAACACGAATAATACATCTCAGATTGTACTTCTGGGCTCAGAGCCCATCCAGATTTTTACTTCTTTTATAAACTCTGGTAACAACCACCATTCTCAGCTCCAGAATTTCCCTAAATTAAAAGCCTTCTTTGGCCCTAGAAGCACTACCAATCCTACCTCCACACTGTCACCACTACCATGTATTGGTGATAAATGTAACAGAGTATTCATTCCTAATGGTCTTCCCTTGGTTTAATACTGACTGTTTGTATCATAATTTAAAATCTGTATCACAGACTACCAAAATAATGATATGGCCTTTGCTACAACTTCTGAGAAAGTCATACTACTGCTGTCAGAATCTTTCAGAACACTAAAGCTTCAGGTGCTAAAACAGCATTCAGGCTAGGCTTTTCAAGTTTTACTATTAGCTTCTGTTTAAATGTTTGCATAAAATTTCAACAAAAGGAACACAAAAATAATGCTTCAGGATTTCAAAGACATCACTAGTGTTTATCACCTTATAGACGAAAAGCAAGGAAGCTGACTAGATAAATATCAAGGCATCTCCCCCTCTCCCTGCCTCTAAGCTTCTGAACAAAATTTTTGCTCTACTTTAAAATGTCATCGGTCATGCATTTTTAGGAATCACAGTTTGGATTTGGCATCATACAGTACAGTAGATATTTAAGCAGAGGAAAAACTTGAATCTCTGTATTGATATTGTAACTGGTAAGATTCATTTTACTGTTGAACTGTTATACACACTTTCCTGATTATTCCACATAAAAGTACAACTAGGTCTGTTTAAAGGACACACACAAATACAGCACATCAATAACCTGGGGCTTTCTTTTTACTATATTGTTTTTATAATCACAGACATGCTTGCTAGGTAATATAATCAACATGAAACAAAATATTAGGTAGAAGACTGGTTTAAAAACAAAACTACATGGAAACAAAGCTATAGATATACAGATTTTCAGGGATTTTTACAAACAGCCATAATAGTAGGAAATCTAAAATCTGTCAACTGTTAATGAAGTCTGGATGCATACCATAAAAAATATAAACCTACTATTGCTTGATGAGACGTTTAGTCACAGCAGCTGAACATGGCAATCCAATCTGTACGCTTCATACTAAGGCATCTATTTAATCCTTTTAGATCAGGCTTGAGAATCATATGACCTAAAAATGTTCCCAAATATCTTTCCTAACTTCTATAAAACTCTTCCAACACAGACAACAAGCAAAAACAAAAACAAACAAAAATCTTAAAGGTAGTTACTTCAGATTGACGTCCCAGTGAAGCACCCAAATGAAAAGCTCCTGAACCAGTTCACACACTAAGCAAAATACAAAGAACCAAAAACAATTAAGGTTAAGTTCCAACTTACACAAACCAAAGAGTTTTATAATGCCAAAATCTGTAACAGAAATCTAATTCTTTAGCAGTTCAGTATCCAGTGACTAACTAATCAATATGGAAACTGAAAATAAAAACAAAAACAAAAACAAAAACTGGGCAGCCATGAAGCCTTTTCAAAAATTGGCAATCAAAACTTCACTATCCTATAGCAAATTCAAAACGTGAACTAAAGTCTCTAAAACAACAGAACTCTCTAATAGATTATGAGATCACAGACATGACATTTAGTTTCCTGAACCATTTCATCAACATCATTATAAGGAATCAAATGCCTTCGTAAAAATGAAACAAAAAACCTCCGAGTTCACTGATGCAAAATGGATAATTTGTCCAAAAACACTGGACTCTATGCATATAAGTATCACCTCCTTATTAGGGTTTTTATACCTTCTCTGCTGCTTCATCCCTACACTGGTCCATTAGGGCACCTTGATCTTCACTGAAAGTTATGGTCTAAACCAGAAAAAACAACAAAAAAAATTTCCTTCTCTTGGTTCTTAGCACTGCTGACACACGCTAGCATTCCTTCAACTAACATCTACTGCCCAAATGCTATATGCCAAGTCCTATATTATTCATTGAATTTTCTAAAATATTTTACAAAATATTAATGAAAAATAAAAGGGAAATAAACAACAGCAAAAAGAATATAAAATATCCTGGCTTACATCTGAATTAAGCATTAGGATCTTACTAGATCCCTGCCCAGCAGGTATTGATGGCATGATGAAAGCCTTGTCAGAAATACTGCTAAGATAACTATACTACAACTCTCAAAAAATGAAATACAACTATACAGGCATATTGTGAAAGTTCCTTGCTTTCCAGCTCAAGGTCAGTCTCCTTACTCTCTTCAGTATAATTTCTTTTTTTCCCAAAATGAGGGCAAAGAGAACAGTTCTAATCTTGTCACTTAATTCTCATGTCTAGGCTAGGAGACCTACCTTTCTCATATTTAACAACTATAGCATTCTTTTACAAGAATGGCATGCCCTGCTAAAGAATTCTGGAACCATTTAGATAATAGCTAGCCGATGAAGATCCTAAGATTATTGCAACAGAGAAACAACTTGAGTCCCTAGTTACATGACCTTGAGCATGCATTTGTTTCCTCTAAGCCTTTGTTTCCTCCTCATACGATGTTAGTAAGATTAACCTCACATGGTTGTTTTAAGTATAAAGTACACCAGTGTGATGAAGGGCCTAACATAATGTGTGCTACATGGCAGAAACACATAATAGGTCTCTTCCCTTTAAGTATGCATAAAAATCCAACATTAGAAAATGGACAAAACTGTGACGCACCATCTGCTGGTGTACACGCATAATCACAGTATCAAAATTCTACTTACTTCCAGCTCAAATAAATCCTTCCCTGATTTATATCTAGCACAACTGCTTTCTTTCCCTTTTGATGAAACCTCAGACACTTTACCAGTATCTATTAACCTGATACTGTAATTATTTGTACATATATTCTCCATGTGAACAATTAACTTAAAGCCAGAAACTCTTATTCTTCTTTCCTTTCTTTATGCTAATAAAAGAAGTTTTTGAAAGTAAATTAAAACAAATCTTTCAATGCTTATCCATTTAGGAATAAAAGGACTACCTTGAATAACAGAGCACTTTGGGAGGCCAAGACGGGCGGATCATGAGGTCAGGAGATCGAGACCATCCTGGCTAACACGGTGAAACCCCGTCTCTACTAAAAAATACAAAAAACTAGCCGGGTGAGGTGGCGGGCGCCTGTAGTCCCAGCTACTGGGGAGGCTGAGGCAGGAGAATGGCCTAAACCCGGGAGGCGGAGCTTGCAGTGAGCTGAGATCCGGCCACTGCACCCCAGCCTGGGCGACAGAACGAAACTCTGTCTCAAAAAAAAAAAAAAAAAAAAGAAGTTTCCATACAAGTTACAAATGAGTAATTAGCATCTTCTTTGAGATTACATAACTTCTTCCCAAATTGTTATTCATTGTTAGTAAGAGTTACATATTTAGTAATTTGTCCCTTGAGAAGGTTCTTGGTTCTCTGGAAGAGGAAAAATTCATAATGACCAGTTAATGATGTCAATGTAGTTGATTACTGTTGGTAGTACAGTGTGCAAATTAATTTCCCCCAACTCCATTTTTCTCTTGTGTCTAGTCCCCATAAAAACATAAAGAGTAGGTTGGGTGCAGTGGCTCACACTCATGCCTGTAATCCCAGCACTTTGGGAGGCCGAGGCGGGTAGATTACAAGGTCAGGAGATGGAGACCATACTGGCTAACACGGTGAAAACCCGTCTCTACTAAAAATACAAAAAATAAGCCAGGCGTGGTGGTGGGAGCCTGTAGTCCCAGCTACTCGGGAGGCTGAGGCAGGAGAATGGCGTGAACCCGGGAGGCGGAGCTTGCAGTGAACAGAGATAGCGCCACTGCACTCCAGCCTGGGTGACAGAGCGAGACTCGGTCTCAAAAACAATAATAAATAAATAAATAAACAAACAAACCATAAAGTTTTATTCTCTCTGCAGCTTGTAAGTATTCACAACGGAACGTAAAAGATACACACTGAGTAAAAGTTTGACTCTGAAAGTTGGGAGAACGAGTAGCTCTGGATACCTCTAAATTGATGCGCATTTAACTCAAGTGCAGGCATACCTTTAACTGTTTTTTATTGAAACTATTAACACCCATTTCTCTGCCTCTTTAAACAAAACATCAAGAATATATGTAAAGGTCTTCCTGATTTCTCAGGGTCATTATTATTTATGTAAGTATCAATTAATGGAGATACATCTCAGAAATACCTGCTATAGATACTATTACCCCAGACAGTAAGTACTCCATATAGACTGTTGGACTAGACATGGTATATATTATTAGCAAGACATAGCAACAGGGACAATATTACAGACAAGTGTTTGCCCTCTGTTCCTACCTATTCATTTCCCCAGAGTTGAGGAAGGAGTATGTATTTATCCAACAACTCCTCACTTCTTTATCTTCTATCTTTTCTATGCTTCTTTGCTGAGGTGCCACTTGCTGCTACCACTACAATTTCTATCACTTCTAACCAAAACACTTATCTCTGCTGCTCTCTTCTGTCTTCTCTGCTGCTTTCAATCAACTGCCCATCCATCAGAATGCAAAAACTAATTACTAAAAACACAGCATATTATGAAAGCATACATTTATTTTTTAAATCGACATATATTTATAAAAATTCCAAGTAAACTTTAGAATAAAGTGTGTTGAGGTATGCAAAAAATCTTACTGAAATTTTTATTGCAGTTGCACTGAATACACAAATTAATTTGGGGAGAACTGGCATATTTTTTTTTGTTCTTTTTTTTGAGACGGAGTCTCGCTCTGTCGCCCAGGCTGGAGTGCAGTGGCAGGATCTCAGCTCACTGCAAGCTCCGCCTCCCGAGTTTACGCCATTCTCCTGCCTCAGCCTCCCCAGTAGCTGGGACTACAGGCGCCCGCCACCTCACCCGGCTAGTTTTTTGTATTTTTTAGTAGAGACGGGGTTTCACCGTGTTCGCTAAGATGGTCTCGATCTCCTGACCTCATGATCCGCCCGTCTCGGCCTCCCAAAGTGCTGGGATTACAGGCTTGAGCCACCGTGCCCAGCCGGACTGGCATCTTTAAAACATTATGTCATCCCATGGTAATTCTCTTCTATTAGTTATGTCTTCTTTTATATCCTTTAATAGAGTTTCATAATTCCTCCATAATGGTCTTTTGCATTCTTTTTAAAGGTTAGCTACTTGATTGTTGCTATTATGAATGTTGCTAAGTCAATTTTTTAAAAGGGGGAGGACTTGCCCTACCAGACTTTAGAACATAGTGCAAAGCCACTGTAATAAAAAACATTGACACTAAACACAAACAGACAACTGATCAATGAAATATGAGAAATAATTCATACATACTAAGTGTGTACTACCAATCAGCAGGAAAAGTGCAAACTGCTTGTATTCTACAGGAAGAAAAATAAAATCACCCCCTACACCTCACAGCCTATATAAAGGTAAACTCCTAAGAAATTACAGACCCAAATACAAAATATAAAATTATAAAGCAAATAGAAGAAAATGGAGATATGTGATATTGGGTTAGAAGAGCATTTCTTCAGAACATAAAAACACACACCACAGTGTGTTGATTTACATGTTGTGATGTGATGATTTAACCACTTGAAAATTAAGGATTCCTTATCAAAGGCAGCTACAATGGACAGAATTAACAGTTATAACAACGTCTAAAACCAACACAGATTAATGTCTAGAATATTCAAGACACTCCTACTGAGTAAGCAAAATGGACAAAGGATAAAAATAGTCAATTCATGTTTATTTATTCAACAAATATTTATAGAAAACCTACCTTTTTAAGTGCTAGGGATACAGGTGTGAACACAGATAAGGTCTCTGCCTTCAAGGAACTTGAGCAGAGAAAATAAATAACTATATAATTAATATAAGGTTTTGTTGTGATAAAGACAATGAAGAAAGATAAAGCAGAACCCTCTGGGGACATGATATTTAAGAAGAGATCTGAATGAAGTGAGTGAGCCATGTGAATAAGGGGAAAGAGTTTTTTAGGCAGAATAAAACAGCAAGAACGGGAGGTCTTGAGAATAGAAAACAAATACGTGAAGACATAACTAACCTCACTAATAATCAGAGAAATAAAAATTTAAATTATATACCACTTTACAAATGAAAGATTGGCAAAAATATAACGTAAGGGAGTACGGAGTGTCAGTGGAAATGGAGGAAAAGAGAACTACCATGTACCCCCAGTAAGAATGTAAACTAGTACAGACATTCTGGAAATCAAGTTGACAAAACTTAGTGAAATGAAGTATATGTATATATACCCTATTATCCAGAGATGCCACTCTGAAAAATCAAAGTTCTCCCAAAAGCCCGTAAGAGGACATGTATGAAAATGAAAATCAAAGTTGTCTGTGGTAGCAGAATATTACAGACAACCTAGGTGACCATCACCAGAGGGCCAGAGATGTGTTAAGTACATTCACTGACACACCTAAAGTAGTTACAAGTTATGAAACAGATATACAGAGATCCAAATGGATAGCGGTTTTTTGATGTTTTGGCACTAAAATACGATTAAAAAAAAAAAGTGTCTCAGATTTGCTTCAAAATAATACACTTTGCAGAGATGGAGTTGTGGGGAGGAGGCACTAGGGGAGGAATAGTTAATAATATGAAGCAAGATTAGCTCTGAGCAGATAATTGTTGATGCTGGATGATGGACACATGGGGGGTTGGTATTTTCTCTACATTTGGATCTGTTTGAAGTTTTCTATCACAAAAGGCATTTTAACACGTTGAATGAAAAAAGAAACAGAAGATCTTTAGCACAACATCATCTATATAAATTTAAAATGTGTACATAAAACAGCACTATATATTTTTTAAAGAGACAGACATATCCAAAAATACATTAGTATGAACATGTATGTAGGCAAAGAATTAAAATACTGAGGATAAATGAGAACTATTTTAAATAAAACAAAAGAGTCTTGCCAAAATCTGATAGTCTGTCATTAATCTGAAGAGTTTGATTAATTCAACTTTTTGCACCTGAGGTCAGAAAAGAAACAGTAAACAAATACAGAGCCCTCCAGGACCACATAGGAGATGTAACTAAGTCTGATTTGGGAGGAGGGGGTATTCCTGCCCCATACCTTAGACCCACTGAATCATAATCTCTGGGATCAGGCCAAAGGTTCTACTGTTCAGTTTCCGTTTCAGAGGAGAAACAACAGTACAGTAAGTGAAATAATATTGCAAGCTCACAAACCAGCAAGTGAAAGGGGTGGAATTCAAGCCCAGGGTCAGAACTGCCACTGTTATTCACTGTGCTACCAATGCTGCACTATCATGCTTAAAACCTGCATACTGCTACCAGACTGAAGTTCCTAAACTGCTATTGTATCCCACAATGACACTGTTCTTAGCAACCACAGAAAAAAATTAAATTCTATATAGTTTATATACCCCCAATCATCCTCATCTACTTTTTCAACATATATCCCACTTTTCTCCAAGATAAATCCTCTCTTCCAGTCACACTAGTCCTCCCTACTGCTTCTAGGATACCCACAACACTTCTAAGCAGTTTCTCCAAACTAAAATACCCTCATTTCCCTTCTATATTTATTTATATCCCATCCATCCTACAAGGTCCAGTATGCAGAACACTTTCTGCATTAATTGAATGAACTAAAGTCCCAAAGCTGCTCCATGAGGTTTCCCTGATAACTTCAGCACATACCTTTTCCTTCTTTAATTTCTTTTGCACTTACTCTGTATGCCATTCAATTAGCACCTTATTACAGTAACACCTCATTTATCCAGCATCATTGGGAAAGGAAAGTGTTCATCAGAAGCAAATTTTCCAGAGAACTTAAGCATTAATTTAGGAAGCAGCAAAACAGAGTGAAAATAGTGCTGACTTTAGTTACAAACAGACGTAAGTTCAAATCCCAGTTCTGCCACTTACTAGCTAAGCGTCTTTGGGCAAATATCAACAAACCTTTCTAAGTCTGTTGCATTGCCTATAAAGTGGAATATACTACTAACTTCACAACATTGTTGTAGGTATTAAAGAAATCGTATGTGAAGAATCTGGGCCGGGCGTAGTGGCTCACGCCTGTAATCCCAGCACTTTGGTAGGCTGAGGCAGGCGGATCATCTGAGGTCACGAGTTCAAGACCAGCCTGACCAACATGGAGAAACCCTGTCTCTACTAAAAATACAAAAATTAGCCAGGCGTGGTGGCATGCGCCTATAATCCCAGCTACTCGGGAGGCTGAGGCAGGAGAATCACTTGAACCCAGGAGGTGAAGGTTGCAGTGAGCTGAGATCATACCACTGCACTCCAACCTGGGCAACAAGAGTAAAACTCCACCTAAAAAAAAAAAAAAAAACAAAAAACTCATGTAACAGTCTTTAAATCATGACTATAACTATTAAGCACTAATGCATTAAAATCATTTTATGGAAATATTCATCAAACGCATATACTTTGATATTTTTCTCAGAGGACAGTGAATACAAATTGAGCATCTCTTGATAACTCGTAATTCAATCAACATTTGCTCATTCAATAAATATTTAACTAGGGGCAACTATGTGCAAAGTGACTAAGGATTCAAAAGAAAACATGGTAAACATGGTCCTGCACTCATGGAGTTTAGAGTCTACTAATAATTAAATAATTTCACTTTGGGTTACAGGATACAAGTGAAACAAGGTACAGAGTGGAGAAGAAGGGAGGACCTACTTTAGAAAGGATGGTCAGGGAAGGCACTGGGACTTGACAGATCAAAAGGAGCCAGTCATAGAAAGGGCTGGGGAAAGGGAACACTGTACTGAGGTGTCACAGTGTTAGCATATTCAAGGACTGAAAGGCAGCTATGGGGGATCAGGAATAAAAGGGAAAATAGTAAGACACATGTCTGCAGAATTAGGCAAGGGCCAAATAATTCAGTGTCCTGTGGACCACTGTTAGTCTGAGTTTTATTCTAAATGTAATGGGGAGTGTGATATGACAAGATAGATAATGTAAATGCACCAAGCATTTCAGGAATAGATGACTTTGTCTTATCCCTTTTTGGAGTAACCATTGATAAATTTGACTTAGCGCTTCCATCTCAAAATAAAAACAGCAACAATAGAGTGCAATGATTTTCAAAGTTTTACTTAAAAGAGCAGCATCTTTTTTTAAATAAATAAAACATTTCATCTAAGATGGCCTCTCTGGTCCTTATTTCATATGATGTCACCTCTTTCAATTTCTTCTATAACAGAGTTTAAAAACATTGGTATAAATAAAGAACACTGGTGTAGGAGTCAGAAAATTTCAGTTATAGTCCTGACTATGACTTAACAGCCATATAACCTTGTGCAGGCCACTTAATGCCTTGACTCAACTTCTCCTTTACTAAAATGGATATAATGCCTGACACGCTTACCACACACAGTAACAGTGTGGATCAGATGCAATAATTTGGGTGAGGAAAGCTGTCAACATCTAGAATGTAAACTAGAAACTATATATCTTACTGCTTTTGTAATAAATTCTGGTTGCTTGACTGATGTCCGAATCATTTTAAAATATTAAGGCTCCAAGCATGAATTAACTTGCACAAATGTCCAAGCCAAAAAATTAACAAATTCATGGGTATGGTGTTAAATGAAATAAACACATCTACTGAATCCCTACTAAAACTGAGGTCCTATGCAATGCTATAACCAGTAGCAAAGAAAAACTAAATTTGGTGTTTAACAGAGAATGAAGTTTATTTTTAAATTACTTATTGAGGTTTAAAAGTCAGTATTATGTATTTTAAAATTAAGAGAATACCTTTCAAATGTTGCACCAAAAAAATGATAGGTAAGAGAGGTGACAGATATGTTAATTAGCCTGATTTAATCATTCCGCACTGCATACATATATCAAAACACCATATTGTACCACACAAATGTATATAATTTTTCAATCAAAAGCATTAAAAATAAAAATTATAATCAGTCAATGGGTTAAAAAATAAATATGCTGTCCTCAATTTCTCAATACTTTCAAAGTGTTAAATTTACTCATTTTCATGAATCACTGAATTAGGTTATATTTGCGCATTAAAAAGTTTATCTAGCCTACCTTCAGATAGGTTGGCTTCTCTCTTTAAAAAAATATAAAGAAGGCCGGGCGCAGTGGCTCACGCCTGTAATCCCAACACTTTGGGAGGCCGAGGCAGGCAGATCACGAGTTCAGGAGATCGAGGCCATCCTGACTAAAACGGTGAAACCTTGTCTCTATAAAAATTAAAAAAAAAAAAGTAGCTGGGCGTGGTGGCGGGCGCCTGTAGTCCCAGCTACTCAGGAGGCTGAGGCAGGAGAATGGCATAAACCCGGGAGGCGGAGCTTGCAGTCAGCCAAGATCGCACCACTGCACTCCAGCAGGGTGACAGAGCGAGACTCCGTCTCAAAGAAAAAAAAAAAGAAATAACGTGAAGATAGGAATTTTCAAGCAGTTCTAAAACAAAGCAAAATAGTAAATCCCCATTGCAGCAGTTAGAAATAGGAACTGGATATACACACAGCAACATGGATAGGTCTAAATGATTTCCTGTGGGGCTGGGGGTTGTAGAAATGAGGAACAGGAATAGAGAATAAACAAATGAGTAAATGAATTAATGTCAATTAAACAGCAGAAAGGCCTGACATGAACCAATGATGATACCATGCCATGAACTGAGGAGTATTAACTCAATACTCTATACTTAAAGGCTTACTCTCACAGTATTTAATACTATGAGAGTATTAGGTTGTGATTCATAAAAATGAATACGTTTCACACTTTAAAGGCACTGAGAAATTTAGGATGGCATATTTTTACTTTTTTAACTTTAATTACAATTATTAATATTTTTGATTGATAACTGTATACATTTATGAGTTACAACGTGGTATTCTCATATAACTTATAAGTTATATATAAGCTAGACTTAGACATCTACACTTACAGAGGGTTGACTTAGAAATAAGAAGTTACATAGATAGGTCAAAATAAATAGTTATATAAATAGGCAAATACACTAGATAGACTAAATCACATAATTTAAAATACCTAAAGGATTGACCCCATATTATTAATCTTTTTAATGTAAAAGATAAAGGGTAACAATTTTAGAAAATACAGATATACAAAATAAATCTTGACAGGTATTGGAGAAAGGAAAAGACTGGATTTTACCAGTGGTTCTTTTTTTAATTAAATGAGATGAGGGATTTCTATCCTGTTTCATGAAAATAAACCACAAGTACTTTTTACTCTATTTTTAAAACGAATGCTTCATCATTACCAAAATTACAGAATAAGTGTATCTTTAAAATAATTTTTTTTTTCTTTTTTTTTGAGATGGAATTTCGCTCTGTCACCCAGGCTGGAGTGCAGTGGCGCAATCTCGGCTCACTGCAACCTCTGCCTCCCGGGTTCAAGCAATCCTCCTGCCTCAGCCTACCAAGTAGCTGGGATTACGGGAGCCCGTTACCATGCCTAATTTTTGTATTTTTAATAGAGGCAGAGTTTCACCATATTGGCCAGGCTGGTCTAGAGCTCCCAACCTCAGGTGATCCACCTGCCTCAGCCTCCCAAACTGCTGCAATTGCAGGCCTGAGCCACCACACCTGGTCTTTAAAATAAATTTTTACATAGTCAAAAACATCTAAAACTCTAAAAATCTAAAAATCCACAGTTTTACTTGAGCTTTCAGAAAAAAAAAAGGGGGGGGAGCAGGAGATTCTCAGAATGACAAATATGTTTATTCTTTGTATAAGTCATATTATAATATAAATTGTAAGTCATAATTCTGATTTATATCTTGACTAGATTTTAAAAAGAAATACGATCTAGTGAAAAGGAAAGACAAGACTTTTTATAGCTTAGTCCAAACTGAAGTAGAAACTCAGGTTCCTTTTAAGTGATGAAATTGAAGCAGTTTCATATTGGATAAGAGATGAGCCAAATGATGAACATTTCACCTCCAGAATATTCTTCACTAAAAACGTACTTAATAAGCAAATGAAAAGAAAATAATTTCTAATAGATTTTTTATTGTGCACACAGAAAATTTACGATCTTAACCATTTTTAAGTGTACAGTTCAGTAGTGTTAAATGTATTCACATTGTTGTGAAACAGATCTCCAGAACTTTTCCCTCTTGCAAAACTGAAACTCTATACCCATTAAACTACAAACATTCAATGAAAACAAGTGGGTTCCAATATAGATTCTATAAATACTGAAATGTGTGCCCTTAAGTTTCTAACTGCTTTTGCCTCAGATTCTTTGTCCACAATATGGAATACAATATCTACCTCATGGGGACAGCAAGATGATGAATGAAGTCATTAGCAGAACATCATTATGTTCCCTGGTCATTCAAATATGTTAATAGTTTACTAAGAAATTATACATTGGCCCTTTATCTTTTTTTAGAAGACCAAAGATTTTTTTTTAAAGTAATAATAATGACTAATATTTTCATGGGGCAGAATTATTGCCCTCAAAAGCAAACACAAAACAATCCATGCGACTGCCAAGCCAAATGAATCTTTGGCAATATCCTATGGAAAAATATCTTTACTTACGCCAAGTAAAAGATTTCCTGGCTGCCTTAACAAGCTTCAGGCAAAAATGTTTATCTACTTCTAGTGTTGCAGTAGCCATTTCAGTAAAGAACCCTAAACACCACAAAGTCAATTACCTTACTCAAATAAAGTTCAATTAATAGGATTTTCTTCAATTTCCAGGTTTCAACACATCTATAGAAGAGATTATCATCCAAGTTAAAAGATATTCTTTCCGTTCCCTTAAGAACAACAAACCAGTAATTTGTAGATTACTTGGGAAGAATCATACCCAAAATTTTGTTTCTCTCCTCTGTTGCTTATGTAAGATATGACAGTGATAAGATAAACCCCAAACAGAATTGTCTTTTATTATAATACTGCTATAACAAATTATATAATGTAATTGATATTATAATATTAACTTAAACAGAGAAATGAAAAGTTTTATCTTCATTTCAATTATATCAGGAGAACAAAAACTTCCGCTGCTTCATCACCACAGCGCACTGAGGCATTGGATTTCAAGGCCTTAAAGTGGGCTTCAAAAGATGGTCTTTGATTTGCTGCCTTATATCAAATCAAGGTTACCTCTAATATCATCCACCTATGTGAATTAGAAGGTCTTAATAGTAATCCTTGAAATGCTACATTAAAAGGAAAACATAATCAGAACCATAATGTACATTTATTTCAGAAACTAAAATATGCAAAAATTAATAGCATATGATGTCAAACCATCTGGTTCTTCAATTTTAAAAAATCCTTTCTCAGTTTCTAAATATGAAAACTATAGTTCTCTTTTTTCAGATTGAAGTGGTAATCCATGATCTATAATACGAATAAATACTTCAATATAAACATACACTAAAAATTAGTAGTCTTTATGGAACAGAGTAACAATAATTTACAGTCTGGAATCCAACACGTCCAATAAATAGTAACATCAATGCACTCTGTAAATTTACTGTCAACATCTTTTCATAATGTTTTAAATAAAATGATTTTGCTTTTACACATTCAGTTATCAAAACTCTACTAAGATTAAATAGAATCGCTCTAACTTAATTTTTTTACCTAAATTCTAAATCATAAGCTACCAGAAGAAATAACAATTTGCTTGTTTTTCCTATTTTTTTGCTTTTTATAAGAACTTCCTTTTTTCACGGGTACAATAAATTACATATGCAAATAAATAAAAGCAAAAGAGGCATCTGAATGTTGCTTTTATATGTGGTATAATGCTTTGCAGCCTGGTTACTCCAGGTGGGTCATACAGAAGAAATCATGACTACAGGTTAAAATGAGTTTTGTGCAAGTGCACCTATCACAAAAGCAAAGTATCTTATGCCCTTTCTAGTATATATACTTTTTTAAAAAAAGATACCGATACCACCACCACCACCACCCACCCCCCTTCTAGTCCCTCACCCCTTGCTCAACTATTTTGGAAGTCTTGTGCACTGCTGGGTAAGTGATCTCTTGTCATTTTAGACAATTAGAAAACAGTACATTTTGTAAAAATGATTTCTGCCTTTTAAAAAGTTGAATAAGTTTCCCATTACTGAAAGGAAAGACGTCTTAGAAAGTAATTCAAAGTTATAAGGCCCTCCAATTTGGGTAACGTCAAAAGATTTAAAGTTCTAAAATATTTCAATAAACTTGTTTGTTAAATATTGTAGCCTTCTTAGGGAAAATAAATAGGCCCGGAATCCTCCAATAATAGATAAAAATCTTATTAAGCTCATTTTAGTGTCAAGCAGCAAGATGACTGACAGGGAAAAAAATATGAAGGCTCCAACAATCTCAGGATTTCACTCAATGCAAAATGCACCTTGGAAGTCAGTTATATTGACTAATAGAATAGAACTAATCATACAGTAATAAACAAATATAGAGGGAAAAGAGAGATACTTCTCTAAGTTTCAAACAACAGAAAAATGAATGTCTTAGCCATGGTAACTTATGGTTGTAGGGATTCCCATCAATACATCAACAGCTAGGGGAAAAAAAGGTCAGAAACCCCCATTAAAGCCACACGGGGGAAACTCATTGGTCTTAAAACTGAAATAGTCTCACTAGTAAGCTACATATTTCAAAAAATATGTTATTATAATCTATCCAGACTGGATTACTTAAAATCAAACAGCCCCAGGAATTGTCTTTAATCCTCCAACTTTGTTGACAAATCTGTTATAAAATCTAAAAAATTATTAATCCTATATTTGATTCCCTTTTCCTTTCTATATAACTCACCTTGATCAGACCAAATGCCATAATTAGACAGTACTGTAGTTCTTTCTCAGTACAGTGGCTATAGCAATATAACTTAGGAAATTGAAAACTTTCCATAAGCCTCAGTTACAGTCGCTAGTTTTGTCTGAATAGGGCCCTGAATACTAAATAGCACTTATTTCAAATAGTTAAATGTCCATGCATTTAAAAAGATACGAAACTATTCTCTTCTCTGTCAAAGGAAAGGAAGTCCAAAAATTTTCAAAGTATCATCAGCCTTGCAATTATCCAAAAAAAAATCAAAGGTAACTACAGAAACAATCAGAAATATGCAAGTTGTACCACAAATAACTTATTTAAAGTAAATGGACAAAAGGATGACATTTCCTGATCAGAATCAAGAGTCAAGACCCTTTGTTTTATTTGGGTTAAAGCTACTTAAGTGAATTGGTAGACATGGAAAATTGACATTAACTTATACCTGTTTCTTTGCCTTTTATAATTCCTTAAATACACAGATAAAAACACCATTACTTAATTTGTTGTATTACTTCTATATTAACAAAAAAAAACTTTCCATACTAAGAAAAAATGTGATAAGTAAAATGAATATCATAACAAAGTATCTTTAATACCTTAAAGGGCTGGCAAAACTAAACTATTTTTCACTTTGGTTTCAGTTTGCAGTTTGACACAATTTCTCAGGTATATTCTAAATGACACCAGGCCACTACAACACATACACAATTCTTAAACACTTCAAAGCTCCTAGACTTGTCAGAAGACAAGCAAAACAGACAAGAAGTATATATCCATAACATAAACAAATCCCAGTACATACCATATAATCAACTAGCAAAGGAAAATGGAAGCCAGTGCAATCATTGTCTCTCCTACCAATAACTAGCTAATTTACAATTAATACCAAGATCATTACCTTTATTGAAGATTTTTCAAATAATGTCACTTTATTCCAGTTACCAAGAGAAAAATCAAGTTGACCTGCATATGCTCCTCATTGCCGATTTTAAATGAATATAAGCATGCTAAATTAATGATCAAAGCACTTAAGAATTTTGCTTAGAACAGCAATGGCTGTAAACTTTACTTAATTCCTCTCATGCTGGATGTTGCAAATTATATTAAATACATAGAGATAAACCTAATTTATTGTATCTTTGATAACTACAACAAAAAATAAATAGCCCTAAATACTATCAGTTGCATTTCAAAGCTCTGTAAGACAATCACGAGATTTGTGTAAAAGTCAAATATACTATTAGTAATATATTACATAGAACTTTGTTTTAATTACTTAAATTTTAAATTTAAATACAGTCATCCTTCCATATCCATAGGGGGTTTGTTCCAGGGCCACCCCCCACCCACTGCAGACACCAAAATCAATGGATGCTCAAGTCCCTTATATAAAATGGTACAGCATTTGCATATAAACTATGTACATCCTTCCCTATACTTTAAATCATCTCTAGATTACTTATAACACCTAATACAATATAAATGCTATGTAAACAGTTCTTAGACTGTATTGTTTAGAAACTAATGACAAGAAGAAAAGTCTACACTGATCAGTGAATATGAAACCATCCATTTTTGATTTTCGAGTATTTTTGATCCACTGTTGATTGAATCCTCAGATGTAGAACCTACAGATAGAAAGGACTGATTGTATATTTTTAAATAATAAGATAATTTTAATAAAGAATTCATGCTTTACAAATGATAATTCACAACATTTTATAAACTTCCCTATTGACAGAGAAAAATATTAATTTTATCATAAAATAGAACATCGATAATAAACCATATTTTATATCACTTCTATATGTACATTTGCCTTCCTCTGAGGTTAAGCTTATCCTCTTAAAAATGACAAAAGGCATTTATCAATCCATCTGTGTTTTGTTACACCTGGGTAAAATGAAATGAGTATTTCAGATTACTTGTTTCTTGTTCTCACGGTGGTAGAAAACAAACTCTGATCAGGTCGCTTCCCAATCTTAGAGTGGGCCCCACTGGCCTCAGGATGAGTTCAGAATTCTTAGGCTGGCTTTCAAGAATTAGTCATTGCTTATTTCTGTAGCCTCTACCACTTTTCCAAAAACATCCTACTACCCTGAAACACACGCGCGCACACACACAACAGCACTACTGAATACTTTGCTTCTAGAAACTATCACCATCTCTCTCACTTCTGGGCTTCTTCCAAGCGCAAAATTGGCCCTATGCCAAAAGCCCTGTTTGGTTTTCTGGCAGGGTTTACCTTGCCCACTGCCTCATACAGTGCCTGGCACAGAGCAGGATGCTGAAAAAAGTAGTTAATAAATACATGAATAGTAAGTGAATTTAAACTTTTTTTAAAAACTTGTTTTTGAGGGAGGTATTTGGAACTTGGAAATCAATACATGCTCACAAATGTTATCTTTTGTTGCCTTTTCTCCTGGTATTTAAAAGGGTGCTTTTTGGTCAAGTGGCTTTGATTTTTTTCTTATTAAATAATATCAAAATCTGTATATGCATGTATGGATATTAAAAAGTCTAGAAGGTTATATGGTTATTTTTATTTTCTTCATTTTTGCTTATTTGTATCTCTAAATTTTTCTTCTTGGAATATTTATTACTCAAATAATAAAAGGTATTTTAAAGAGTACTAGTAAGCTAATCAAATGAACTCAATTGGTGCTCTGTAAATACGGGCTTTATTTAGGTATTCTCATTTGTCTCTTCTACCAATTTAAAAAGTAGAAAGGAAATTTAGAGATACAATTCTAAAGAAAAGTTAGAGTTGGCTAACCAAGGGAGAGTTAAAAAATAATTTCCCATCAAACTTTTGCTTTACAGGCTAATAGCCTGCTTGGTAGCCAGGGTGGGCAGCTATTAATTTAGTTTTCTTCATTGTACCACAGTTATTTTCTAGTCATCGCTTTGAAATGATCCCTTTAATTCTAATCTCATACAATTCAAAAAGTTTTTAAAAATCAGTTGACAAAAGGTAGCAAGTGTAATCCATCCCAAAAATCACTTTTTAAAAATTCATACACTCAGTCACTTTCAACACCCATCTAACTAAAGCTAAAAATCACTTTACCTATTGGCTTTCCTTTCCATGTCCCCTGTAGCATCCCATTATTGTCATCCTTTCATGATAATAAAAGTGGTTTAAAATACTTTGGAGTTCACAAAACCTCTTTACAACACAATAAAACCAAAAAATATTCCCTCAACTATTGCCCCTCCTTGCAAAATTCTCCAAGTTAAAAAAAAAAAAAAAGATATGTCCCCTTCCAGTTAAGTCTTCTCTCTATGCTTCCTTTCTCCAGTGAAGGCTGTCCACATTTGACATCTCCACCACCTCATCTTATATCAATTTCCCAAAACCTATATGCTAACTTGAGTTCACTCCACTGAAACTGTCCTCCCTGAGGTCACAGATGGTTTCTTAAAAACTCAGCCCTGTTTGGCTGGGTGTGGTGGCTCACACCTGTAATCCCAGCACTTTGGGAGGCCGAGGCAGGCGGATCATGAGGTCAGGAGATTGAGACCATATTGGCGCTAACACGGTGAAACCCGTTTCTACTAAAAATATAAAATACACACACAAAAAAATTAGCCGGGCGTGGTGGTAGGTGCCTATAGTTCCAGTTACTCAAGAGGCTGAGGCAGAAGAATGGCATGAATCCGGGAGGCTGAGCTTGCAGTGAGCCGAGATCACTCCACTGCACTCCAGCCTGGGCGACAGAGTGAGACTCCATCTCAAAACAAAACAAAACAAAACCAAACCAAACCTCGGCCCTGTTTAACCTTCTTGTTCATTCTACAAATCTGGCATGGTAACTCACCCTTCCATTCTCAATACTCCCTTTTCTTGATTTCTGTTGATGCCAGTCCTTTATCGTTTCCCTCATATGTCTCTATTCTTTTCTATCTCAATTTCAAACTCTTATTCCACCTATACCTTAAATATTCCCCGAACTTCCATCTCTGATTTCCCCACACTTTCTCCCTGCACATTCCCATGAAGAATGGCTTTATCCCCATTTCATGCCTTCAAATGGTATATGATGCAAAAACAAATGGGCCATACATAAGTAGCCAAAACAAGCAAAACTGATCTATGCTGTTAAAAATCAAGCAAGTGGGTAGCACATATGAAGCTTCCGGAGTGCTAGTAATGTTCTTTTTCTTGATGTGGGTACTTGGTTACACTGGTGTGTTCAGTTTGTGAAAACTCATCAAATTTACATGTTTAGGATATATGCACTTTTCTGTATGAATGTCAGATTTCAATCGGGTTTTTTTTTTTAAAGAGAGAAATAATAAACTAAACCTTGAGTTCAGATTCCAGCTCTAACATGTGTGCTTTGGCTAAATTACTTACCCTATTAAAGCCTTAGTTTCCTCACACTTATCCTTTCTCAATTCTTTATCTCCAGCCTAGACTTCTTCCATGAACTCAAAAGCTACATATCCAAGTTCCTCCCAAACTTCTCTATCGCTAGGTCTTAATGGCATCTTAAACTAAACTCATCATCTTCCTCCTTACACATTTAAAATTACCTGTTCCTCCTCCTGTATCCCAAAGTCTATGACTAAAACTTCTACCAACAATTGCAGCCGTCTTTAAAAATCCTGATTTTCACATTTAGGCCACCAGGTCTGATCTATTCTACATTCTGAAATGTCTACTGTATTGGTGTAGAAAAATGATGACACTATAAGCATTTGTATTGTTACAACAATAGCTTCCTAATGGATCTATCTCCCCTTTTACTCCATGCTCCACATGATTTCCAAAACAATTCTTCTAAAATGTACCTCAGACGGTGTAATTTTTCTGCTTAAAATTGCTTATCTCGGGGCGGGCATGGTGGCTCAAGTCTGTAATCCCAGCAATTTGGGTGGCTGAGGTGGGTAGATGACTTGAGGTCTGGAGTTCGAGACCAGCCTGGCCAACACGGTGAAACCCCGACTCTACCAAAAATACAAAAATTAGCCGGGCATGGTGGCGCATGCCTGTAGTCCCAGCTACTTGGGAGGCTAAAGCAGGACAATTGCTTGAACCCAGGAGGTGGAGGTTTCGGTGAACCGAGATCACACCATTGCACTCCAGCCCGGTGACAAGAGTGAGACGCCGTCTCCAAAAAACAAAAACAAAAACAAAAATTTGTTTATCTCCCAAGTCAAGTTGTCATTTAAGGCTGTTCTTCAAATAGCTCGTATTCAATCTGCCAGATTTATCCCTACGAGCTTTATTGTAGTTCACCAAATATATCATACCTTTTAATGCCTTCATGTTGCTGTACATGCTTCTCTCTCTGGCTAGAATACCCTTTACTTGCCTCATCTTCCAAGTTGACTAATGCTAGCCTCTCAATAAACATCCTCTTAGAAATATTTCCTGACAGTTTCACAGCCCTAGGCTAGATTCAATGCCTTTTTTCAGGAATCCCATAGCACCTTCAGCATACCCATTATAGTGCTTGCTACCCAGTGTGGTAGTGGCTGATAGTGAGGCCCCTCTGAATGGGGAGTTCCTGATGGGCAGATTGCCAGGTTATTAAGATCTAACTCAGGAAGGCTCAACAGAGGCTGACATGTAACAGACGGTTAACATTTTTTTAATGAATAACGGAGTAGGGAGATAGCAGAATAAATATGATTCCCATCTCATAAAATATATATATACATTTACAGTATAAAATAGTTAACAAGTTTTAAAAACATTTTAAATGCTATTTTGGCAAAATCCAGCCTTTTAAGAAGCTGTCTTTTCTTAGGCTATTCTATACAATTATTATTCTGTACAATTCTATATGATTCTATACAATTAACCCTTCAAGGGAGCCATTCTGCTATTCTACTGGGGACCTAATACAAACCCAAGAGCATTTTGTCAGCCAGCAGCATTTTTGCCAGTACTTTCTATGTTATCTTGTCAATGATCACTCTTGTCGATTATACTCCTATCTTATAGAAAAGCATCAACAACCTTTAATAATTCAGTAAAAACTTGCCTATACCCTAATCTTTCTGGCACTGAATTCGTAAGTCCAACTCACTTACTTACATAATTGACTCAGTAAAATCTGAATTCAAAATTAATTACTAAGTCATTCCCAAGATGAACACCTACCTGAAAACTACTATCAAGACATACACACATACACATGTGTGTATATGTATGTGTAATATATCTGATAGCAAGAAAATCACTCAAGTTTTTCCATTACAATATTGCTAAGTGAAGGAATAACAGTATCAGTCACTAAGTTTAATCCAGGGTTAAAAAAAAAAAGTACTGAAACACCTTAATAGCTTCCCAGGATAGCTACCGCTTAAATATACTGATAATGTATAATCATCAAATAATTGTAATCCAATTATAAATGACAAATAGCATATAACGATGTGAAAAAAATAAAACAAAAAAATTATTTCTATTTTTTCTAATAGCCAGTATTACAGAAATGACTAGGTAACAGTACCAATATGACTGTACTACTGCTCCTGTATCACATGGAGTTTCCCAGGTGCCCTTGTCCAAAAACAAAACAAAAAAGTCCAACAGGCCATATGCTGCTTGGAAGAGACAACAAAAGAGACTCATAATTATAGGATCCTTTTTTCCTAGATATCACATATTCCTGACTCCAAAGTTTAAAGTAACTTATGCCAGATTACTCTGCCTCTAGTTACAGAATGAGAAACAGCTCTATCTGAAATTATAACCTGAGTTCCTAATTGGCATCTTCCTCTCTGGTGAGCACCTACATCCATGTTGTTAAATCTCAGATACCAGCCAAAGAATCTGTAGCTATCTGTGGGGCACTTCTGGTACCTATAATTCTATCCCCCTTTCTAGCAGATATAAAATGCTTCTAATCTTCCCTTAACTTCTTAACCTCTATTGCCTCCCACCCCAACTAAAAATGGTGAATATGTACATTCCCCTCCCATCATACCTTTTAATGCCTTCGTGTTGCTGTACATGCTTCTCTCTCTGGCTAAAATACCCTTTACTTGCCCCATCTTCCAAGTTGACTAATGCTACCCTCTCAATAAACATCCTCTTAGAAATATTTCCTGACAGTCTCACAGCCCTAGGCTAGATTCAATGCCTTTTTTCAGGAATCCCATAGCACCTTCAGGCCACCTCCCACAACTTTCATTACAATTTCTCCCCCATGTGAAGCGATGAAATATACTGAGTCAAAATAGTTAAAATGGGCAGTGCAGTCAGAAACCTGAGTTTGAATCCAGACTATACAATTTATTCTGTGGCCCTGGACAAAATACACAACCTCTGAGACTCAGTTTCTCCATATGTAAAATGGGGATTATATCTACTTTACGAAGTTGCTATAGGGATTAAGCTATCAAAAACAGCCAGCCACAAAAAGACAAATACTGTATGATCCCACTTATATGAGATACCTTGACTAGTCAAATTCTTGGAGACAGAAAATAGAATGGTAGTTGTCAAGGGCACAGAGAAGGCGAGAGTGGGGAGTGATTGTTTAATGGGTGCAGAGTTTCAGTCCAGAAACATGAAAAAGTTCTAGAGATGGAGAATGGCGATGGCTGTACCGTAATGTGAATGCACTTAATGCCACCGAACTGTACACCTAAAAATGGTTAAAATGGTAAATTTTAGGTTACATATATTTTACCACATTAAAAAAGAAAAAGAACATTCTCTCAACAATTCATACTGAAAGACTTTTCCTCCCTTGTTAGAGGTATAAAAGCGAAAAAAACCTTACCTTTCCCTACCCCTAATCCAGCACTCCAAATTGAAGCTAAATGGCAAAGGAATAAAAAAGAGTTCACTGATAAAAATTAGTCTGTCTTAACAAATTCAAAACCCAAAACTATCCTAAGTCCCGTATCTAGCCACTTAAGTAACAAAAGCATAAGGATTTCAAACAAAAATCAGCGTTTAGTCATGATGTGGCACTTCTGGAGGTAAATAATTTTACAGATTGTGTTTAACACGCTATAACAATATTTTTTCTTTAATGAAAGTACTGACATAAACTTTTAACTATCATCTAATCTATGATTCTCTGTTGAATCAAATCCACACTTAAACCTTCTTAAATATATATGAATCTCTCATCATAAAAGAGGCAGCTGTAGCATAAAGAAAGGAATACTGACCTTGGAACCAAAAAACTCTAAATATGGCTCAGGTCTGCCACATATTATCTGTATGACTCTAGCTGCATAAGTCAATCTCCATTTATAAATATTACTAGTCAATGGAAATACCACCTAGCTCATACGATTATAGTGTGACTTAAGTAAAACAAAGTACTATACATTAAAATATTTTGAAAATTATAAAGTACAATTTCATTTATATTAAATTTAACATGAAGAAAATGAAAAAAATTCTGTCAAAAATTCACATTAAAAATATACACACATTTCATCATAATACAATATTCCATAGTCCTGAAATTCACAGAAAGAATACTAAATGCCCATATTATAGAAAAATGTTTTTTAGAAATTAATTTTTACACCAAATACTAGGCGTATTGGGGAGAAAATGAGCTAGATATGGTGATAGACTATTGTAACACATTTCCAATTCATTACATCCTTAATTCATTTATTCCACAAATACATAATCACAAACCTTGCAACCACTGTGCTAAGCAGTGGGGATATGATGGTAAAGAAGACACCATGGTCCTTGCCCTCCTGGAGTTTCCAATCTAACTGGAAGATGAGGCATTAAACATCACACAAATGGCCAGGCTTGGTGGCTCACGCCTGTAATCCTAGCACTTTGGCAGGCCGAAGCAGGTGGATTATCTGAGGTCAGAAGTTCGAGCCCAGCCTGGCCAACATGGTGAAACTTCCTCTCTACTAAAAATACAAAAATTAGCCAAGTGTGGTGGCGCATGCCTATAATCCCAGCTACTAGGGAGGCTGAGGTAGGAGAATCGTTGAACCCAGGGGGTGGGTGGAAGTTGCAGTGAGCCAGGATTGCGCCACTTCACTCCAGCCTGGGCAAAAGAGCAAAACTCTGCCTCAAAAAAATAATAATAATACAAATAATTCGTTATTTATAATAAATGTAAAAAAGAAATAAGAAAGAGTCTGCTATGAGGGTATCCAATCTAATCTAGAAGGTTTAGGAAAAATAATGCCAATTGTACCAACCTCTGTTAACCCAGTAGGCTGTAAGTGTTCAATAAATCTTAGTCATTTCTATCATCATCATTATAAAAGCCCCACTGTCCTTTAGAACAAGTTTATCCTTAGGGTTTGAAAGATAAAAGACATCAACCCTATTATCTAGGAAGATCAGGTAAACTGAACCCAACACCCAATTCCTCCATTTTCAAAACAAAACCAGGGAAGTATAGCTTCTTCATCCCAATTTTCACTCACATTTAACATATCCTTGAGCAATTATGTTGATGCTGAGAAGTTTCCTCAATAGTTTAGACACGCCTGATACACTGTAACCTGGTCTTTCTATGGCTGGTTCTTTCAAAATTACTCAGTTCTCCGCTTAAATGTCCTCTCCTCCAAGAACCTTCCCCTGAGTACCCAATCTAACACAGCCTCCCAATCATTCTCTACACTACATCACACTATTTTATTATAGTATATATGACTATTTGAAGTTGCCTAGTACATTTATTTGCTTATTATTATATATTTCTCCTTCAAACTTGAAAGTCTCACGAAAGCAGGGATTCATTTTATTCTCCCTATAGCCTCAAAATACATCTTCCTTGCTAAAGATCCCAAGTTTTGTTTAGGTAGTTCACGTGAGCCAATTATGGTAATCCCATTACATCTAGCATAATTTGTTTAGGGGAAGAAATTTTGTAGTTCTCTCTAATAAGGGATAAGAAGATGTCTCCTAAGCAACTTCAATAACAAGTTTTCCTCCCTGATTGATGAGACACAAAGAAAGAAAAACCCTGTCCTTCCTCCTGCCTTTACACTTGAGTGTGCAAGGGAGTGATGCTGGGAACCTGAGGCAGCCTGCTACATTCTTGAGAGGAAGACCATGAGGATGGCAGAGAACCCGATCCTGAACCCTGATGTTCTTGACTCAATGAATCAACTCTTACACTACCACTTCTAGACATCCTGTTATGTGAGATTTACTTTTAAACCTGATCAATTAAGCTGTTTTCTGTCTCCTGTTTTGATACGTGAAGCCAAAAGCCTAATAAACTCAAGCCTCTATGTCTTCTACAACATTAAGAGAAAACAGTACCTACAGCCTACTGGATTTGAGGGGATTAAAGGAGATAATGCAGACAAGTGCCAAACAAACAAGATACTCAAATGATAGCACTGCTGTTAATGTTGCTATTAAGCAATAATTTTCTATGATAAAACTCCACAAACTCTTTATATACTATTTAGGACTTTGTTATTTTACAGAAAATACTCACTTTAATCCTATTTAAAATGAGATCATTTTTAATAGAATATTTACTTAGATTTCTTCCATTAATAAAGCAGCTCTTGGTTTTTTCTTATCTAAAATAGATAAATAAAAGGAGAATCAGGCAAATATCAGATCACTAAAATAAATCATATTAATTTCAGGTAAGAGCCTTTTTCTGGCATCAATTCCTCTCCACCTTACATGGACAGAGCCACATATATTTTCATCTATTATTCTTGCCTTTACAAATATTTCATCAGTATTTTAATATGCTGTAGATTCAAAACTAATTCAAAATTAAAGCTATATTTGTAATTACAACCATACTCTTTAACACCTACAATTACAAAAATACTTAAAACTAGAAAAAAAACCAAAAGTCTATATTTTAGCCTCTACAATTTTTTTTCTGTGCTGAACTACTTGTTTGACATTATAGCCATGAAGCAAAATTAACAGAAAAGATCAAAAATAGGAGATTGTCAAGTCATTCGTTTATGCTCACTCTAGCTGAACTGTGATTTAAAATGTTAACAATGGCTCATTATTGTCTGAAAGCTGTTTAGGGTCATACATGAAATGTAATTAACATTCTTAAAGGAAAAGATGAGAGTAGTTTTGTCATTTCTAAAGAAGTGACACCGACTGAAGTTTGTCTTTAAAAAATGAACAAAACAATAAATATTAATTACTCCACTACATTGAGACTGCCCAGGCTGATTTGAGTTCAGATGAATTTTTGGTCCTATAATTATTAGAAAAACATTAATACTTCCACTTTTCAAAAATTCCTATTAACCTACATGACAAAAATTACCGTTTACCAATTATGACCAATCAGAAATGTTAAAGTTATCTGGAAAAACTCCATTCTTCCCTGGGTAGTCCATATTTCCACATGTTTTTTAATGTTCTCACACAACGAATAAAATATAGTTTGTAAAAGAGCCTCTGCTATTTCTCTAACTACTGAAAACAGGCAAGGCATTAATCTTGGTGGACCACCCTTCAGATCACCTTTTGTAGTATGTATAGGGTTTTAATCTAATAGTCAAGTAACTCTCACAGTCCAAGTTATGCTAGGTTATACACTCATGTTAACAAAACCTTGCATGAACACATGTTACATTTGTAAAATACACACACAGTTTGATAACATTTAAAATTGGAATATTACTTATATTCCAAATGCTTCAGATATTAACAAATGAATCTTATTCTATTGCTCCAATGCTATTTTAAGTCCACCCTTTCAGAAACAGTAAGTTCTTAATAATATTAATATTTTAGCATACGTTTACAGAGGCTCACGTCACTAGCATGCAAATATATAATCTGTAATTCCCATACCAATGGCAAAGCAATAACATACACACAATAATAGAGAATAACCTCATGTGTTCCAAAATAATTTTGAATTCCTATTTTTAAATTACATATTCCCAGTAGTTCCATGTCTTTCAAACTCAGTACTTTTGTCCTAATCCTGTGTCCCAAGATTAATGCAATGGTTGCGATTTCTATGGAAGAAAGAAGATTCTAAATTTGAATTGTTGTTTCCCCAAATTTTTCTTTTAACTCTCAACTACTGAGGTGAAATATTAATAAACATTAATAAACTGCAACCTGGGTATTCCAGCCCCTGCCCCACACAGTATGCTCTAATTTTAAAACAAAATAATTCTAGTAGTGATTAAAGATGAAAGGCATATTTGGTCTATTACTGCAGAACAACTAAAATGTAGTGATTTTGTCTGCATCCTAAATTGGTTTTATGTGGCAAACCGGCTTTGAAAGTATGAAACTAAAAACTTTCAACTTTTTACTTTCACAGTTCTGAAAAAAAATTACAATATTACTACTACTACTAAGAATCACAATTAATCTCTGGATAAACAATACTAAAACTTAACTCTGAACATCTTACACAGATTCTTTCTTTAGATACCTTCCTTAAAAATAGGGGTTTTTTTTGGATACTTCTAAAATAACAGAGAAAGATCAATCAAAAGCTAACATGACATTTTGGATACAAGTTAAACAACTTGTATTTTGGGGGAACATCCTGGAGACTGAAAGGGGGAGGGGCAATTTAATATTTTATACAAAATTTCATTTCCATAAGATACTCCTTCATTAGTTTTGGAAATCCTGAATTGAGCCAGTTGCTGTCAAATAAGTTTCTGAAAAGATCTCTATTACTTTTCTCGCCTTATTCCTTCAGAAAGGAAGAAAGGTTTGTCATTTTTCTTTGCAGTGGGTACCTTAATGATGGGGGAATGCTTTAATTACTTTAATGGTAGAAGGGGAGAACAAGGTGATGCTGGCAGATATTAATCCCTATAAACTCTTTTATATGAAGTGGCATTTAAATGTTCATTACACTATAACTACTTTGAAATAAGCATATGGTATTTGCTTCTTCGTATATTCAAGTAAGATTGAAAATTTTAAAGCTGAAGTTACTTTTCAGAGCTCAAGATTAGATAGTTTGCTTCTTGTAGTTTCTGGCTAGTTTACTAAATAAAAGTTGACGCATACTATGTGTATCTTCTATGTCCAACTTTGCTTTCTAGCAGATTCATCTTTCTGTGCTATTACATAAAGAATCAAATTAGTTTAATAAAAAAATTAGTATCACTACTCATCTATTTGCAGGTGCCAGTTACTCTTTCTGCAGTGTGGCATACTGGGTGGCTTTAAGTTTAGCAACATTTCATATAGGAATTATTCACAACTATTATGTTTAACTTTAAAACAAGTAATCAAACCAAATTCCTGGGGGGGAGAATCTGAAGAAACAAGTTTTCTTCATTATGTTAGGCTTCCAACTTTCACTCCTAAAATTTCTGTGCCTTCTCCCACACCATACACATATCTGCAAAGCATCAGGGTGCACCAGTGGTTAAGATTGCATATTTGATCAAATCTTTAAAGTCTGTTACATCTGATTATGTAATGCTGTTCCCTAAATCTGTAGCATCCTACCCTAGTTCAGGAAGACAATCTGGTACACTGAAAAATGTATCTTTCAGCTTCAACCACAGGTTCTAAAGTTAGAGAAATCTGTGTTAGAAACCCAGCTTTCCTATTTTCTAGCATGGTATCCCTCCGTGAGTTCTTTAACCATTTAGGGCCTTCGTTTTCATATTTCTTTAATGGAGAAAAAATAAAAGCACCTGTCCTGTAGATTTGTTGGGAGAATTAGAAAAAAAATATACATAAAACACTGAACATAGTGACTGGCACACAGGATGGCATATATATAATAGTTATTTTTGTTGTGTTGTTGTTTAGGGGTATTTCTGAAATACAACTAAGCTAGAGAATGTGAAACTCAAACTTACAAGTCTTTATTTTGGAGGTCATTGAAAAAATTCCTTTGAGTCTAACATCTTCAATAACAATTATTGATGCTTTTGATATTAGAAGGCACCTTAATGTTCAAGATACCTCAGATAAGAAATTAGATCATTCTACCTTCAAGAAACTTATATTTTAGGGAAAGTTAGACATTAACAGCCAACCATAGTTATTTAATTACAACAGCGATTAGTGTTATAAAGCCTGCTAAAGGAAGAAATGACTTAACAAGAGCAGAATTACAATTTCTACATCCCACCTCCCTCCAACGGTTTTCAATCACTCCCTCTATAATTAAGACTTGATCTGCTTTTCTTAAAATGACAGAGTAAGTAACTCATCTTACCCTGGTCATTTTTATGTTCAGAACTGTATACTGAAATTATAGGAATTATGTCAAACCAAGAATTCACTTCAAGTATTTCATATAGTGACTTCCTAATGAAAGACAAAACAAAGATCTAATACAGGTAAGCACTTGTCAACTATTCACTGTGAACTCATGTTAGAAAACACATTGCTTGATAGATTATAAAACCAATGTGCTTATTTCCTAAGCATGCCATTATTTATAATAATGACTCCTTTTGCAGAATGTTTTTGTTAAAATGCGTATTTGTTACGGAAAAAAATTATTTCTGTGATTTTCAAGATAAGAACAGTTCTAATTTGCTTACTAAAGGTGAATTCTTCACCTTTTAAAATCTGTTACCTTAAAAATTAAGAACAAAAATCTGGTGACATCCATTTTAATGACTTCAAGATTCCTACCTTCAGATGTTAGTACACTGTTGCAGAATAGTGCCATTAAAGTCCAAGTAAACATAAAGAGAAAAACCAAGAGATTAGATCAACTCTCCCACCAAAATGAAATTAAGTTTATTCTATAAGACAGAACCTACATCGATGTTTGTCTTAGATTCAAACAACATTCACCTAGAAATTAATGCAACGACAATTAACCCAGAACAGTCATTGTCAATTCTCCAAAAGCGGCCTCTTCACCTATATTTAGTTCATAAGGCAAACCAGTCAAGAATTCCTGCTGCCAACTGAAATGAATGGAAGAAACATATTTAAATCAAATAGCACCATCTAGCAGAACCCTCATCTGCTCACAAGAGTAGATCTTACTTGGTGTTCAGTTTGGTAGATTTGACAGCAAAGTGGCAATTACTTGTGTTCCTGATGGGAAATCACAGAATCAGAGTTAGAAAGGACCACAGTTATACAAGTTCCAACTTCCTTGTTATTATCTGAGAAACTAAAAAAACTAAAAATAAAAAAAAATAATAAACAGTCATCAGGATACTGAGTGGGATTCAGCTAAAGTTCACCCCTTCCTGGGAGTTCACCTAAAATCTAAAATTACTTTGATTCTCAAATTCAGTCACCCCCAAAATAAGATTATGCCTCAATACATTTCCATTCCTTCACTCTGACTAATGTGAAATTCAAATATTCTGTAATCATTAAAACACCCTCCTTCAGATGTTTTTATCAGGCACATTATAACAAAATGATTAATGCACACAAATGAGACAGCATTTCAAAACTTCAATTCTAGTTAACTGCCGTTTCTTAACCAGGCTATAACTCTTATGTTTTTTATACATTCCTTGTCACAGCAACAAAATCCTGAATGCAGCTCAGAAAATATCTCTTGGGAAAAAAACAAACCAGCCTCTCTAATTTTTTGTTTTGTTTTGCTTTGCTACATCAAGGCCTGATACCTCTAAATCCTATGGGAATTGAGTGTGTTGCTGCCAACACAAAGATTAGGAAATGCTCCCATCCCCAGGGCACACGAAACTTTCAGGGGGAGACTGACTGCCTAAAGCAAGGAGGGAAACTCAGTCGCCTGCGCATTCGGTTTTTATTTACGCAGCTATTTCTGTGCGCAAGGTAACCAAAGTACCTTTCAGAGATGCTCTCAGACTTTTTCTCTGGTCTGAACCCCCTCAGAAAGACGGGTGTGTTCAATGATAAGGATAACCCTGACCCTCAGAGTTTAAGTGCTTACTGGGAATCACTGATCTGTTGCACAGTTTTAAAAAATTAAAAAAAATAAAAAGGAGGGGGGTTCTTCCTCAGTGGTCACAGTCACTATTCGTTCTCATTTTTAGTAACAACCAAATCACCGTTACAAGTGCACAAGAATAGCAGCAAACCGCTCTGCTTTGCAGTGTGCCGTGACAGTGGTATCCCGGGCCGGGAGGGGCTCTGTTCTCGCCAGCCGCCTCTTGGGCTCCCACCGAAGTTAACACCTGTATCTCCCCACAACTGTAACCAAGCGGCTCCTTCCCACCTGAACGCTTCTCCCCTCCCACAAACCCCTTTTCGGACCACTGCCCCTCCCCGCCGCAGCTGCCCTCCTCCGGCGCCCCGGCGGCTCCGACAACTCCCCTCCGCGCGCCCCCGACCACCGCCCGCCAGTCCGCCCTCCGCTCGGGGGCTGCCAGCCTCAAAAAAAAGTTCGCCAGCCGCCGCCGCGGAGTTGGGTCTGCTGCGAGAGGCAGAAACGCCAGCCCCCTCCAGCGGATCCGGCTCCTCATCCAGCCTGCCCAGCTCCAGAGAATTCGTCCCTCTCCGACTCCCAAACTTCTGCGGCGTCTCCGGCGCCCACCCGCCCCCGCCCCAGGCCCAGCCCCAGCCCCAGCCCCGCGCCGCGCGAGGGACTGCGGGCGCCGAGTCAGTAGCTGCCCAGGAAAGCCCGGACGCCCACCCAGCCCACGCCCTCCGAGCCCCGCGCGCGTCTCCGCGCCCCGCGGGCCCGCTCGGCACCGCTCACCCTTCCACCACTCCATTCCACCTTCCCTCCATTCCATTCCTTCCATTCCACCCTTCCCTCCCGCCACCCCCGGCGGCTCCCCGGAGCCCCGGACCCCAGCTCTAAAGTTACTTTGGAAGGTGAACCCGCGGGTTATTTCCCTCAATCACCCAAACAAGTTTCCATCCTCGCCACCAGCACCACCGCCGCCCCTCAACACACCCGCTCCCTCCCGCCGACAGCCCCCTGCGGCCGCCCGCCCCGCGCCCGCACCTCCAGGGAAAGCGCCGCTCCCCGCACCACACGCCCCCATCGCGGCACCCCTCCCCCTGCCAGCCCACCCCCGGCGCTCCCCGGGCGGAGAGTGTCTGTGTCTCCCAGAGTGTGCGAGTGCGTGCGTGAGTGTGCGCGCGTGTGAAGGCGGAGGTGGGTGAGAAGCGGAGACACTTACTTCTCCCGGGCCTGGCTGTCGGACGGGACGGCGCTGCTGTTACTCTTGCCTTTGCCGTACATGCTTGTGCCGAGAGCAGCTCCCACTGTCACGCACCTGTCAACCCATCACAGCCTCCCCGGGAACAGCCCCGTCCCCATGGCGACCCACGCAGCCACCCCCACTATTGGCCGCCCCACGCCAAAGCTCCGCCCCCTTCGCCCAGGCAACGCGCGAGACTGACAGGCCTCCCCCTCCCTCCGGCCTTCCGAAGCGCGCGGTGGCGGCTACAGCCTCAGCGGCAGTCTCCTCCCTCCTTCCCTCCCTCCCCGGCTCCCTCCCTCCCTCCTTCCCTCTCTGCTCTCCTCCCTCCACCCGCTCTCCTTCCCCCCTCCCCCCTCCGAACCCGGGCGCAAGGGGGGAATTAGAAACTGCTCTAGAAGGATTTTAAACAACTGGCTGTTCTCTCTGCCGCCACCCCTCCCCCCGCGCCGCCCGCGCTCGGCTCCTCACTGGAGAGAAGGCGCCGGGAGGAGGAGAAACTGCGGCCTGGAGTCTCCGGCCGGAGCCGGCGGAGCTGGAGCCGTGGCGGCCCCAGACTTCGGGGCGCCCGCCGAGTCTACAGACAGAGCCACGGCCCCAGCCGCCCTGGGGCCCCCATCAGCCCCTCTCCCGCTTCTCTCCTATGCGTGACCCCGCGCCGGTACCCACGATTGATTTCTGCCGTCCTCAGCCCTACCCCCTGGGTTGTCGCCCCCGCCTTGTTCCCAGAGGGCCGGCTGGCGAGGGACACCCGCGCTATTCCCTCGACCTTCTGACTGAGCGGCCGGTAGCGACTCGCCTTCTCTCCTGGGGAAGGACTGCACCTCCGGCCCTCGGCGCCGCTGCGGTGGCGGCGCCCGGGGCCGCACCCTACGCCTCAGGGGAGCACCCGGCCTGGGGTCGGCCTCCTCTGTAAGAGGTGAGCGGACCTCCCGAGGAGGCCCGGTGACTCCTGCGGCCGCAGCGGCCCCTGCCCTAACCCCTCCTTGCACGGAGCCCCGCGGCGCCCTAGACACCCCGCCAGATCTGCCGCAGAAGAGGGCCCCAGGCTTCCCCACCCGGCCTGGTTTAACAGTTTGGGTCGGGGATGGCTATTCATCCTGACCCCTGGAGTGGAAAAGGCCAGAAAAGGTCTTGAAAGACTTCCCTGTCCTTGCCCGTTAGAATAGGCCCCAGGGCGCCCCAAGGTGTACAAAGCTGTGCCAGGGCTGAAAGGCTGCCCGAGAATGTTTCTGTATCCAAATCCCTAATCCCATTTCAGTAAACGCGCAAAAGTTTCAGAAACACACACAACCTGGTTCCCAGTAGAACTTTGCATCCTTTATGTTGTTGAAATGTTTGTAAAATCAGACGGGTGCAAATGGGGTTAGAAAGAAGATGGGCTTCACACGGGGAAGAAGGGGACAGATGGGGTGGGACAGGGCGACATCTGGAAAGGATGAAAAGACAAGAAGTAGCTATGGGAGGAGAGGGAAATAGGATTCGCGTGGAGGAAAGTACAGTTCTCTTCCACACACATACAGCTTTAAGCATTTAGTAGGATCATAAAATGCATATGGAGGTATAGAGATAGATGGAAAGGAAAGAAATGGGTGTGAGCATTGACAGAAGTGACAGGAATAAAACATCAACACAAGATTAAGGAAGGGCAGTTAGCAAAAATGAGAGGTCGAGAATCAAAAATGGGGTTGGCAACCAAACATAAAGACGGGAAAATGAAGAGGACGTAGTTTCTACACTGGTGTTAAGGAAAAGGAAAAAAACATGGGGAAAGGGAGGTATAAAAAGATGAGAAGACTAGAAGATACAGGATTAAATGAAGAAGCCATAGAATGTGATAGCAAAAGATTAAAAGTAGTAGAGGACAAACATTATCGTTAAAAAAAAAAAAAAGGTATAAAAAGCACTTTTATTAAAAGGACAAAAATTAAGCCAATAAAGGAAATGAGGAGGGGAAGTGGGGGAAAAAATACATTGGCTTAAGTAGATTAATTTCCAAGAGATGTAATTTGCCATTTCTAACTTAAGAATTCTCCTCTCTGTTTCTAATGACCTACAGTGATTGGGTGGTTGGGATATGGCATTCATACTCTCCTTTTTGTTTCTAGTGACCTGCAATGATTGGGTGATTGAAACAAAGCTGAGCCAGTCAGCCTCTCTTAATAAACTTTTTCTCAAAATGCTCAAATGTATATAAGGTTGCCACAGTTTACAGACTCAACTTCAAGGTTAGCATTATGTAATTTGTTGTTCAATTATCTACTTCCATTGGCTTTAACCCAGAAAATTTTTAGTATCTCAAGGCTCCGTCACTCATAGAATACTCCCTATAAAGGTGCTGCTCAGAGAATGCTGTCAGTTCTCAGAGAGCTCTGGCAGCTTCTCAGACACCCTCCTGCCTGCTCCTGGAAAAACGAACTAAGGGTGGGCTTTGTCCTAGTATCCAAAAACAAAGTAGATATTATCCTTGCACTGGTGTTGGGACTCTCTTAACTATGTTTCTCAATCATGGCACATTAGAATTGCCTTTATTTTCATTGTTGTTGGTTTTTGTTTGTTTGTTTGTTTGTTTATATACTAACTGGATCAGAAACCTTGGGGATGGACCCAGGTACCCGCATTTTTTTTTGTAAGCTCCAAGTGGTTCTTGTGTATAACCAGGGCTGCCTGCCTTTGCTCTTCAGTATCCATTTAAAGACAGTCAGTGCGTACCATAAGAGTTTAGTACAAGACTCTTAGATTGGGCTGTGCATTAACAAATGACCCTACTCAAGTAAGGCATTAAGATGTCTTTACAGTGTACTTTACTTTCTGCCACCAAGCCAACAAACTTGTTTATAGGATGAAAATGTGTGCCCATATGTGTTCTCATAGTGCAAGACCACGAATAGCCATGGTTTAATTTGCTATTTCCTATAGAGAAAGGAAAATGAAGAAAGAGAACAGGAGAAACTGTTTGCTGTCTACTGCTGTAATTTATTCATTTGATTGGTTTTTACTCAGATTTGTTACATTTAGAAGTCCTATGGGTAATGGCATATTTTCTGATGTTTAAAAAATAAATAAATTATAGATCTGCACAGTGGGGTATGCAATTGAGAACAATTTGGTTTTAGTCTCTGGAAAGAATGAAATGCTAAAAGGTCTTAGTTCAGAACTTGCCAAGTTAATGTCAGAGTTAGCTTTATAAGAATGTTCTCATCTGACAAATATACAAAGTGAAAACATGACTTTTATATGTGTATGTATCCTGTATATAGTAACCTTGAAGCTTAAGCAATCAAATCAATTATCATTAAAACAGCTCAGCAGCTACCTGAACCATCTCTGTTTTATTTTCCTCTAAATGTTTACACATGTAAATAAAATGCTTCTTTGCCCTTGTTCAAATTATTTTGAGTACAAAGAGTGTTCTTTGCATCAGCAACTGTATCTCCTGGGACCAATATTGTAATTAATGAGATTTGAAACACATATTCAGAGCCAAATTTGAGATCCCAGACACAGAATTGAAGATCCATTGTTTTGTTTTCATTTTTTAAAAAGGGGGGAAAGGTTGGAGATTTAAAGCTTCCTAGTGTAGAGAATCACAATGTATTTTTAGAGAGTTTTTTCTTAACCCACATATGAGATTAATTTGGGGAGCCTGGATTTGGGATCGGGGAACCCTGGCCAGCAATGTCACCAGAATGGAACATTTGGATTTGAGGTTGATTTTTTTAAAAAACTTTATTCTTTCAGATCTAGAACATCACTATAACTCAATCATTAGGTCTCCCTCATCCCTACCCCCATTTCATTTGGACACGTATGCACAATTTTCTCTTTCTGGAACCTACATGTAATTCTTGGAAGTCTTTATCACTCTAAAACAGGCAGTTCATTATGCCACCCTGCTCAGGCTCTAGATTGACTATACATTTCTTTGTTCCTAAATTTTTTTTTCAATAGAACATTAAGGTTAATAATGTCTACATTCTTACAGTGCACAGGACCTCAGAAAAGATTTATATACAACAAAGTGTTATATACAACAAAGAGACCACCTCTTTATGTTTAAATGGAAGCTAATCATGAATTTAATTATGTGCATCATATAGAACATTTAGCTTATTAACTTAAAAAAGAAAATCACTTAGAAATAAAAATATTTAGAAAAATAAAGTATTTAAACATTAAAATAAATTTTCTTGTTTTAGAGTAATATTCTCCAAAAATAAAACTGTTCTATTATTTATTTGTTTCATAAAACTAATCAGTTTATACAAATAACTCAGTTGCATTCATACCACTTTTCATTTCAAATCATTTAACAGGTATTAATTCATTATTACTCAATACATCTCAGTTAATTAGATTTCCCTAACCAGCTTTTTAAACTGGGTAAACTGAGTTCTAGATATATTCGTTAGCATTAGCTGATCCAAAAAGAAAACAGAACTAGTTCCAGAAGAAGAACTCCATGTTCCTGGCTGGCAGTCCTTTTCCCAGACCACGAAGCCACACCTCTTTCTCTCAGAAGTGACTATTCCACCAAGGAATGTGAGCAAGCTCTGAGATGTTTGTCATTCAGACTACCTTGTGAAACTTCACTCCCAGGCAGAACAGACCAGCATGCTCAGATTCACAAAATGCTCAAATGCCATGTACCAAAGTAATGAAATGAATAGTCATTGCAACTATACTACTGTGCAATTTAGTCACTTACACCAGAATAATAAATGAAATTGGGCCTCAAATTAACATTTTTTGACACACTATTATTGGTTTAACATCAGTTAATCTGAGGCAATGACTGTTTCCTTAACCTATTGCCCTGGCTTTTTAAAATCTCAATTTACATATTCATAAACACTTACCAATGTGTTAGGAGCCATGGGGTGCAGATCTACCAGTTCCAAGGAGTTCCAGCCCTAGAGTGTCTAGTCTTTTTTAGCACTACCAAGAATGTAAAGTTTAGTGACTTGGAATAAAATAAAATTATCCTGATACAAAGAATTATACATAAGCTGAAGATGAAAAATGAAAAACCAGGGCTACCATGTATGGCAATTTCATATACTGTAGCGTTTTGCAAAACAAATTCCAAATGTTGTCGTGTTCACTGGCTGGATTTTTGTCATTAAATGTTGAGAGTTATGTAATAGGAAGTGTGCCAAAGAGTGTTCTTTATTCAAAAGTATTACTATTTTTTTAGTGCATTCCTAAATCTTCACAATGGTTTTTCACCTAGTAAGGTTATGCCAATATGATATCTTTGCACTCTCGGAGCTAACAAAAGCCCCAGTCTCAAGAGGGAGGCTATGCAACATTCCAGACAGTGTCATTTCCTTCGGTTAGAAATGGAAACAGAGAAAAAAAACACCTACTACATTTGCTTTTCATAATTTTCCAACATAATCAGATCCTCTTAACCAAGTATGGCAGGAAAGGAAGGCGACGACACCTTATACTACTATTGCATTTTGTTTGCCTTTAGATAGTTTTAAAACAAGTGGTTAAAAATATATTATGCCAAGTAAAATCTGTTTAAGACAAGGGTTGAGTATTGCCATTGCCAATCATAAGTTATAAGGTACAAACAATCTTACCATGGTCATATACACTTGTCAAACATATAGAGGACAGTTTAAATTTTGGGGGTGAGGGCTGGTTCCTTGACAAGTCTTTGAAACCAACTGGGCTATGTCCAGTACAGTAGTTTTTAAAGATTTATTTGTATTCTGTGGTGGCAATTGCCACCTGCCAGCACCATCATATACCATTAGGTGATACATGTACAGTCAGATTCCTCATCAGAAAATTAATTTTACAGTGTCATTGTCTTCAAATGCTTTTCAAACACTTCAGGTTTTTTCTTTGCACCTAAATTCTTCAGGCAGAGAGCAGAAGGATCCACCTGCTATATGGTGCTGAGGTATTGACAGTAACAAGGCAAATTCCCACCAGCCTTGCCCAACTTCTAAGACCCATGTTGTCTGTGGTTTTGGAGGCCCACTTAAAGGAAGATAAGAAAGAATATATTTCTGTCTAATGGTCAGTCTTCTACTATTCTGTGCTTACCTCCTGCACTGTTCTCCCTGTAACTCTCATGAGATTTTCAGTTCTTTGAGGAGAACCTTAAACAATGTCTACAACTCTATGGATCCGACCTGAAGCTAAAGTTGCTGCAGCTCTCTGGGCTAAAGATAGTTTTTGCCAAAGATACTGACCTTTGGAATATTCCTCTGTGGTACCATTATTGACCCTGAGGTGCCCAGAAATTAGAGACTCGGGGGCACTATATCCATTTATCCTGGCTTTTCAGCCTAGTCTGGTTTCTAGAAGGGAGATAGCAAAGAGCACACTGTGGGAACGGATGTGGGTAGTCTGGGGAGTAGTGTGGCCGGGGCAGGCCAAAGTCTGGGCACACTCTCCTACCACTCTGAAAGAGTTGTCCCTACACCCCAACTTTTCAGTACTGCTTCCTTTGTTCTTGCCTTGGCTTTTGTGTCCTTTTAGAAGATGCCAGTTCTGTTTTATAGTTTGGGTTTTTTCTTTATTCTAAAGAAGCGTGATCACTTGTTATACAAGGAGACACATCCATGCCCCCAGAAATTTTCTGAAGACATAAGGAGCTTACCAAAGGGTAATGAGCAAGTGAGGCACAGTACTACATCTTATCACCTTATCTCCCAGTTCATATATGTTACTATATATATTTCATATCATATATATGTGTTTCATATGTATGTAAGATATGTAATGGATATATATAATCTTTCATATATATGTAAGATCTATAATATCTTATATGTGTATATATGTGGAAGGAAGAGGAAAGTTTAGTGGGAATATATGAAATTAGCCAGGCTCATGGCTCACACCTGTAATCCCAGCACTTTGGGCAGCCCTAGGCAGGAAGATTGCTGGAACCCAGGAGTTCCAGAACAGCCTGGGCAATGCAGAGAGACCTTGTCTGTACAACAAATTTAAAAACTAGCTGGGCATGGTGGCACACGCCTGTAGTCCTAGCTACTCTGAGTTTGAAGCTGCAGTGTGCTATGATTACACCAGTGCACTCCAGCCTGGGCAACAGAGTAAGACCCCATTGAGAGAGAAAGCGGGGTGAGAGAGAGAGGCAGAAAGAGGCAGAAGGAAGAGAGGGAGGGAGAGAGGAAACAAAGATGAATGAAATCACTATTTTTGTAAGTCAAAGGTAGTGACTCCTGGCAACATTATATGGTTCAACCATGCAATAATTTCAGTTCTTGCATCCCATGCTACAGACTTCTTATGTGTTAACACGAACTAACATGTATTAAGCTCATGCAATGTGCCTGGCACTGAGTGTTTTACCTACAGTGTCTCAGTGCTTTTAACAACCTTTTGAGGCCAGGCACAGTGGCTCACACCTGTAATCCCAACACTCTGGAAGGTCGAGAATCACTTGAGCGCAGGAGTTACAGAACAGCCTGGGAAACATAGCAAAACCCATCTCTACAAAAAAAATGAAAAATAAAAAATTAGTTGGGCATAGTGGTGTGGACCTGTAGCCCTAGCTACCCAGGAGGCTGAGGTGGGAGGATCACCTGAGCCCAGCAGGTCAAGGCTCAAGTGAGCCGTGATTGTGCCACTGCATTCCAGCCTGGGCAACACAGTGAGACCCTGTCTCAAAACAAAATAAAAACAAACAAACAACCACCACCAAAAAAACCACAATCCTGTGAGGTAGTTATCATTTGCACATTTTTCTCTGGTTCACACAGCCAGTAAATAACCAGATTGAGATTCACATGCAGCCTCCCTATCTCATCAGGCCTTTCAGGAATCTGATACACAAATTCTTCCAACCACCCTTACCCCTTAAAGTTTACTCCTTCATGTACTATGATTCTAGAAGGACAAGCTTTTCTGTGAATTCAGGTTGGGTTAAATACAGTTGGGCCATTCAAATAGGGCTTATGGATATTCATTTCAGCATAGTCGGCCCCTAAACCTCCTGATTAGGCGGAATCAGAAACACCAAGCCATATCCTGCTTTATTGGAGACTCATCTTTCCTCAAGTCCATCATTTCCTCCCATTTTCACCACTATAAAGTGAATATTTTGGCTCCCTATAGGATTCAATGGGGAAGAGAAATGATTTGGTGTATCCATTTCTCCTTCGATATTTAAAAGACGTGTTTTCCGGCCGGGTACAGTGGGGATCATGCCTGTAATCCCAGCACTTTGGGAAGCCAAGGCGGACGGATCATGAAGTCAGGAGATCAAGACCATCCTGGCCAGCATGGTGAAATCCCGGCCTAAAAGTACAAAAATTAGCCAAGCATGGTGGCCGGTGTCTGTAATACCAGCTACTCGGGAGGCTGAGGCAGGAGAATCGCTTGAACCCGGGAGGCGGAGCTTGCAATGAGCCGAGATCTCACCATCTCACCATCGCACTCCAGCCTGATGACAGAGTGAGACTCTGTCTCAAAAATAAAAAAAAGAAAGAAAAAAAAAGAAAAAGAAAAAAATGTGTTTTCCTTACTCCTACTAAATTGATCAGTTCACGTCTGCTTTCCAATCTTAGCCATATTCATTCTTCTTCAAGTCGATCACATTTCCCAGTTCCATGTGGTTGTGTGATCTGCGGTATATAAAACCTGAAAACAAAGAACCTTGTTTTAATTCACATTCTGCGTAGGAAAAGGGAAACTTGGGCAGTACCATCCATTTACCGGATCACTGCAAATAAGAGCCCTACCTTTGGAAATGGTCAAAAATGGGTCCCCTGCATCTAAATCAGCAGGTTGCAATTCCCTTTGGGTTTTTTGTTGTGTTGTTTTGTTTTCTGTGTGGTTTTCGTTTCCTCATGGATTATTGTAGTTCACTGTTACTTTTTCTTCTTGCCTTGTTTTTCTGGCTTCACTTCCTCCTTCTATTGTTATAGCTGTCTTTTTCCTCTCATCACATTTCCTGTTGCCTTTCCAGTTCGGTGGGGCCCCATCAAATCACTCACTGCCTGGCTCCAGAGTCGTCTTGGTCTTAGGGGAAGAGCAATCTTATGCCAAATAGTTCCACTCCCTGGGACGTCAGAAGAAGGATCCCACAGACTCAGTATCCCAAAGTTTTCCTTTATTGATTTCATACTAGAATGAAATCCAAGTATGCCTAATTAGGACAAGAAAATATTCATCCTCTTGGCTTCCTAGCCCCAGACGGTTCTGAACTCTGACAGCACCAACATCCATCAAATCAAACAATGAAATCAACTTTGGTTACTTAGCATAATAGAAATAAACTTGTAATATTCTATTAGTGAAGGATCAATGTCTCCTGTCTTGAAAATAAACATCAGAGCTTGGCCTCAACATTTATATAGCAGCAGGAGACCATTATTTTGTGGCAACATTCGATTACATTGACATCAAGACAGATTTATTAAATTAATAAATAGTACATGATTTTCAGCCTTTCATTTCCAACCCTCACCAACCACGACTACCCTCCCCAAGGTGATCTTCTGAAAGTCTTTTTTTTTTTTTTTTTTTTTTTTTGAGACAGAGTCTCGCTCTGTCCCCCAGGCTGGAGTGCAGTGGCATGATCTTGGCTCACTGCAGAAGCTCTCCCGAATTCCGCATGCGATCTCACCCAGCCTCCTGAGTAGCAGTTCTGGCGCTCACCACCTAGCCCGGCTAATTTTTGTATTTTGAAGTAGAGGCGGGGAGTTTTCACTGTGGTGTAGAACTCCTGACCTTGTGATCATACACCTCAGCCTCCCAGAGTGCTGGGATTACAGGCGTGAGCCACCGCGTGCGGCCTCTGAAACTCTATCCATTTTGTTGACTTTTTATTATTTAGAATCTCTATTTCTTTTTTGTTATTTGTCAGTTTATATCCAAAAATATTTTAAATACTCATTTTTAGATAGAAAATTTAAATTGGTTATTAAGAACAACGTTAACAATAAGGAGTTTCATCAAATTGTTAATTGTTAAAATGTTTCACTGGCTGGGTATTTGAAGAGGTATTATTTCAGATGTGCTCTTCCGAGTCCTAAATGTGGCTAATGGCAAAGCTCATAGTTCCTGCTGCCTCTTTTTCTAACTTCCAGCCTCAGGGCCTTTGCCCTGGCTATTTCCTCTGTCTGGAATGCTCTTCCCTCTGCTCTTTGCATGGCTGATTTTTTTTCTCCTTAGTCAAGTCTTCTGGAAGGTCAATTCCACAGAGATATTTTCTCTGAGAGTCCTTTCTAGAGTGCTTAGTGCCTCATCCTCAGTCACTCCTCATCCTGTCATTTCGTTTTATTTTCTTTGTAGTTACATGCCACTATCTGAAATGTTCGTGGTCTGAATTACTCATTAGCTCGCATACTTCACAGAGGCAGCCGTCTTATTGTTCTTCTTCTCTGGGGTACTAGAGTCCCAAAACCCAGAATTGTACCAGGTACACAGTGGCTCTCAATAAACAAACATGCATTGACTGAATGAATAAATGGATTACTCTAAAAATATCACACAAAATTGACCTGAGACCTTATCTCTCTTAGATATTTGCAGCATGCAATCTTTCCGGCCCTCTACCCTACCCCCACCATCTGGGGGCTCCTTGTATTCTTTAGAAACAACAGTGATTGAACAGAAAGTGTCAGCACACATTTAGATTTTAGGCTTCTGCTCTTACTCCAATTTATTGTTCCAGCATCTAAACCAATTTAGCAGTGTTTTGGTGAGCAAGACATGAAAGAGAGAAATATTTCCTCTCTTTTCTATCATCGCAGATCTAACTTGCTTGAAGTTCCACGTGGCTTAATGTTGCTGACAATAAGGAAACAAGCAGCACACAGTCAGCAGATTAAGTTTTCAGTAATAAGCTTTCATCATGTCACTCTCCTGCTCTAAAACCTCAATGCCTCCCCACTGCTTATAGGATAACTTCCTCTCTCCTCAGATTTGTATCCAGTATGATCCATCAGCACCTACAGCTTTTGGGAGATTATAGTTACTTAGGCATGTCTGTCTTCCCTACTAGCGTATGTACTCCTTGAAAACACTCTATTCATTCAAAGGTATTTCCAGCTTACCTACATGTTGAGCTTGATATGGGGAAAATACATTGTTGAGGAAGACATGTCACTGCTTTCAAGCCCCAAAATTACCAATTCAGTTTGTGCCTTGCTTTTGGGAGCTACTTGCTAACGTTTCTAGAATTAAATTTTAGTCCCACTTGCTGAAGTCTGATAACCAGATTTGAATGCCCCGTTCCACCAATTATCAGCTGTATGATCTTAGGCAAGTCATTTAACCTCAGTTTCATGAACTACAAAGTGAGATGATGTTGCTGCATATTAGTGTTGTCATGAGGATTAAATGAGAAAATGCACATACTGGGTTTAGCACTGAGCTTAGCACATCATAAGTGCTTAGTAAATATGAATGTTTTCTTCTCAGTAGAGCTTGTCTATAACCTATAGGGTCTGTAACCACACAAACACATACCTGATGCATACAACTCTCTTTACCTTGAATGGCTTTCCCTGTTGCCCTCTGACTCTAGTTCCTTTGTTAGCCATTCTCTGCACTTACAATTTGTATCAGATGAGATCCGGTGTGTTCAGGATGGTATGGTCATAGACACAATCTGTATCATACAGACAAGCTGCCTTTTACTAGAACTAAACTTTTCCTGTGTCTTTTTGTCCCAAGACATAAAAACAGGGATATAAGAGCAGAGATAATGCTGTGATTTTCCAGCAGTGCCCAAGATAGTCTTGTACTCATAGAATGTACCCGCTAACTCATTTTTGAGTGTAGTGAATAGTATATGTAACACCAAATTCAACAGACTTTTTATGGGTAGCAGTTAGTCATTGTAATGATATCCTTTTGAGTTTCACAGATTTAAGGGTGAAAACTGGAATTTTGATGTCATCTAGTAACATCTGCAAAGGAGTTTCCACAATGCCCCTAGATTCCAGTAAAGAAATTCTTTCTTACCTTTAACTAGTGATACAACTTAAGTACTTTTCCTCATTGAATCAGCTGTAGCAATCGGGGAAAAATTAGTCATCATTCTCCTAATAATAAGCCTACATATACTTTAAGACAGTCATCAAGTAATCCTCTTCTCCCAAATGTACAATCAAAATATTTATTTGCATAGCTAATATCACAAACGGTCTAGGCAAACAGACAAAGTCGCTCTCCTGTGAATATTATTAGCTTGTAGTTCACGGTTTAGGTGAGTGTTCTGGAGTGAAATAAAAACATCTTCAGAGACTTCTACCGGTCAATCAACACTTCAAATATTTTTCTAAGCTGCCCCTGGTAATTGCAATCTTTTAAGCATTTATTGGTGGTAGAATGGAAATACAACAACAGCAGAATACTTGTCCACTCAACAAACATTCACTGAGCACCTACAGTGTGCAGTACTGAGCAACACAGCGTTTGCTAAGCAATGAAGGGCATGCAAAAATGTATAGGAAGCAGTAGCAGCTGTAAAGGAGTTTAGAGAAAGGCACAAAAATGTCCTGAGTACCTATCATGGGCTGGACACTGCACTAAGTCTTGGTGTATACAGATAAAATTTCTGACTTTGAGGATTCGGTAGTCTAGAGGTGAGTGTAAGAGTCTTATATGTTCAGTATAGTCTTATAAGTGCTGTGAAAGATGTTAGTGGCAGTGAATATTCTGGGCCACAGAAGAATACTCCCACCTAGAGCTTGCTTTGTGCTTGAGTGGAGACTTAAAGGAAGAATAAGACTTACCATAAAAAAAAAAATGAATAAAAGTAGAGAAGGACATTTGAACAAAGGGAAGAGCATGTACAAAGGCAAAAGGGGAAGAGAGACCATGCACATTCCAGAAGTTACAGGAAATTTGCCTGGAGTGGGGTGATTGTGAGGCAGTTGTGCAGAGAAAGCTGGAGAGTAAGCAAAGACTGATTCGTGAACAGCTTTCTATAAGTACCATGAAAAAGACTGGGTTTTAAATACTTGAATAGCCTTGGGGAGCCACTGGAGGATTTTAAGTAGAGAAATGACCTGATCAGATTTGCAATTTAGAAAACTCACTCTGAAAGCTGTGTGGAGAGATAGAGAGAGAGAGGAAGCTAGTGGAGGGGACAGCACAAGGATCCAAGTGAGAACTGATAAAAGTATGAGCCACGCTAGGTAGAGTAAGGAACGGAGAGGAGAGGATTACATGCAATCTAAAGATTTCAAAAAGCTGGGAATAGTGTGTGCCCATTTCAAAAGACTGGGCAAAGATGATCTATTTGACCAACTTCTAGCAAGATAATATTAATTAAACACCCACAGATTTAACATAGGCAAAAAGCATTTACTTTTATTACAATGCATTTACTTATATCGCCTATACATGTCCTTTAACTGTAAATTATTTCACATGATAGAACCAAGTACCTTTTGCAGAACACATCTTTTTAATAACAATGGAAGTTGATGAGGAAATCAACATTTTACTCTCTTCAGGTTTAATTCTCCCTAAAAACACAAAAACAACAAGAAAAACACAGACAGACAGACACACAAACACAAAAAAATTAAAACAGCAACCAAACAAAAGAAAAAATTATTTTAAAAAAGATAGATAGATAGATTAAAGACAAGCAACATTTCAAAATTCTGACTTAGATCATTCAGACCTTGGCTGGAGAAGCCTCCAGATCCCATGCTACTCACCTGCTGTCTTGGTTAGGTTTTCAAAGGCAGACTCTGAGATGAGTATGGAATACCATATGTTTATTAGGGATCGACCTTGTGAAAAAAAAGTGAAGAAAGTAGGATTGGACAGAGAAAGACGTTACCTGGATTACAGGCCTGACGACGCATAAACCAATCTGGCAGAGATCTCTGGAGCAAACATTGGCCATCAGAGTGTCCTCTGTCTGGCCAAAATGTCCTGGTCTTTACGTCCCAGCCTCATTTTCCAGCTGCAAGCTGCCTCAGGGAGGATGTGATCTCTTGAGACGTGGTTTTTTGCAACTGAGGCAGACCTTGAATATGCTGGCACTCCCCAGAGCAGAGTAGCATGTTTTTTCTTAAAAGAAGATCTCTGTGTCTCCCACACCTGCACACCCCTGTTTGGATGGCGCTCAAAGATAGAACCAGGCCACATTCTTGGCCTTGGTAGAACTATATCTAGATTGCTCCAGCCAGATGGCTATATCTCCTATACTTAGAAGTACTATTTTGGAATTATAGAAACATGAAAATTGTGTTGAGAAAAGATTTCAAAATTGAGTTTAAAATCATTTATTAATAATAAGATACCAGTGGGAATGAAATGAAAAAAAAGCAGAAAAAAGTTAATACTAATATGAGGTTACTGTTTTCATACTTTTTTGTGTATATAGTGGAAATCACAAAATGAGACATACAAAGCAAGCATGTAGGTTCATAGAACCAGAAGGCAGATTAGAAAGGGGTACAGAGCCCTCCTGAACGCTAGGAGAAAACTGGTTTCCTTCCTCCATTCAGTCAGTTACAGACTCACCTGAGGGACCTTTACCAAGACATTTAAATTCTCTTTGCTTGCATCACTAATACCCGAACGGTATTTATAACAGGAATACTATTATGTAGAAATATGACACAAGGTACAGGATAGAAGTGGAGATAATTTTAAAAACCAATAGAATGACTAAATAAAGATTAGCTCATCAGAGTTTAGAATGTCAGTCTTTTTTAACATCATGGTAGAGTGAGGCAGAAAATAGTGAAGATCTTTAATTGTGATTCCTGTAACTTGGTACTATGTACTGAGTTCATAAATTCCTCATCCCCTGGAATTTATCTCTATGGTTAAAACTCATTGATTTAGATCCCATAAATTTGTAATGTTGCAGTAATACAGTTGTAGTATGTCATTCTGGCTGAGAAAATATTTTACAATGGTTTCCCCCCTTATAAAGCAGGGGCCTACTAATCTCCTTCAAGCATATCTTCAGATTCTAAGCCCAGCAGTTATTTCCATAGTGTCAAGCGTGGTCGTGATCCATTATCATGGCCCAATAATGACTTGTATTTTTTAAACTAATTGACCTATTCTTAGAAAATATCATTTTTTCATAAAATGTAAATTATTTAGAAAATTACAAATAGCATCAACTTCAAAAAATGTATTTTTCACCAAAATTTGGATATGGGGTTTTCTGCTCCACTTTCACATCGTAGGTCCCATTGTAACCCCTTTCCCAACCCAACTAATGGAGCTCTGCCTATAGGCCATTCTGTATTTCAGAGAGCTCTGTCCACTCAGGGCCAGAAAAAACAGATTGGTGCAATAATGCTAGGGTGAAAAGAGAAGGAAAAAGGAGGAAGGAGGTTCAGAAATGGGTAAATTATAATATCTAAGCTAAATATAAACCCATATGTGCCCCCAAAATATCTCAAGAGTAACCAAACCAGGCCAGTTTTCCACAAACACTTTCATCCTTGAGTTCCTTTATGACAAGCTGTATTACTTGCCTATGGAAAATAATGCACATAAAAGCTACCATCTTAATGACTTTTAAAAAATCCAATAAATTAAGTTAAATGCTTTTATTTTAAAAGTGTCTATGTTTAATGAACAATTACATTAGATGCCTGTAACTTTTTTTAATTGTAAAGAAAATCTTGGTCTTAGGCACAGTATCCATCATGAGTATAACAAGAAGACCCCTGTGGCCCTCCCGCTCTATCACAGTGAGCGCTGCTAACACTAGGCACTGGATGCCAGACCGTCTGCCACTGTCGTCCCCCACAGCTAGAAGCTCGACTGTCACCTTTGCCAGAAAATGGATTTTGTGCAGCACCTACTTCCTCTTATTGTTCTCTTCCAAAACAATTTCTCCAATTAAGGTGTACTGGCTGAGTCTAGGTCACATGTGTGCAAAAATATATATATATATTTAAGGGTGCAACCTTGCTATAACAGAAGCTTGGAAAGTGTGTTTGGGGCTCATACTTTGGAAAGACCTGACTCCTGCTGTGGGGGATTCCTGAAACACAGCAAGGGTGTTCAAAAGGTAGTAAGTGGTCACAAAAACCTAGGCATGTATCTGTAAGAGTGAAATGCAACCAAATACAGATCCTGAAATGTGTGCATCAAATTACCAGTAGTGGGTGTTAAATTTTCCCAATCATGGAACTAGGGGAAATACTGGTATTCCCAGGGGAGCTAATGAGTCATCTGAGCACCTTTTGCTGACATCTTTCCTTGTGTCCCGGACTCTTCCAGATGGCAGGAAGTTCCTGCTCAGACCTCTGGCTGGGCCTTTCTCCATGAACTGACCCTTGCTACTGTGCAGGGGTCAGCTGCCAGGCCAGCGGGGACAAGGACTCACTTACACAGGTATAACCTGCTCTCCATTAACAATCTGGAAATGTAACTGACACATAGTGGGGTAAAGAAGAGGTTTCCAGCCTTGTTACTCAGTATCTCCTAATTATTAGGTAAAAGGAAACATTATAATTGAGTTATGAAACAACTAAATAAAAATAGAATACCTGACAGAGAGCTGCTTTACATGACGTTTCTACATAAGAATAAACAATGCGTTCTTTGTAGAGCTTAAAATAAAATTAAAAAAAGGTTAGCTTTATTCTATAAACTACAATCTCTTGTTGTAACTAGACTAGTGCTTGTATTTGTTGACATCTTGATTTATAAAAACCTGAACAAGTTCAGTTTCAATAATTCTTTGTGTTCAAGGAACACAAGAGAGGGGGGAAAAAGATTGATGCCTGCCCCTAAAAATGGCATATGCAAAAGATTTAGAATTCTCTTTGTTCAACTCTGGGTCAGATTTCATGAAAAAGGGATTGAAATTCCTTTTGCTCCCATTCTTCATGCATGTATGGAGGTTTGTGTTCCTAATGAGCACCAGGAAGCTTCCTTGCACAGAACTTTGTCTTTGAAAGATAAAATAACCTGTTTCCCTCAACTCTTCTCCATCCTGTTTCTCTGTTATTGACACACCCTCCTCAACCACAACAAAGAATGTGTGCTAATTGATTCACTGTTGAAAAATTCAATTTAATGCCTAGAAGTGGTGGCATGTGCTAAGTAATCAAAGTTGGACCTGAGCTGGGGAATACAGGGGAGACTGGGTTCTGTTATCATTTTTTAACACTGAATCACTATGGGGAGGTAAAAGCAAGAGTAATTGTGTTCATGAAATGGCAAACAAGTGGTTCACCATACATTCAGATTAATGAATTTGGTGTTGTAATGTGCTTTGAGACTCTTTGTTTAGAAAGAAATATAACAAATGGAAGTAGTAATAGAAAAATAAAACAATTTGGAAAGAATCCCATGTAAGCCATGCTTTTTCATAAAATGTTAGTGTCTTTACATCAAATGATAAAAGTAAAAAAAAAAAAAAAAGCAAAGGAATATTCAAAGTACAGGTTCTAGTAAGGAAAAGCAACCAGATGAGTTAGAGAAAAACTCTCTATTTGTGTTATTTACAGAGAAACTCCCCTTCTCTAAGTAGCCCCTTATCCTAAACGCATGTGATTCTTATAATGCAGTGCCCCCCTTATCCATATTTGCATGTGTAATTCACTTTCCTACTATCGTCCATGGCTTGTATCACTAGAGTAACAATTACAATTATTTTTAAATTATTATTATTATTATGAGACAGGACCTCACTCTGTTGCCCAGGCTGGAGTGCAGTGGTGCAAATATGGCTCACTGCAGCCTTGACCTTCTGGGCTCAAGTGATCCTCCCACCTCAGCCTCCTGAGTAGCTGAGATTACTGGGATTAAAGGCTTGTGCCACTATGCCTGGCTAATTTTTGTATTTTCTGTAGAGATAGGGTCTCACTATGTTGCCCAGGCTCGTCTCAAACTCCTAGCCTCAAGCATTCCTCCTGCCTTGACCTCCCAAAGTGTTGGGATTACAGGCATGAGCCACCACACCCAGCTGAGATTATTTTTTAAATGCTCTTTTCAGCATAGCACATTCACTTTTGCTACAGGTTCCATTTTCAAGCAAGGCATTAAACCTAATTGCTGATTCAGGCTTAGCATACCAAAATCTTGTAGATAAACAGTACTTTACAGATTACTCAGAGTCCCCCTTCTCTAAATGAGTTTCGGAACCAAAGAAGATGAATAGGGCTCAAGAATACCCACAAAGTTGTGAGATGATTTAATGGATTATCCCAGTCCCGGAGCTGAGAGGGCCAAGAAACAGCCCCATGTTGCTGTTGCCTGGTGACATGTTTTGCCCCATCACATGACATGGATGACGGAGAAATATGGTAACTAACATTTATGCTCTTCCTGCTCTTTTTTCTTGCTCTTCTATGGAATCAATGACTTATTTTTATTTATGGCATTACAGAGACAACAGATGACATTTCATGCTTTGTCAACAGAGGCATGCCCTTCATTTTTGCCAGTAGGAATGTCAAGTAACAGCTAATATCTTTGAACCCAAAGTTGCCAGGAAATGTGGGGGCAAAATTTTCCCCTATTGCACTGTTTCCAAGTCAATCAGACACCACCTGGAGCTCAAATGTGACCATGGCCTACTGTATCCTGATTATCCAGTCTATTACATTTCAGAGTTCTTTTTATTTCCCTCTGTCAATCCCATCTTTCTCTTGGCCGCTGCGCTGCTCCTCCACCTCACTGAAGATCTAGAAGGAGAAAAAAAGTGAAATTAGTTTATTAATTGTGCTTTATGTTGGGGAAAATTATTTGGATCAAAGTATTTTGCAAAAAAAGTAGGGTTTGAACATTATCTGTGGGTTTGCATCTTTATCCCTATTAGAAAACCAAGTTAATTAAGAAATAAGCCCGGCTTGGTGGTTCACACCTGTAATCCAAGCACTTTGGGAGGCTGAGGCAGAAGGATCACTTGAGGCCAGGAGTTCGAGACCAGCCTGGCTAACATGGCGAAATTCTGTCTCTGTTAAAAATACAGAAAGTTAGCCAGGCATGGTAGCACATGCCTGCAATCCCAGCTACTTGGGAGGCTGAGGCAGGAGAATATCTTGAACCTGGGAGGTGGAAGTTGCAGTGAACCGAGATCACACCACAGCACTGCATTCCAGCCTGGGGGACAGAGTGAGACCCTGTACCCAATAATAATAATAATAATAATAATAATAATAATAATGGTACTTTTAGATGTACTTACTAACAAAAGCCTTACTGTTTTCAAAGTTCTTTCACGTAATTATTTATTTTGATCTTCCTAAAATTCCTGTGACATATGTTGAGCTGATATTATTTATTTTTTATTTTAATATCATCATGAACTGTCTCATTTAGTAGATGAAAAAACTGAGGACAAAAATGGTTGAAGCTTGCTTGAGAATGCCTAGCTAACAGTCATGAAGTTGAGACTAGATACCAGCTCTTCTGACCCATGGTCCTAGATGCTTTCCGCTTGATCATCTGCCTCTGCTCTCTGGACAGTCGCACAGTTCTTAGCTGGAAGGGTCTTATGTACAATTGTCCCCTTCACAACCTTCTAGGTTCCAAAACTGCTGTTGTAGAACTTAGAATGCATTGTCCCACTAGAGCAATCATGCCTATGTTCTATAAACCCCTGTGTCCATTCTCAAAAATCTATGATTGATCCACAAGAGTTAAGTACGTTACTTCAAAACAAAATATGCTTCACAGAACAATATTCCCTCAAAAAAGTTTCAAGGAAAAAAGTTTCAAGGTCAAATAAGTTTGGGAAGTACAGCATATCATACATCCCTCTCAGAGATTCATAATGTACATTTGCATATTAAAGGCTTTAAGTTTTCTTTAAAGAAAAGAAAACTGCTTAAAATGGTTCCATTGAGAATTCATCAACTTTCTTTGATTTTGAAATCTTTCTAGTGAGTAAAACATACGAACACCCCAAACTACAGTTCCCCAAAACACGTTTTGGAAATTGCTGCTATAGAAAAATAAAATGCATGACGATTTAAGATATTTGGAGCACTTTTTCCGCTGTGAGATTAAGGGTTACCCTGAAGGCAAGAGGGATGTTGGTGATCATTCCCTTGGTATCAGTCAGAGACTAGAATTAGTGATGGGTGTTGTTGGGACATACAAAGCAGAGCCAGACGTGGAAGGATAAGGAACACAATGATAAAGGTGAGGAATGATGCCTTGGAACACTGAGACGAGACTAGGAGGACAGGCTAGAGACACATAAATGGTGAGTGACAAGAGAGCGGCTAGCCTGGGATTTGTCCTGTCTTCCTCGTTCTTCTCCCTCCTCTGATCCTGCCACTACAGACACACTCCTGGACAAAATCAAGACTGGGAAGCAGGGATGTGGCAGAGGCACAGAGGGGTGGACCCAAGCACTGAGGGCTGCCATGGAAGGAGAAGACCAGAGGAGAGAAGTGCCAAGCAGCTGGAGCAGAGAGGACATCTGGCAGGAGTAACTGGCTTCCAATTGTTCTTCTCAGGAAAGGATGAAAACCAGAGGCTGCTTTTGTACCCTATGTCCTCCAACAGTCGGGTGACCATCCAATTTGACATCCATACAAAGACACTTTTGCACTATTAATCACCATGTGAGGACAACAGATGTAAACTGAGACTATTCCAGGCTTGCCAAGATATGTGTTCACCTTATCCAATATTAAATGATAGTTGAAAGTATGGAGGAGTTATTTGGAGATTGTGGTGGTTCCTTTTTGAACTATGAACCATGGCATTCAGAAAAAAGAAAAGATAAGGAAGTATGTATTGATAATGTTAGTTATAATGACTTCCACTTTAAATAATTTATTTAGCCAAAAGTGTTTTCATGACCCCATTCAGCAAGCATGTATTGGGCATCCGTGATGGGAAAAGCACTGTGCTCCGTCCTGTGGGCGATGTGGAGATAAGCAATACACATTATGCTCCAAAGGAGCTTCTGGTCAACACAGTGAATTAGGGGATGTGCTCAAATAGACAAGTTGCAAGTCAATGATCACAGATGGTTATCAGAGCACTAAGAACAAAATGCTGGGAAGTTCTGAGGAGGGGAGGCTAGAGGACACTTTGGAGATTTGACCATGCTTGAACTAGGCGTGGGGGACAAGCTGATTATTCACAGTCTGGGGGCACAGGGAAGGGGAGATAGACCTTTCCAGGTGGCAGGACAGCAGATGCCCAGAAGAGTGTGTTTGAGGTGCTGATGGTGCAATTTGGCAGCAGTAGAGGATCCATGAAGAGGACAAGTGGGAGGTGAAGTTCAGAAAGTTAAGCTGGGCAAGCCGGTGTAGCGACTTAAATGCTAACATACAGCAAATGGATATAATAAATTCAAGAAATAATTGAAAACTTTGATTATATAGTAGCAGACTGGGACAACCACAAAGTAGAACGGCAGCTCCTTACTGCTCTGGAAAACTTTGGAAATGTTGGGGCCGCTCCGCACCTTTACAAGGTTGAAGCCAGAAAGCTGAGGGACTTCAAAACATATGAGTTAAATATAAATATAAAGATTCTTATCAAATCTAGTTTAGGCACTCGTTTTAGCTTTCTATTTCTGCTGTAAAACATTGGCTGGGCGCGGTGGCTCACGCCTGTAATCCCAGCACTTTGGGAGGCCGAGGCGGGTGGATCACGAGGTCAGGAGATCAAGACCATCCTGGCTAACACGGTGAAACCCCGTCTCTACTAAAAATACAAAAAACTAGCCGGGCGTGGTGGCGGTGCCTGTGGTCCCAGCTACTCCGGAGGCTGAGGCAGGAAAATGGCGTGAACCCGGGAGGCGGAGCTTGCAGTGAGCCGAGATCCGGCCACTGCACTCCAGCCTGGGTGACAGAGCGAGACTCCGTCTCAAAAAAAAAAAAACCAAAACAAACAAACAAACAAACAAAAATCAGAGATTTACTAGCCTAAAACAATACAAATTTATTCTTCTACAGCTCTGTGGGTTAGAAGCCCAACATGAGTTTCAATGGGTTAAAATCAAGGTGTCAGCAGGAACATCCTTCCCTCAAGCCTCTAGAGAAGTTTCTTGAGGCCTGAGAGAAGTCTCTACAGGTCTGAGGGAAGAATGTTCCTGGGTTTTCTCCAGCTTCTACAGGCTACTCACATTCCTTGGCTCCTGGCCCCAGTCCTCCATCTTAAAAAGCAGCAATGGTGGGTGGAGATTTCACACATCCTATCACTCTGACCTCCTCTTCTGACTTCCTCTTCACTTTTAAGAACACTTGTGATTATATTTAGCCCATATGAGTAATCCCAGAGACTCTCCCTGTCTGTTGATTAGGGACCTTAATTCTCCTTTGCCATGTAAGTAACATATTCACAGGTTCACAGGTTCATGAGATTAGGATAGGAACATCAGGAACATCTTTTGGGTGGGGGGCGGCTACTATGCTGCCTACCATAGCAACCTAGCAGTCAGGATCTTCCATGATTTTTTGACTCTCCCACAACCCCTGCCCCAAGCATGGGCAAATTGCTTCATCCTGTATTCCTTAAGGCACCTGTAATACCCATTGCTGTATATAACAGACTTCTACTGAAGATATGTGGATCACCAAGGGTGATCACAGTATCACAGAAAAGCACTTACATTTGAATATAATGTCTTTTTGCTCTAAGATTTTTGGGAGTTTTTTTTAATAGCTATTTTCCCCATTGGTCTGCCCACTCTCCCCATCTCCAGGGAATTTTTCCCTCTTATTCTCTCTTCTCCAAGCCCCAGGCCTGCCAAAATACCTCCCTCCCAATCCTCACTGGAAATGGAAAATTCCTGTTACTTTATTATTTAAAGCAATTTGGCTTGGTTTATCTTAGTTTTTCCTATCCAGGCCAAATCCTGGGCCTTCTCCTTCATAACCAAAAAGATCCATCAACATCTTCTGAGACAAATTCTGTGTCTGCAGTCTGTTTTAATTCTTTTTAATAGGTACTCTTCTTCTCCCTACATGCTATCAGAGAAGACTTTAATACCAATTTTAGAAAGAGCATTCCCTTTCCATTACAGGCAGGTGACCTTCTGAAGTATGGAGACTAATTGGACGGTGGTTTACAAAGTAATGAAACTAACAGGCAAGTGATCACCTGGGATAGTGAAACCAGCCTGAGTCTAGGAATCAAGAGAGCTGGGTATTTTCTCCAGTCGTGCCTCAAATGACCTGGGGACTTTGTGCAAGTCACAGTCTCTCTGAGTCACCATTCTGTCATGTGTAAAATAGGAAAGTTGAATTCGATGTTCTCTGGGTTCCAAAATTCTAGTTGGTTAGATTATGTGCTTTGCACTTTCTTGATGTAGAGTTTGGCTCTTGGAGAAATCAGCTCTAAGCAATCTAGGTAATATTCAGCCTGTGGGTCACTCCTAAAAATTTAGAGGACTTTGATGAAATGATGAAGCTGGAATTACATATTAAATGCATACTTTTTAGTGCCTTAGGGATCTCTGATCATACTGTAAATGCCTCATTGAATTAGCGGAGTTTATGTTTGTAGCCGGGGGAGTTTGACATAATAAGCAGTTGAAAACAACCAGTGTCACATGGGCTTCTGAGACCACAGAAACTCTGCTACTGTGATATCTGGTGTAATCCCCTGGGATTACACTCAATTTGGGGACCCTAAGCTTTTTCCTGTATTATTAAAAGGGCTGTTGGGATGGTAGCCAACCTGTAGAAGCCACAGTGACTGACTGAAAAGAGAAATATGACAAGAATCAGAGAGTTTTGGGGCAAAGATTAATTTAGAGGTTGCATATGGGATGGAATGAAATAGTGGCAAATAGGCAGCAGGAAAACCAATTAAGAGACTATTGTAAATGTTGTCATAATAAAAATGTAACAGGATGCTGGATGGGACTTTTCCTGTTGTCTCAGGGTTTCCGCTGAAGCACCAGGGCTGGAGACAATAGGCAGTGGGAATCTGCTCATTCTCATGACAGTTCCTGAGCACATCAATATGGGACTTGCTCACCAGGTTTTTGACTGTGTATTCCATCATGCTCTCATCCTATTTATGTGGGAAATTAGTGAATCATTAAAGAGAAGACTCTGACGTCTAAGGGAGTTTGGGAAAATGGAAAGTGCTGTGGTTTCTCTCTCCCCTCAAATCACATGCTCCCTGGAGTTTAAAGAACAGAGGCTCATGCCTGACTCTTGACTAGAGGTGGGCAGGGACAGAGAGGACAGCAATGGGAGAGCCTGATCTTCCAGAATTTGACAGGGAAAGGCAGGTGAATTTCCTCTAAGTTCAACAGACAACCTGGAAGGTAGCTGGGTTCCAGGACTGCACGCTGGACCAGAGAGTATTGCTTTCTTGGGAGAAAAGTGTGGTGTTTGACATTCTTAACAGTGACCAGATGGAGAGGTGAGAGTCTCAGAAGAACCCACAAAAGTGTTCCATGAAAGGAAAGGCCAGCAGATGGACAGTTGCCTGGATGGAGGCCATTTGAGAGAGTCCATCAGGAGAGAACCGAAAAAGAAGTATGAGGACAGCAGCTATCATCTCCTCTGGTTGTCCATGCTGCCCGCCAATCCTGCCCCACGCCACTATCCTATCCTCAACCCTAAAGGAGCCAGAGGCAGGTGACAGAGAAGGTAGAACCAGGAGGGCCAAGGAGCAGATCCCGCGCTGCTGCCTCTGCTGATCTGTGGGATCCCTGGCCTGGCCTGAGCTGAGGAGAGGGGAAATGCTTTCAAGTGGGTGGAAAATGGAAGTTTTGATTTAGGTTGGACTAGATGTTTTCAAATTCTAAAAATGAACTGTTGTCTAATATCCTCAAGTAACAGGAAAATACACAGAATCTGCCTGAGGTATCATCCAGGAGTAGGAAAGGGAGGTAAGACAGAGCATGTTTGAAGGTATGAAATTTAAAAATAAAACTACTTTCTGTTCGTACCTCATAGAGTCCAGATCCAATAATGACATGATATGAAAGCAATAATAAACAATGAAAATAGCAGCAATAATAAGAAAAACCATCTGTTGAGCATTTACAATTGTGCCAGACTGTTAGATGCTAAAAATGCATTAATTTACTTAGTCCTTCCAATAATTCCATGAAGTACCTGCTACTATTAAATTTAATCCCATTTAGCAGATTTGAAACTGAAGCTCAAAGAGGTTAAGTAATCTGCCACAAAATAGTGTTAATAAGTGGCTAATTTCATATCCCATAATCCATTTAAAACTAGAATAGGGTGGCAGTTATAAAAGCAGAAGGAAGCAAAAAGTGAAAGAAGTCTATGTGTTTATCATTCTAGTCAGGATGTCATAATTGGCAAAAAGTGGTGATGGTAACACTTTAGTTATTATACAGCCCACAAGTAACATTTGTTGCTAAATAAAAACTAATAAATGCACATGTTAGGTAATTTGCTTTTGTTGGGTTGTTGTGTTTGTTTTGATTTGATTTGTTGTTTGTTTTTGTTTCTTAAGAAATGTTTCTTGGTCATTTTGAAATTCCTTCTCTGGAATGCAACTAATATATCAATTTGTCATTTATGCCATGTAGATGTTCTATTAGGGTATTTGATGGAAATAACTGAGCCCATGTTCATTGTTTTAGTGATGATGTAGCAGCTTAAAATAGACACCTAAATTCAAGAACCGCTTCTACACTATGAACTCCTTGAAGTAGGGATCTTATTTTCCTCCTCATTGAGCTCTAACCTGCATACTCATGAGGTGTGGACGCTTATTAATCTAGGACCTTTTCATTGAGAACCTGCTAGGTTCCAGGCACTGAGTTTTCTGTGCATATGCCAGTGCACACCTCTTTATGGGTGTGTGTTTGCAGCCTCGGCCACACCCTTTCTGCCATCTATAGACAATTCTGGCTTTTGCTCTGCAGCTTCTCCTCTTCTCTGCTCTCTGAGGCAAATCAGACTTTTTCCAGGTTCCTAGGCATTTCTGATGCAGAATTAAGAGACCTGGAGCCAGAGGGACGGAACTAATGAGGTGGGAGGAAGGGGAAGGAAAGGAAAGATTAGCCCTAGAGAGCAGGACTTTGGGGAGAAGGATGAGAGAAAGGCGTGGCCATTCATGTTTCTCCCAATCAATTTGTCATAGATTACAAACAGGGTATCCTTTATTGTGCTCTAAGAAACCCAGGTAAAGAATGTGATTTACTTCTGTTTCCAGCCTCTGTCTCTTCTCCAAGAGAGGACCAAGTAGGTCCCAGTTTACATATATATTATTTCTAATACTTAAAACACCCTGACAGTGTAGGCATTATTGTTTTTAATTTCCAAGTGAGGAAAGAGCCTTAAAGCAGGCCAGTCATTTTCTCAGGGCTCCCCAGCTAAAGCTAGGATTTGAATCCAGTTCTGGTGAGCCCAAAGCCTGCTGTCCTTCTGCAGTGCCACACTACGTCCCCCTAACCATCTCTTGAATTGAGCTGAATCAAAATGCTTCCCTTGTGAGGGGCCTCTATTTATTCTGGTATCATACACAAACGAGCATGGCTTATTTCTGATATTTGATTCAGAAGAGGAAAGCTTAACTACTATCCTGGAAAGCAGGCCTGTCTTCTGTACTAAGCTTGCCTGTGGGCTTGATGGTTCATTTTGGAATCCAATCACTCTGCACCTAGGAAATGGCAATGTTTACCACAAAAGGTTCAGCAAAGACTGTTGCTAAAATTGCTCTGTGGCCATTCATGTTTCTTAAAATCAATTTTTTGACCAGGTAGCTGCCTGATGCACAGAAGTGAGAAGGAAAAGGTTTCTTGAAACTGCCAACCAAGTTACCCCAGACCTTTCAATGGCTGGATAGTAAACAAAAATATATGCACTTGTTTTGGTGAATTATTATCTTAAATGGCTTGAAGGAATATTCTCATGCTCTATTGCCATAGAAACCATGATAAAATTTCTTATAAATACTTCAGAAACAGGACTACCCACTCCCATGGAAAATGGATAGTGTATACAATGGACCTCCAAGGAAATAAGTGACTGTGTGACAGAAGATAATATAACTCATTAAAAGAAATCTTTTTATGATCCAAGTCATAATGAATGAACTGTGTATATGAACAGGAAAGGGGAAAAAAAATGAATCTGACAGTCATATGAGGTGGTTTTGGACTGGTGTTCAGGCACCATTTTCCAAAGTTGCATAAACTTTCTTTCTTACTGAGGAAACATTCCATAGGCATTAACAGTGAAGTGACTGCATCTATATTCAGAGAGGACATGCACAGAGCCATTATGGACCAGACAGGAATTGTATAAAAATGATTTGACAAAAAAGTCAGTCTGCTATGCCAAAATCCAGAGTGCTCTACCTCAAGGTGAATCATATTTAATTCCAAAATGTCAAGTAGATTTAGCCATTTTAATCTTTTTATTCGATTAAAACTTGATACCTTTATAAAAAGCTAAAGAAACTGACTGGAATTACAGACTCCAGCACTGATAAATTGTGTGATCTTGGGCGAGTTGCTTGGATTCTCTAAGCGTCAGTTTCCTCATTTCTAAACTGAAGGTGGTGCTTATCTTTATGCCAGGATTAAGTCAAATAACCCAGGCAAAGCTCCCCACACTGTTTTCAGCACTCAGTAAGCACTCAATGGTAAGTGTTAGAAGTTACTTATCAAAAGTAATAATCAATATAATAACTGATAAGTTTTCACAACTCATCAACATATAGTGCTAATTTTTTCATTCTGTTTTCCCCTTGAACTCATAGACAATATCTGACCTTAAATAATTGAAAAGAATGTGCTTAGAGAGGAAGCAAACACCGATCTGAAAGTCACAGTCCATGCAGTTTCTACATTGCTCTGACCTTTCTGATATTGGTGGATCCGGAACATTCAAAGTGCCATGGGCATCCTTCTTGCAGTATTTCCTCCTGATGTTTGAAAAGAAAGTCTGTTTTCATAAGACCTTGGGCCTGATTTCCAGTGGGAAAAGGGCTGAAAAAAATTTGGCTTCATTTCCAAGTATCTTTGCACATTTCCCCAATTGCACAGAACCTCCAAGCTTCCCCAGATTACCTCGTTTCAATGACATGGAATCTTTCAAAGGGAATGTAATAATTCCACAGAGGACTTAGCATTTCTGACAGCCTACCTCCCACTGTCCTCAGAGCTTCATAAATTATGCTGCCTCTGAATGTGAGCTGGGCAGCACCATTTTCCTGGCCCCTTGTGTGATTCATGGTTTCTCTTAACTATGTCAGTGCCTTGTCAGCAAAGCTGTTCCTTTTGGACAGAGTGTGATGTGATCTGCTTCTTGGAGGACAGCTTGCTAATTATGTACTGATTTTATATACTGATGATTTTGTTTTACAATTTCAAGGTAACTAATAACTATTAACTTTAGAAATTACTTCCAAATTCAGAAAACATTACCATTTAATTAACAATCTGCTCTCTGCAATACACTGTGACCTGAGAAACCACGCTAATGGTAATACACTGTTATCATTAAAATTAACCAACAAACCAAAAGAATGGTGCTGCTAAGGTCAGATATGGAGAGACAACAATTAAGAGAAAGTGAAACTAAAAACAAGTATCAGACCAAAAGATCAACACAGCACAGACATCCACTGTGCCAGCTTCCCTGTTTTGCACTGCCAAAACAGCTCCCTCCTGACCTGCAGTTCTGCAGAATTCCAAACCTAGGCCCTTCTGGAGCTCAGGGCTGAGAAAATGCGTTGTGTGGTTTAGTAATGGAGGCTCAAAGCAAAGTGGATAAAACATTCCTGAAAATGACGTGCCTCTAAAGTTCCCTCTGAGGTATCTATGATCTTTACATATGAGAATGAGCTATACATTTTTATGAATAAGTTTTATCTTTTCCCAGCCTTCAGAACTTCCCACAAGTCTTTCAAGCTACACAGGCTCTTCCTGAGTTAGGAAGCTTCCACTCAGGGACGTTTGGTGGAGGTTGTTCATCCCAGCACTTTGGGGGCCTTCCCAGCATTGCCCTTGCCCCTGGGTCCACAGGGAGTGTCTTGTCATTGCCAGATGCTTCTTTAGAGCTAGGGAATGCAGAATTGGGAGAAAGAGGAGAAGAGAAGAAGGAAAATGGTACAAGCGATATATCTAGGAAAAAAGGTTTTCAGGATTTGGAGAAGAGAATTCTTGAAAAGCTGTAGGATGAAGTCAAGAGGGGTACAAAAGGAGGCTGTGGACTGTGTGCTGACAGCATGGTGTTGGAGAAAGGCAAATAAATAACTCAATCAATTATTTTGAAATTACCTTTAAGGTACTGGCTATGTTTCTTGGTCAACATGACTACCTTGAGATTAGACCTCTTGAATTTCAGCCTCAGGAGAATTTCTTTGGGAATGATTACTACAGACAAAAAGTTGGCACTACTCGGTTCTACTGCCAGAGTCCACCTGACTTCTGAGGCTTAGACACAGGAACCCTAGAGTCAGTATCCTACAAGGCTCCCTGCCCAACTCCCAGCTCCTGCTGTTGCTCAAGCTCCTCCACCAGTTCCATCCCGGGTCTCTCTCCTTAGAGTGTGTTAAGAGATCCAAGGCTTACAGAGAATAAAGGCATAGGGATTATGCTTCCTTAGAAGGGTTTAAAAGTTGGCCCAGGACAGGCCGGGTGTGGTGGCTCATGCCGGTAATCCCAGCACTTTGGGAGGTCGAGTGGGGAGAATCACCTGAGGTCAGAAGTTTGAGACCAGCCTGGCCAACATGGTGAAACCTCATCTCTACTAAAAATACAGAATTAGCCAGTCGTGGTGGCGCATACCTGTAATCCCAGCTACTTGGGAGACTGAGGCAGGAGAATCACTTGAACCTGGGAGGTGGAAGTTGCAGTGAGCTGAGATCATGCCACTGCACTCCAGCCTGGGCAACAAGAACAAGACCCCGTCTCAAAAAAAAATAAAAAATATAAATAAATAAATAAATAAAAATTGTCCCAGGACAGAAGGCTAAAAGCCATCATGGGTTAAGTAGGGTTTTTTCAGGGGTTTTTTGGTTTGTTTGTGCTTGGCCTGATAATCTACCATTTTAAACATTGTTTCTGTTGGGAAAAAAAATGTGTTTTGATATCCCCAAAGTGGGTACATACAGGGATTTTTAAAACAATGCCCAAAGTAGGTCTAGGATTGTCATTCAATGCTTCTTAGGTTACGTTGATGTTGATTTGGCTTAATTTTTATTTTCAAAGGACACAGTCACCATTTATATTTTTAAAATATGTGTATGTAGGTATGAATACAAATAAGAGTATTGGATATACACCAAGATGTTAATAATAATCTTTAGGTTGTAATATTATAACTGATACTTTCTTCTCTATATCTTTATATTTTCCAGAATAAGAAAACAATGAGGATTTTTCATTTTTAAGAAAGCAAATAACATTGAGAAACAAAATTTACAATAGATTCAAAAAACATTGTAAATACTTAGGAGTAACTTAATAAATGAAGTGCATAACTTCCATGCTGAAAAAGGATACAATATTGCAGAGAGAAATGAAAACAGATTTAAATAAATAGAGAGATAACATGTTCATGGATTGAAATACTCAATGGTGTCATAATGTCAATTCTTTCCAAAGTGATCTATAGATTCAATGCGATTTCAGGCAAAATCCCAAGAGGCTTTATTGTAGAAATTCATAAGCTGATTCTAAAATATGCAGTCATGTGTCACTTAATGACGGGTATATGTTCTGAGAAATGTGTCACTAGGCAATTTCATCATTGTGTGAACATCACAGAGTTTATTTACACAAACCTGGTATAGCACACTATACACCTAGGCTATGTGGCATAGCATATTGTTCCTAGGCTACTAACCTATACAGCTTGTTACTGTACTGAATACTACAGGCACCTGCAACACAATGGTAAGTATTTGTATATCTAAACCTGTCTAAACTTAGAAAGAGTACAGTAAAAATAAGGTATAAGAGATAAAAAATAGTATTCCTGTATAGGGCATTTACCACGAATGGAGGTTGTAGGCCTGGAAGATGCTCTGAGTGAGTCAGTGAGTGAGTGGCAAGTGAATGTGAAGGCCTAGGACATCACAGTACACTACAGTACACTATGGTAGACTTTTTTTTTTTTTTTTTTGAGACAGAGTTTCACTCTGTCACACAGGCTGGAGTGAGGTGGCGTGATCTTGGCTCACTACAACCTCCGCTTCCTGGGTTCAAGCGATTCTCTTGCCTCAGCCTCCCGAGTAGCTGGGATTACAGGCACATGCCACCACACCTGGCTAATTTTTTGTATTTTTAGTAGAGATGGGTTTCACCATGTTGTCCAGGCTGGTCTCGAACTCTTGACCTCAGGTGATCCACATGCCTGGGCCTCCCAAAGTGCTGGTATTACAGGCGTGAGCTACTGCACCTGGCCCACTACAGTAGACTTTTTAAACACTGCACACTTAGGCTACGCTAATGTATTAAATTTTTTTCTTTCTTCAATTATAAATTAACCTCAGTTTACTATGACTTTTTAACTTTATGAACATTATAAGGTTTTAACTTTTTGACTGTTTTATAATACAGCTTAAAACACAAACATATTGTACAGCTGTACAGAGTATTTTCTTTCTGGCCAGGCACAGTGGCTTATACCTGTAATCTCAGCACTTTGGGAGGCCAAGGTAGGTGGATCACTTGAGGCCAGGAGTTCAAGATCAGCCTGACCAATACGGCGAAACCGCATCTCAACTAAAAAGAAAATGGAAAATATAGCTGGATGTGGTGGCACACACCTGTGGTCCTAGCTATTCAGGAGGCTGAGACTTGAGAATTGTTTAAGCCTGGGAGGCGGAGGTTGCAGTGAACTGAGATCATGCCACTGCACTCCAGCCTGGACAACTGAGCGTGACTGTGTCTCCAAAAAACAATTTCTTTCTTTGTAAACTTGTTCTACAAGCCTTTTTTATTTGCAAAATTTTCTTTTTTTTTCTTTCTTTTTTTTTTTTTAACTTTTGAAACTTTTTTGTTGAAAACTAAGACACAAACACACACATTAGCCTAGGCCTACACAGGATCAGGATCATCAATATCCCTGTCTTCCTCCTCCACATCTTGTCCCACTGGAAGGTCTTCAGGGACAATAACAGTCATGGAGCTGTCATCTCCTATGATAACAATGCCTTCTTCTGGAATACCCCCTGAAGGGCCTACCTGGAGCTGTGTTACACTTAACTTTGTTTTTTATGTTTAATAAGTAGAAGGATTATGCTTCAAAATAGTAAAAAGTATGGTATAGTAAATGCATAAAACAGCGACATAGTGGTTTATTATCATTACCAAGTATTATGTACTGTACATAATTATACATGCTAGACCTTTATATGACTGGCAGCACAGACGGTTTGTTTACACCAGCATCACCACAGACACTTGAGTAATGCGTTATGCTGCACTGGCTATGATGTCACTAGGCCATAG